>NC_089261.1:39424786-39740247 GCF_963930625.1 Muntiacus reevesi | reverse complement strand
CGCACAACCTGGGAAGCCCTTATATTTGGGTAAGATGAACTAACGTATAGAAACATGGATTAAGTAGGTTAAAAAGTTCTAAACTCAAGCTTATATCCTAGATAGAAGAAAGATACATAAAAAAGTAAATGCAAAACCAGGCCATGTATTTAAGTGCTAAGTGCTCTGAAACTGCTCAGAAGCATTGTTTCAGGGATTCAGAAGACAAAGAGATTGCTTTTGACTAGAAAACCCTTTCCTGGAGAAGAGTAAATTTAGGTTAAGATTTAAAGGGGTTACTCATTTAAAATGATTACTCATCTTACAATAGGGCTGAATCTGCCTGCTGGCCCAGGAGATGCAAGAGACTCCCTGGGTCAGGGAAGATCCCCTGGAGTAGGAAATAGGAACCCATGGAAATCCCATGGACAGAGGAGCCCGGTGGGCTACAGTCCATGGGGTCGCAAAGAGTTGGTGGTGACTGATCACACACACATCTTACAATAGTAATGAAAAGGGAGAATGAAGGTATTCTAGGCTAGGAGTCAACAAATTGCTATAAAGGATCAGTGAATATTTTAAATTAGTAAATATTTTGGCAAATATTAGTAATATTAGTAAATATTTTCAGCTGTTTACACCATCAGATCTCTGTTGCAGCATTCAGCTTGCCGTTGTAATGCAAAATCAGTCATAGACAATACACACATGAATAGGCGTGGCTATGTTCCAGTAACACTTTGTTTACAAAAGTAGGCTCTGGCCAGAATTTGGCCTGCAGGTTGTGTTTGGAGAACCCTGCTCTAGGATAGGGAAGGACTTGAACAAAGCCAGAATGCTTGGGAAAGCACAAATCCTTTTCCTAGAAGCAGAAAGTGATCCATTGAGTCTGAAAGTTTGGCTATCCATTGAAGATTTGTGTAAAATAAGTTTGGAGAGATGCTGGGGCCGTTTCTGGAGTGGCTGGAATATGCAGACTAGGCCTTATGCCCTAGGCAAACTGAAAGCTAAAAGCTTTTGAGGATGGAGGAGTTTCACTGTTAAAGCTGAAATACATATTACTACCATTGTTCTTTCATTCACTGACTGACTCTGCTTCATCCAAATTGCTTCCTACAAAGTTGAGAGGAATTATCATAAAATGTAAACTAGTCATGTTATTGACCATCTTAAAACATTTCAATTGCTTCCCCAACTAGATGCAAAAAAAAAAAATGTGAATCTTCTCATATGGTATACAAGGCTCATTCCTAACCCACATCAACCATATTGAATAGCTTTATTTTTCTGATGCTAGGTTTTTGCATAGCTTTACCTTTGTACCTGTTTCTATCTTTGCCTAGAATGCCTTTTATCCTTTATTTTTTCATAAACTATTCCTCTGCCTTTCCAAAAATCATCAGTTACTCAAAGCTTCTACTTATTTCCTCAGGTTTCACTGACTATGCTCTTGTTCCCACACATTTTGTGTTTAAACTATGCTTGTTACAAGGTACTATAATTGTAATACAGCAAAATTACCTTCTATATTAAAGATTTCTCTTTATGAGAACTGAGGTGCTTAACTCCTCAGAACTTAACAAAGTACCTGGGATGTCGTAAGGGCTTCAAAATTATACAGGATGCATGCATGCTACGTTGCTTCAGTCGGGTCCGACTCTTTGCGACCCTGTGGACCATAGCCCACCAGACTCTTGGATCCATGGGATTCTCCAGGCAAGAATACTGGAGTGGGTTGCCATTTCCTCCTCCAGGGGATCTTCCTGGCTCAGGGATCGAACCCAAGTCTCATAAATCTCCTGCATTGGCAGGCAGTTCTTCAACACTAGCGCCATATAGGAAGCCCTTAAACAGAAGAGTATGGTATATAGATTGGAAGGATTATAAATCAGAGTCGGAAAAGTAAGTTAATTTTTATTATGTTAATCTGGGCATGATATAATTATGGACTGAATCAGGATCTTGGCAGGAGGAATACACAGAAAAGGAATACAGAGGCGGCAAAGATGACTGTAAGCCATCAGGGCAGGAAGACAAAGAAAGTGAGACAGTATCAGTAAAAGAAAGCAGAATGCCAAGATGAGAAACAGAAAAGCTAGGAGCTTCTGATGTGTTGTGCTTATGAGTCCAGCATCTCTAGGTAGCAGTGCCTCCTGGAGAGTTACAAATATGGGTGGGAATCTCTGGAATGACAGGTTTGGAGGTTTTCTGCAGTTTCCTAGATGTTTTCTGCATAGGTCCAGCCATGGAAATGGGTAATTCTCTGTTTTCTTTCTCTCTCTGTCTTTCATACACACATGAAAAGAAAAGCGCTGAGAAAAAGTGCTATGGGGGATGTTCAGATTACTATGAAGAGAGAAAGAGGAAACACAGAAGGCAAATTAGAAGGTGTGGTTAAAGATACAGAGTGAGAAATAAGAAATAACAATGAGACAGACACTGAGGAGAAAACAAAATGCCAGTAAGAAAGGATGACCTGTGATGCAAACGGTAAAGAGAAATAAGGATTCAGAAATAAATATTCAAACAGTCTTTTCTGGTAAAGCAATGGAGGAGAAAGTTTGATTGAGAGATTTTTAAGAATAACTGGCTGGAGAAAGCTTTGAGGTAGTAACCTACCCTCTCAAAAATGAGGTGTAAAAAATGTGAGTAAAGACAATTCTAAAGTTCTAAAGAATATTAGAATTACTCATTTAGTGCATTTCTTTAGGTGCCAGTCACTATTATGTTGGAGATGTTTTTTCAAGAAAGAATATATTAGGAATAAAATAGCTATTAGAATGCTATTAAAAAAAAAAACACTAACATAAATTTAGTAATTTTAATATCACAATTATGTGTAAGAGACATTTGCACATATTAACTGATTTCACATATGGGCTTCCCCAGGTGATACTAGCAGTTAAGAACCTGCCTGCCAACACAAAAGACTTAAGATACTTAGGTTCGATCCCTGGGTCAGGAAGAACCCCTGGAGAAGGAAACAGGAAAATATTTGGCACCTAGTAGGTGGTCAGTATATATCAATATTTAATTCTCACAAATTGGAAGGCAGCAATTCTTAACTCCACTTTTACTGATGGATATACTGAGCCTTGGGTGTGTGCACACTGTGGCTCAGTTGTGTCCAACTCTTTGTGACCCCGTAGACCATAGCCCGCTAGGCTCCTCTATCCATAGAATTCTCCAGGCAAGAATACTGGAGAGGTCTGCCATGCCCTCTAGGGGATCTTCCCAGCTCAGGGATCAAACCCACTTCTCTTATGTCCCCTGCATTTGCAGGCAGGTTCTTTACCACTGACACCACCTGGGAAGCTCCATACGGAGCCATGAAGATACTAAAATGACTTTCATAAGTCATGTAAGTAAATAGGAACCAGAACTCAATACCATATATTCTGAGCATTTCTGTAGGGATAAAGATATGATACAGGAATGAGGGAGTATCTGAAGATCCAGAGAGAAATGTAGTAACTGTTGAATTAAAGATCTGAAGGAAATCTAATGGGATGCAATCAAGAGCACAGAATAAGAGATTTACCTTTGGATGTTCACTCTGCTGATTTAGTTTTGTGACTTTCTCCAATGTTATGACATAAAATATTTAAAAGTGAGGTTTGAATGGACATTTGGTCAGTTGGGGGAAAAAAGGAATTCATTTCTATAAAAGCTAAATTCTGGGATGGGTGTCTGGGAAGCAAAGATAAAAATTTGATAAAGACTGGAAATTAACACAGGCTGGTTTTCTACAAGGGAAAATGTTAAATGTTATATAAAGTGTAAAACTCTAAGTACACCATCCATTAAAAGTTATAACATGATCAAACTGGTGGAAAGAAGAATATAAACAAATATTTGTTGGATAGCTGTTGTGTAAAAGATCACATTAGACTATACAGGAAAATTAACATCACACATAAAAGGTTGTGCTTTTACAGAACCCATCAGTAGTTGGTAAAATGGCTTAAATATATAATATTTAAGTAGCTAATGTGGAAATTAATACACAAAATCTCTATTAACCAGAGGAGAAGATGGATTTTCTCTAGGATTCCATGAGTAGCAAGAAGTGATTAACATCCAAAATATTTGGATTAACATCCAAAATATTACATTAAAAACAAAGCAAGTCAGAGTATATAAGATTGAGGTTGGCATAATGATTTAATAGAATGGGAAAATACTTTTCATTTAAGTTGTAATAAGATGGGAATAGCAGACCACCTGACCTGCCTCCTGAGAAAGCTGTATGCAGGTCAAGAAGCAACAGTTAGAACTGGGCATGGAACAACAGACTGGCTCCAAATCAGGAGAGGAATACGTTAAGGCTGTATATTGTCACCCTGCTTATTTAACTTATGTGCAGAGTATATCATGAGAAATGCTGGACTGGATGAAGCACAAGCTGGAATCAAGATTGCTTGGAGAAATATCAATAACCTCAGATATGCAGATGATACCACCCTTATGGCAGAAAGCAAAGAAGAACTAAAGAGCCTCTTGATGAAAGTGAAAGAGGAGAGTGAAAAAGTTGGCTTAGAACTCATTCAGAAAACTAAGACCATGGCATCTGGTCCCATCACTTCATGGCAAATAGATGGGGAAACAGTGGAAAAAGTGACAGACTTTATTTTGGGGGGCCCCAAAATCACTGCAGATGGTGACTGCAGCCATGAAATTAAAAGACACTTGCTCCTTGGAAGAAAACTTACGACCAACCTAGACAGCTTATTAAAAAGTAGAGACATTATTTTGACAACAAAGATCCACTTAGTTAAAGCTATGGTTTTTCCATTAGTCATGTATGGATGTGAGAGTTGGACTATAAAGAGAGTTGAGCACCTAAGAACTGATGGTTTTTAACTGTGGTGTTGGAGAAGACTCTTGAGAGTCCTTTGGACTTCACAGAGATCAAACCAGTCAATCCTAAAGGAAATCAGTCCTGAATATTCATTGGAAGGACTGATTTTGAAGCTGAAACTCCAATACTTTGGCCACCTGATGTGAAGAACTGACTCATTTGAAAAGACCCTGATGCTGAGAAAGATTGAAGGTGGGAGGAGAAGGGGACGACAGACAATGAGATGGTTGGATGGCATCCCTGACTCAATGGACATGAGTTTGAGCAAACTCTGGGAGTTGGTGATGGACAGGGAGGCCTGGCGTGCTGCAGGCCATGGGGTCGCAAAGGGTTGGACATGACTGAGCGACTGAACTGAGCTGAACTGTCCTAATTTTAAAGTGGATATGATAATTTTTGCAAGATAAAAATAGCATCAATTTGTATTATATATGATTATATGAGACAATAGTTATTTGAAGAGTTTTCACACATAGGTTTTAGCCCAGGGAGTCTGGGCTGGGCATGGCAGCTATGACAAAGTATTCCAGAAGTTATGCATTGCCACTTCAATTGCCACTTTAAGAACATTAGTAGCTTTCACCTGAGGTCCTTGGAACCCAGAGGTTTTTCTGCCCTATAAAGAAGTCCAACTACCCTGCTGAAGAACCACATTAAAAAGCCCTGAAACCACAAGAGCAGAGAAGGGGCTCAATGGAGCCTGATGTTCCAGCCATCCCTGCCAAGGCACCATGCGTGTGAGTGAAGCCATCTTGGGTCCTCCAGACAGTCACCAGGCAAATACCTCTAAGTGACACTAGTCAACCACATGAAGCATGATAATCTCCGCCCCCGACCTGTGTCCTAATTCCTAAATTACCAAAGAATGAAATGCAGTAAGAATATAAATAAAATTAACAAGATAAAATTTTGGAACAATAAGATCATTATTGTTTTAATCCTCATTTAGGCATAGTTGGTTATTTAGCAATAGTTCCTGGTGGCTTAGACAATAAAGAATCTGCCTGCAATGTAGGAGACCTGGGTTCGATCCCTGGGTCAGGAAGATCCCCTGGAGAAAAGAATGGCTACTCACTCCAGTATTCCTGCTTGGAGAATTCCATGGACAGAGGCACCTGGTGGGCTACAGTCCACGGGGTCACAAAGAGTCAAAGATGACTGAGCAACTAAAACTTTCACTTACTTTCAGTCACAATAGGGTTAGGTATTAATGCTGTGGCTTTTCCAATGAAATGAAGCATTATATGCATTTCATCCAAAGACTAATGTTTAATGAGAAAAGTAATCAAAATGTACAAAGGAAAAGGCACTGACCTGATAACCGCATTGGTTGAAGCATCAATATCTGAGGCATTTACCAATATAACATCTGTCCCAGTTGGGGCGTCTTCAGGAATTGTTGTGAAATACATTTTACTGGCAAAAGTGGGGACATTGTCATTGATGTCATCCACTATGACATTGATTGTTCCAGTTCCGGTCAGAGCAGGGGATCCTAGAGGGAAAAGAAAACCAAGTCTTAATGTTCATAAATCACAAAGATAATAGCGAGCTTAACAATGGGTTGTAGATTACAACTACTAAAGAGAATGTAGAAAACACCCCAAGGTAATATTTGTGAACACAGAGACAGGTGATTGAGTAATTTTTAGTTTTGTTACAAGAAAAATATTTTTATTTAGGGACTAGTATTCCAACTCTTTCCTAGTGATACTGCACAAAAAGAATATGTCAACCTCCTAGTCTATTTTAAAGGTATCACTCAGCAATGTAGGACACAACAATATCATTTAAATGCCACAAAAGCGGCACTACTGGTTTCTCTGAAATTATAGTCAAATAACTCAAGCCAGATTTGGAGCATCCCTCTGGATCTGGAATAGCTGACCAGCTGACAAAGCAGAATTAAAAACTGTATTCCTAGATGTGACTATCAATACTATCATAAAAAAAAAGTTAACTGAATTTTGAGGCCTTTAAATCCCCTTTTCTGTACTAACTTATATTTCTTTGCAGAAAATTTAAAAAAGAAAGCACTCTGACCTTTCACTTGCTGGAAATAGCATGTCGGTGAGATGACTTGAAATCATTTCTGTTGCATTTATTTAATGTTTAAGGTAAATATGAAGCAATTCGTTTTTATTTCCTGTTCCAGTGCCATTATCAGCATATAGTGAAAATGCAGCATTTAACAAAACTCTGGAGTACACTGTCTATACTACACAGGGTTAGAAGACTCCTGTGTGGTGAAGGTCAGAGGTCATATTTAGTTGATTCTTTGGGTTATCTCAAAGGTAAGTGGCAAATCATCTGCTTTTAGTTGTTTTTCAGAATCATTTTTCAAACTTGAATATACCAAAATAGAAATAATGAAGGTCTGCTTACCTATATTTATCTAAAATAAAATAAGGCCCTGGTTACTCTCAACTTTAAGATACAACTTTTTTTCCCATAAAATTATTTCCCATTAAATGAAGCTTAAATTCTACTCACTTTTGGTAGTTCATATTTTGTAAATAAAGCCATTCTTTCGTTGACTCATTCATTTCTTTGTAAAATGTTTATGAATATCTCTCTAGTATCATGGAATGGTGTTGAGATTCACAACCTTCCAATATTATTTTTTGCAATAATATATCCTTATTGCTATTCAGACTTTTCCCTGTGTTCTTAGATTGCCATTACTGATGGCATAGTACCAACCAATTTTATGTTCCAATGTATGGGCACCAAAAATCAATAGACTGGAAAATTATGGAATGTAGTGGTTTTTGTACTCTATGTAAGGAAGCTCAAATTCTACGTTAGATGAAATATTTGTATGACCACTTGAACTGGGCACTGTGAGAAGGCATGATATCTCCCGGAAATCTATTCAATTAAATTTAGGCTGCAAGCTGATCTCTGTTGCCTTCTCTGTGAGACAATTTATGTCAAGAATTCCATTGATATTAACATATTTTAAAATTAATTTCTGTAGATATCTTACCTTTTAGGTGTTGGATTTTTATATTAAAGAAAAGAAAACCAGTTCTCACTCTTTGCCTTTTCTGCATAATGAACTACACATATTAAAATATTGTACTTGCCTTTTCACTAGTCACTTAAACAATGGTAGGATAACATCATACATAACTCACATTCAGAACAGATTTAGAAGTATTATAAACACTGAAGAAGAACATCAAAATGATACTTTTAAAATCTCACTCAACATAAACATTTATTGAATCTTTAGGCATTCATGTACTGGTTTAAGAAGTTTACCCGAACTATCTACTCTTCATAAGTCAGTATGGCTGTTACCTCCATGTTATATATAAATAACATGAAAGAAAGGGATAGAAAGGTTGAGCAACTTTTTTAGGGCCATTGACCTGGTGAGGAATGGAACTAGGTTTTAACTTGAATGGGGAGCTCTTGACCACTGACATAAAAGCCAGAAGGTGTTGGCAGCAGGACACATGCTCCTCAGTGAGATGTTCTGGGACTCTGAACAAGCCAATCTCAGGGAATAACACGAGGCACAAGTTAGAGAAAAAGGCCCATCTGTGGGGGACCTTAGCTATTGTCCAGGTTAAGCCTGTGTAGCATTTGGGGACATCTGTCTGGCCATAAATTTTTAATTTTTCACAGCACATGTTAAAGCCCAAATCAATATTTTCTGAGTTATTATGGATGACCAGTGTTTGGCCTAAAGCTCTGAAATGTGTGTTTAATTATACACAATTTAATGAAATGGAAGTTAATTGTGTGAATGATATTAGTATCTCTCCCATTGTCTGCTTGAAAAAAACAATAACTAGAGCTTATCTGTGCATTTGTGTGAACAAAAGGGGATGTCATGGGAAGGAGGGGCGATATCTGATGACTCGTGAGAGGGGATAACTAAATCAAGGTCCCAGATATCATGAAAGGCTCTTTTATCTCTATTACTGACACTGTATTCCACTCACTAAATCTGTCTCCTTATATGCAAAATGGGAATAATGAGAACAAACCTACCCCAATAGGGGTGTGGAGGGGAATGTAACATGTTTAGGATAGTGCCTGGTACATAGAATGTATTCTATATTACTCTTCGTTGTTGTACTTGTTTTAGAAATCAGGGTGGAAAAAAGGAAAATTGACATTTAAAAGGTCAGTTTTTAATCTTACAGATTACTGTGTCATAATTCTCAGGAATTTTGTCCCTTGACAAAACATTCAAGTCAGTCCTATGACAATATTATTCACGAAAAGATTTTGAATCATTTTTTCTTTTAATGATTTTTTTTCTGGTTTTAAGTGTATGAGACTCAGCTTTCAAAACTTGCACAGCTTTGCATAACATGTGTTGAACTGAAAATTTAAAAATGCAAAATTTACAAATTTCAAGTGAGAGAACACCTGAATATGTCTGATATGCTCTCTAATCAACAATGCTTAAACTTGTTAAGAAATAACTCAGTAACTGCCAAATGGTTTTATCTTTGATATTCTAGAGTGTCTGATGACACACATATGAGAAACCTTATAAAATGATGACCAACTCATTTGGTCAGGAACGCGTGATTTCTTTCCTTGTCTATAAACTACATAAATGTTGTTGCTGGTGTGTTTTCTGAATTAGTAAGCAAAAAGCAAAAAAAAAAAAAAAAAAAAAAAAAAAAAAACCAACAAAACAAAACATTCTTTACCTAGGAAAATATTCAACAAATTCAATCTCATGGTTTTCGTACCAGAGAACAATTAATTTTTCCACAAGTTCTTGAAAGCATAGCAGCAACAGCATATGATCCTGGCCTGAGAAGTGGCCCCATGGTAATCCCATATCCACATGGGATATTTCTCAAGCAAAGAACCATCACGAGTCCCCTTTCCTCCACTTGTTAGCAGCCACAGCCCACTTTAACAGCACTTGGGGTTCTTCTCTTCCTCTTTTCTTCAAGAATTGATAGAGTGACCAGATTTCTACAATGGCCTCACTTTCTTATTGCCCCAGGGGATGGGCATGCAGGTCTTATTTACTTTTAAAGTTTTACAAAGAAATTGTACAAAGACATAATACTACATTTCTAAGTCTCTTACTGAGATTTAACTAACTCTGAACTCTTCCTCCAATATTTCTCTTTTATTCTCAGGATAGGGCCTTCCACCGCTCAGCTCACTCTAGCCTCAGACTGGTCCTCCACAAGGCCCTGCCTCTCAGCTCTAGGCAGGAAGATGAAATCAAGGGACAGAAAGCAGGAATGCCCCCTGATTTTGAACGAATAAGCCTCATATCCCAGGTGGCTTCATGATAAAGAAGCCACCTGCCAATGCAGGAGAGGCAAGTTTGATCCCTGGGTCAGGAAGATCCTCTGGAGGAGGAAATGGCAACCCACTCCAGTATTCTTGCCTGGAAAATCCCAAGGACAGAGGAGCTTGATGGGCTACAGTCCAAAGGGTTACAAAGAGTTGGACTTGTTCGAGCACGACAACACAACAAAGACATATCTACAACAGACTTCTCAGATGAAGGACGCAAGTTACCTAGTCCTTGGTGCACGCAGATTTCAGATTCATGAAGTAGGTATTACTATTTAAGTTTTTTTAATAAAGAACTTTCAACTCAAAGAATTTAAACAACTTATTTACATTTAGCCATAGTGGACAGAGCCTTCCCTGGTGGCTCAGTGGTAAAGAATCTGCCTGCTAATGCAGGAGACTTGGGAGACGTGGGTTCGATCCCTGGGTTGGGAAGATCCTCTGAAGTAGGAAATGGCAACCCACTCCAGTATTCTTACCCGAAAACCACATGGACAGAGAAGTATAGTCCATTGGGTCACCAAGAGTCAGAGATGACTTAGCGACTGAACAATAACAATAGTGGACAGAAGGAAAGTCAACTCTGAACTCTTAAAAAAATATATTTTCTCTGTTCATTAGGCTCAGATAAAAGTATGCCACTCTTACTGCAGATGTTTTACTCATTATTATTGTTATTGATGTACTTCTACCATATTCTCTATTGTTATAAAATAATTGAGAGCAGAAATTATTGCTTAATTCATCGTTATCTAAACCCATAATGCATAGGTTGTCTTCAATGTTTATTAAGTTCTCCTTTGACTCTATATATGGAAATCTGATCTAGTGACTACATGGCTGAAAGTTCAAAAAGCTGATCACTTCTGGGAATAAATATAGGTTTTAGCCTAAGGCTGGGGTCAGAGAACAAAACTTCTGACAAAGGTCACCATTTTGGAGATAGTCTATTACTTATAACAGAGGGTCCCAATTAATCCTGAATCCCATGAGAGGAATCAGAATACTAGGGGTCAATATTTTGCTTGGATAGATCTGATAATGATGAATTATATAGGTTGTGGCGTAATAGGGCAAGATTACTCAGTTTCATCTGGAATTGATTTATGAGAACCAGATGCAATCAGAAAGAAGTAGAATGTAAAGACATAGACTCCTGATAGAAGACAGTGAGCCAATGAATGGAGCTGAAGATACAAGTGAAATGAAAGGAGAAAATCTCAGAAATTTTTAAGTATAGAGGCAAGCAACATACAGGAGACATGTGAAATGCAATTGGAAGTCAGATGATAAAAGGAAGCTCAAATTCATTTTGTAAAAATATTTTGTATTTTATATATCATACATCTCTGTGTGTACATCAGTTCAGTTCAGTTCAGTTGCTCAGTCGTGTCTGACTCTTTGCAACCCCATGAATTGCAGCACACCAGGCCTCCCTGTCCATCACCAACTCCTGGAGTTTACTCAAACACATGTCCATCGAGTCAGTGATGCCATCCAGCCATCTCATTCTCTATTGTCCCCTTCTCCTCCAGCCCCCAATCTCTCCCAGCATCAGGGTCTTTTTCAATGAGTCAACTCTTCGCATGAGGTGGCCAAAGTACTGGAGTTTCAGCTTCAGCATCAGTCCTTCCAATGAACACCTAGGACTGATCTCCTTTAGAATGGACTGGTTGGATCTCCTTGCAGTCCAAGGGACTCTCAAGAGTCTTCTCCAACACCATAGTTCAAAATATATATGAGAGTAAAAGTGAAAGTGTTAGTCGCTCAGTCGTGTCTGACTCTTTGCGACCCTATGGACTATAGCCTGCCAGGCTCCTCCATCCGTGGATTTCTCCAAGCAAGAATAATGGAGTGGGTGGCCATTCCCTTCTCCAGGGAACCTTCCTGACCCAGGGATCAATCCTGGATCTCCTGCACTGAAGGGGGAATCTTTACCATCTGAGCCACCAGGGAAGCCTGTATATATATTTTATAAAGTATATATGTGTATACATATATACTATGGTGGTTCAGTTGCCAAATCGTGTCCGACTCTTGCGACCACATGGACTGTAGCCTGCCAGGCTCCTCTGTTCATGGGATTCTCCAAGCAAGAATACTGGAGTGGGTTGCCATTTCCTTCTCCAACATATATACAATAAATATGGGTAAATAGATAGGAAACTGCTTCAATTTTTAGAGCAACAGCAAAAAAATACATGATTCTGAAAAGCATTTTTTTAAATGTGTAAAACACATCACACACACACACACACACACACACACACACACACACATAAAGATTATTCACAGTTTAATCTTCTGATAGTCCATTACACTTGCGTAGTTCCAAACTTTGTCTTGAGTCATATTTTATACTCTTAAACTTGGGAAATGATTAAACTGATATTGCTTTTGAACACTGGTGGCTTAAAAAGATCAAACATATTAGAATAAAGTTCAAGGAAACCTAAAATAAGACTTTAAAAAGAAAAATGTTTCAGGCAACTGCTCTATCAGAAAATTCATCTTCAAAGTGTAATGAATGAATCTAAAGATCTAATTAAAGTTCTAACTGCAGGCATTTTACATATTTAATGTTAGTCCCCATAAATTAAACATACTTTCCTGAAACATGAGAAACTATTCAGCCGCATTAGAATTTTTGCTTAACTGAAATCTGTTGCTTTGCCGCAAAGTTGATTTCATTCTTAACATCAAACATTTGGTGAAACAGTCCTCTGACTGGGTGTATTTGTTGTAATAAAGTATTACCTTCTTTTTTATACTTTGAGTAAACATGTTTCTCACAGTAAGTAAGCCATCCCCTGAAAAGGTATTGAAACCAACCATTCAGTATTGACTTTAAATTATGTGATTTGACTTAAATTTGAATCCAGAAAATATGTGAAGCAAGTAAATATGTAGTAGGATTTAAATATGACCAATAGCATTTATCTTAAAATTTTCATTTAATAATATATTACCACTAATTAGTTCTACAAATATGTTTATATAAATTAGGCAGGTACTCAACTTAGGTAACATTTTATTTTTTATCGTTTCTCAGGAATCTTTATCAAAACCAGTTTCCTTTTTATAAATTCTTATACTAAAGAATCTGCCTGTAATGCAGGAGACCCAAGTTCTACCCCTGGGTCAGGAAGATACCCTGGAAAAGGGAATTGCCACCCACTTCAGTATTCTTGGGCTTCCCTGGTGGCTCAGAGGTTAAAGTGTCTGCCTGCAATGAGGGAGACCTGGGTTTGATCCCTGGGTCGGGAAGATCCCCTGCAGAAGGAAATGGCATCCCACTCCAGTATTCTTGCCTGGAGAATCCCATGGACTGAGAAGCCTGGTGGGCTACAGTCCACGGGTTCGTAAAGAGTCAGACAGTACTGAGCGACTTCACTTTCACTTTCAATATTCTTGGAGAAGGAAATGGCAACCCAGTCCAGCATTCTTGCCTGGAGAATCCCATGGACGGAGGAGCCAGGTGGGCTACAGTCCACAGGGTTGCAAAGAGTCAGACACGACTGAGTGACTTCAGTTCAGTTCAGTTCAATATCCTTGCCTGGAGAATTCCATGGACAGAGAAGCCTGGTGGGCTACAGTCCATAGAGTCACAAAGAGCTGGACACGACTGAGCAACTATCGGACTAAATAGAGGTGACAAAACTAAAGAAAGAACTTAGCAATGTTATGTAAGTAAGACTGAAAAATTGCTCATAGTGTGAATGTAGTGAATGTCACTGAAATGTACACTTAAAAATCATTAAAGTGGTAAATTTTATGTTATATGGATACATAACTTTTAAGAGTTTACAAAATAATAAAACATGATGTAAACTAAGTATTTTATCCCCCACATAAAGTATGTGATAAAGACTTAATTTTGGAGAACATTAAAAAAAGAACCCTAACAGCATATGTTGAAACTCTGAAATACTAGAAGCAACCACCAAATTCAAACTATAGCCTGCATCCTGCCTACTTAGTGAAACTATCAAATTATATATCTTTGGAATAATTATCTAAACAGGCTACAAATTAAGATTAAGTTAGAAGATTTTTGTAAAGGAAAAATTCCTCATACTAAGCTTATATCATTTCCTATTATATTTAATATTTATCCTTTATGTAATATAAACATTCTCTTTAATATTTCAAAGTTTGTTTCCATTTCAAAGTTCGGTTTCCTTCATCTACTCAGATTTATATCTGAAATTAAGTAAATGAGACATAGACTGAAATTACTTCATCAAATTTTAATTCTATGCAACATGATAGCAATTCTAGCTATTATTTATTGGAATTTTGGAAGCTTGATCATCTTTCTTTTTGTATTTTTATCTTATGACTATACAAATTAAACACTATGTAGGAAAAGTTGTTTCTACTATAGTGTAGCTGATTTAAAGAATATTATATAAATAAATGATTTATGATAACACTTTGTCATCAATGGGTTTTGTACTAAACTTATTTGAAATAAGAGGAAGTAAAACAATAACCAGTTATGAGCCTTGGAAACAAAATTCTCATCTAAGACAAATATTCCAGTGGAAATAACCAAACTTCCTTTGACTCAAATATATAATTAAGTTAAATGCAAGTGATTTCTGGTAACTGACGATTACCCTAGCACTGTTTGATTTATGGAATCATTGATGTCTTATGGAAAGTTTTCAAGCGTTTTTCATTATTAAGAATGTTCATCATAACAGACAAGGCAAGTTCTTCTTCAACATCTTCCCACAAATAATACTGACAGAATGCAGTCTTTCTGGAACATTTAAAAAGCAACTCTCCTCAGATGTAAAATGTCATATTCCACATTTCTGACCTCTCCTGATTATAGAGACATTTGCAATGCAGTGACCCTCTAGCTGAACAATGTGACAAATAGTTTTCATTCAAAATGTCATCATAGCTTCAGCAAGAAACTAAGCATAGTGATTAGATTTTAGGATTAATTTTTGCAAAAGCATCATGTTTCCCCTTCATTAAAAAGTAATTTCCAATCCCTGCAAAGAATGAAGTTTATCCCCTCTTTCAATCAGATGATAAATGCCCTTAATTAGGGATGCTAATAACTGAAAATTTCCCCTCAGACCTATTAATTATGCTGACACATAGTTCACTACTAGACTTTTTGGCCAAATCTATTGCCAGAATATCTCTTTAGCCTGTTAGCATATTAGACCGAGAACAGATAAATAAAGGTAATATATTTAATTTGCGCACAATTTAATCTCCCACACCCCAATTAAATGCAAATAACACAGCCCAATTGTATCATACATATTGTATATTCTAAGTATAGTATTAAACATTTGCTTTGCACTCCGTAAAACTCCGTAAAGCTCTTGGATATGCATTTCTTGATTTGAGAACAGCAATCCTTTGATTTTGAATTCATGAATATTCTTATTTTACTTGCTGTTTCAATGGCAGAGAACTGAATGTTATTTCTCTTTTTTTGCTGCAAAAACCATTTCTCTTTTTAATATAAAATGATATTTCATCCAAAGAGAAGAAACTCATAAACGTGGTTTACGTGAAACATAATATGTTAGATGAGCTAATCTGTGGGCAAGACGAGTCATAGTTAAGAAATGGTCTCCTTGATCAGGTTTAGTGGCTTCAGATTCTGTTTCTACTGATTAACAGCTGCAGGTCTGGGTCAAGTTGTTTACTTCTCTAATACTTAGCTTTGTTTTTGTTTTTCTTTTAATTAATAGTATCGGAATCCAATTTACAAGGCTGTTGTGAGATTGAATCAGATCCTATAGTAAGAAATCTGGTGCAAACAAGCACTCAGCAAGGACAGAATGAACATTGTCTAAAGTTTGTCCACATAAGTTGTATCTCTACTCAAACGTGTTTCCGGAGAACTAAACTTTTATATCTACCTGCCATCTCCACTGGAGATTTCATAATATCTAAAATACAGTATATCAAAAAAATAATGTAAGGAAAATTCAACCTAGAAAATATTTCCTTTTCCTATCCCCAAATTTCTCAGGCCAGTACTCTAGGACACATGCTTGATTTGTTTCTTTTACTAATTTCCTACACCTCCAATTCCATCATCAAGTCCTAGTGGCTTAACCTTCAAAACGGATAAAATATTTAGCTCTTTCACACCTCCTCCATACTGTAGCCTAATTTCAAACATTCTCAAGCACTGCTGTCATGGCCTTTTAATCACCATCTCTATTTCCACTGAGGTTTTCACCACTGACACAAAAACCAGATCTCTTTTCCACAAAAACAGGCCACTCCAAAATTCCTTGTTGCTCCCTTGTCCAAAGCTTTAACAAGACTTTCCTTTTCTCTTTGAATAAAAGTAAAACTTCTTTCCCTGGCCTAAAACACTGAGATGATCCAGCCTCTGCCTAATTCATTTATCAAGACTTTTCCTTTCTTTTATTCTAGTAGAGTCGTCCAGGCCTTCCAGTTGTCCTTTGAATAAAGGCAACCTGATCCCTGTCTAGGAACCGTTTCATCTGCAGATTTACCCAGATTTTCACATTTCACTGACCTGACTCTACTATTAAAAATAATACCTCCAATTCCTTCCTCTCTAGCCACTTAACCTGCTTTATTTAATTACATAGCACCTCATATAACTCCCGACCTATATATTACATTTTGTCTATCTTTCTGACTAGAATGTAACTTTTGTGAGGACAGAGACTGTCATTTTTTCACCACTATATCTCTAGTTCCTAGAAGAATCCCTGGTAGAGACTGCTCCACACATGCTTCGTGACAAAACATTATCCAGATGCTTGTTACACATTGACAGCCCATAGAAGCATATGAGTCTCATTGACTCTAATAATACTTCACTTATAAGATCTATTAAATTAACATTATAGTTTGGTTTTAATAAATGCAAATGCAAAATGACAATTGGTTGGAATAATTGGCAGTATTATCATCTTCTACCTGTAAAGCATAGTGAATTTTTTATATCTTCTCCTACTTAGCAATTTAATTTGAATAGTGCCTAAATTGAAGCTTGTTCTCAAACAATCAGTATTGAAATTACTGATTCCAGTTGATTTGACACCACTTAAAATATTTTGAAACATTTATTTATGTATTTGGAAAAAGAAAAATAACAGAATGCTTTATTCATTAGAGTACAATGGATTGCATATTAGAAGAAAAGCTTTCTTAAAATTGTGCTTTTTTGTTTTTTTTTTTTAAATTGTGTTTTTGGAAATTTATGTTTTGCAAAGGGTAATCAGATTCTGATCTTTTTTCAAATATACCATAAGTGAACAAGGGCTCAGTTGGAAGGCAGAAATCCTGGATATTGTTCTTGACTCTAATATTCTCTGGGTCTGTAAGCTCTGGCAAACCGCCTAATTATTCCAGGCCTCAATTTTCTTATCTCAAAAATAAAGGAAATGGACTGGCTCATTTCCAAGAAGATTTCTGGCTATAAAATTGGCATTTTAAGTCAGATTTTTCTCACTTAGGATTTTTCATATACAGCTTTCTTTTAAAATCCTTCCATATTACACACTAGGTTATTATAACTTCAATAACCCCTTATAGTTACATCTTGTTTTACTGCTTTCTCGTGTACTAATTCACTTCCTTTAAGAGTAGTAGTAGATTTTGATAGGTCAACGACTATGAATTTATTGGTGAGGGTAGAAGATCACCGAAGGTTAAAAAAATTCTGAGACTTGGGAAAATTCCATGGATATATATCTATTGGAAATGCTTATCTAAACACCAAAATCCTCATCACAAAATAAGTAAAATTTTTCACATTACGTTTATGTAAAGAATCATAGGCCTTTATCATTAAGCTATGTGAAGTCAAATACCACATGTGGGATATATATAAAAATATATATAATAAACTATATATATATATAATTATTATTAATTTTTGGTAGCTAAAAAGGTATTTGGCGTTTTGGGAGATATGGGAGGCTCACACTTTTTTGCTGTGGGAAGTTCAGATATAAAAGTATTGCCAAATGCCGAAACTCTTCCAAAGCACAGTGTCCGTTTATGCAGATTCTGAGTCAGTGAGCCAAACCAAGAAAAGGTAGGCAGCACAGCACGTCACAAAGTAGAGATAAGACCTACCTAGAAACATCTACTAGATAATAGAATTGAATAAAAGCCAGAAGGTTCAGGGGAGAGTCATGAGAATATAGCTCAAGCAGTATTTTGAAGCATTTGAAACTGAATTAAAGCCATAAAACGCTTCAGTGGGTCTTTACATATGACTGCAATTTATCACATCACACTAAACACCACAGAGTCTTAAATGCTTATGCTGCTTTTCAAAGCAGGGGTCAATTTGAATGACCACAATCAGTGTAGCAAAAACTTTTGGAATTTCAGCGATCAGTTAAAAAAGATTGGCACTTTTCCTTTCTTGGTAGGTCCTTTGAAAAATCTGCAAGTGATAAATACATAATAATAAATTGTATTTAAGTATGGTAAATAAATATGAAATAATAACTGCAAATTAAAATAACAGGATGTGATCAGTTGATAAATAATTATGATCATTTTTCACTCATTAAATGATTCATTCATTCAACAAATGTTTATTCAGCAACTGCTATATTACACATTCTGTTCTGAGTGTTTCTGGGAATTCAGTTTTGAGCAAGACTTAGGAGCTTCCCTTGTGGCTCAGCTGGTAAAGAATCTGCCTACAATGTGGGAGACCTGGGT
The DNA here is from genome assembly GCF_963930625.1 of Muntiacus reevesi. NCBI lineage: Eukaryota > Metazoa > Chordata > Mammalia > Artiodactyla > Cervidae > Muntiacus > Muntiacus reevesi. Next base: position 39,721,415 of record NC_089261.1, on the reverse strand, counting down.
TCGATGCAGGGTCGGGAAGATGCCCTAAGAAGGGATAGGTTATCCACACCAGTATTCTTGGGCTCTCCTAGTGGCTGAGCTGGTAAAGAATCTGCCTGCAATGCAGGAGACCTGGGTTCGATCCCTGGGTTGGGAAGATCCCCTGGAGAGGGAAAGGCTACCTGCTCCAGTATTCTGGCCTGGAGAATTCCATGGACTGTATAGTCCATGGCAAAGAGTCAGACATGACTAAGCAACTTTCACTTTCACTTACATGATACTGGAAGTATGACAGCTATTGATGAGGTAATCAAACTGTAGCCTGCCAGTTTCCTCTGTCCGTGGGATGTCCCAGACAAGGATACTGGAGTGGGTTGCCATTTCCTTCTCCAGGGGATCTTATCAACCCATGGATGGAATCCACATCTCCTGCTCTGGCAGGCAGATTCTTTATTGCTGAGCCACCAGGAAAGCATTATATTCTATATAAACATATAACTTCAAATAGCAATGAATGTTTAAGAATAAATTCACAACAGAGCAATGTGATAGAAACATTGGAGAGATGGGAAGTGGGACCTATAGACTGACAGTCAGATAAATCCTCTCTGAGAAGTTGACGTTTTACTTAGATGCAATGACAAAATGACAATGATACAGATATCGCCTGTCCTCCCCCATTAAAAAATGAAAAAAACAAAATAGCCAGCTACAAAGTAGAACATTCCAGACAGTGAGAACTACAGGTACAAATGCAAAAGGGCCAAGGATGAGAAAAAGGTTGGCATTTTTAAAGGGGCCAAATTAACTGGCACTAGCAATTTGCTGTCACTGTTTAGCAACTACTCTCCAGAAGTAAGTCACCTGATCCGTAAGCTTGCTGATTTCTGTAGTGTGAATACTACACCAGCTGATTTCAACCAAACCAATGTGGAGATACTGACCAACGGTGAACATAATAGAGGCAGCAGCGGATGATGACCGAGGGGTCAGATAGTGGACAGGGCCAAGGTCATTTAATGCCATGTGGTCAATGGTAAGAAATTTAGTTTTTATTCTTGGAAATCATTGAATGGTTTTAATTAAGCGACAGGGCATAATCATTTAACTTATGACTTTAAGGTTCATGAGCTCTTGTTGGAGAGCATACTGTGGGGGAGAAAGGCAGTTAGAAAGCTATCTCATTTGCCCTGGCTTGGACTAAAGTGGGGGCTTCCCAGGTGGCGCTAGTGGTAAAGAACCCACCTACCAATGCAGGAGACATAAGAGATGCAGGTTCAATCCCTGTGTTGGGAAGATCCCCTGGAGGGGGGCATGGCAACAGGCTCCGGTGTTCTTGCCTGGAGAATCCCACGGACCGAGGAGCCTGGTGGGCTACGGTCCGTAGGGTCACAAAGAGTCAGACACGACTGAAGTGTTTAGCAAGCACACGTGCACGCAGACTAAGGCGGTGGTGGTGGAGATAAAGAAAACTGGGTCAATTCAGGACATTTTGTGAGTCAGAGTCTAGTTGTCAATGGACTTGTTGAACAAAGTTTGCCTTGAGCAGTTGTGAAACTGGGGACAGAGAACAACTTATGGAGATCAGGATGATAAAAGTCAGAAATTTTATTTGACCTTACTAAGCTTAAGATGTCCAACAAATATGCTGACTAATATTAATAGCTAAAATAAGTCATTTCCACATTTATTCCTGCTAATACATTTTTCATGTAGGAATTAGTGTTTCCATCAAATAGATAATAATACAAAGGTAACCGCCCTCCAATGTAGGAGATGTGGATTCCATCCCTAATTCAGGAAGATCACCTGGAGAAGGAAATGACAACCCACTCCATTATTCTTGCCTGGAAAATCCCATGGACAGAGGAGTCTGGTGGGCTAGAGTTCAAAGGGTCGCAAAGAGTCAGACACAGCTGAGCGACTGAGCACACACACACAGAGGTATCTTGTTCAATGTCATGTACCTAAAAACTGTCAGAGATGGATTTTGAACCTCTTTTTGACCATAAAGCTATGTGTTTACCTTTATAATATATTCCCATTTTGTAAATTAATTCTTAGGATTAATTTTTTGAAAGTATACAGCTCTGGGTTTCCCTGATAATTCCCTGCTACTTATGGTACTTAAAACATATTACTTAATTTATTGTACTTATGAGAAAATGGTAAGGAAAACTTTTGGAAGGAAGGATCCTCTGGAACAGAATGTCAAAATGTGAAGGACAGTTACTGCTTTAGGGCCAGCTCCCCTCTTAGGATGAACCACATCCTGCTGGGTTCTCTGCAGTAACTTCATGACTACACCTGGGTTGAAGCCTTACCCTCCTGGGGGTGTCTACTTGGTATATATTTCTAGAAGAAATAACAATGAGTAATTTGGACTGAAGGCAGAACATCCACACTTTTTACTATATCAGTTGAACAAAATATTATCTTTAATTGAGTTGTCGCCTCACCTCTTTAAATTAATCTTTAGTAAGTAAATCCTATGGGAGAAAAAAAAAAAGTGAGGTAGAATTGTTACCCTCTGTCCTGGTTTTGTTATTTAACAGTGCAACACTTGGTCCCACACACATAGGATGGTGTGCTCGTATTCATTTTAAGCAGTAGACAGGAGTCCTTAGAGAGCTTCCAGATGTGCTACTCTACAGCCCTGCAGTCAGTAAATAAAAATACAATGAAAGTGGAATGCTAATATCTTCTCCACAAATATTCAAAGATTTAGAGGTCTGCTGATAAAAATAAGCTGCTGCTTCAATTGCTGCCATATTGCCAAAGTTGACCCATCTTTGGGTTGCCATCAGGTAAGAATTTCAAAAGAGCAAAGGAAAAATGATTTGTGAGCTAAGGAATAAAACTGTCAAATTTTTTTCTTGTTTCGAACACTTTGATATTTTCCTGGTTCTCAGAACACTGCCAATTTGAGAATAACCTGGCATCTGGGAACTAAAAGCTGCCATATTTTTCTGAATTTTCTCATGTCATCTACTAATTTGACTTTTAAATCATGGCAGTGAATAAGTATTTTAAATCCTGTGTCAGAGACTTCATTCCTGGAATATAAAACTGCAAATTCTGAAGCCTGATATCTGAAGCTCTCACACTGTTCTACACAAGTGGATACTGATGACACTGGAAATATAGAAAGGAATTGGATATAAAATTATGGTCACACATGAGTTTTAATAATTTTAAAAACATTTAGTCCAACATACCTCACAATTTCTGATTGTGATTCATATTAATGTGATTCATATTAAATGATCTCCATACACCTACTTCAATACTTCTACTCCTGTGTCCTCATAAACCACCAGTCCGTCTCAAGACAACCCCACAAAAAAGCACTCATAAAAATCTGTAATTTGGGGAAATTTTCAAGTAATTATCTAATTTCCAAGACTGCCAAAATACTCTGACCAAGGGACCAATGTCCCTGAATCTCATTCATGCCTCCCACCATGATTCTTAACATTATGTTTAAGGCCCTGAATGACAGATATCCACACAATTTCATTTTACTGATAATCTGAACTGTCACTTTCTAATAACTCATAGCTCTCCTATCTCAATATTGGATAGAATATAAACACATTTGGTCTTCACATTTTGCATTTAATGGCAACAGTACTTCATAGAAATTAGAGTTGTACTTGCATTATTTGTCCTTATAGTAACAATTTTAGATCTCTAATTTCCCCTAGGATCGTGGCTGATGGCATCATGAATCCACACAGTCCAGCTCCCTGAAAACAGGACTTGGTTCTTGCAAAGTCTGCATATTTAGACAAATGCTCTAATGAATCTTCTCCTTGTGAAAATTCCTCTCAACAGGCTGACTCACCCAAGCGTACTAGAAGAGAGCACTTTTAACTCTATTATTTCCAGTTTTCTTTCCCTCCCTTCCTTCCTTCTTTGGTCCCTCCCTACTTCCCTCTTTCTTTCTCCCCCTCTTTTTTTTCACTTCCTTCCTTCTTACCTTTCTTTTTCTTTCATTTTTTTTCCCTAATGAAATGTCATTTTTATGCTGTCACATTGATGAAGAAGCATCATTACAAGTGGTGGTTAAGTTTGCCGACTGCCCACAAAGTCCTCCCTAACCATAATTTGGCTGACCTACAGTTTTTAATGGTTAAGCACTGACCATGCAATCTATTCTTTGAAAGTCTGAAAAAACTGATACCACAATAAAAGTTCTTAATGTAGTAGTGCATAAAATGAAAAAATATGAGTTGCAATTTTTTAAAAATGTTTTTTAAACAACTGATACATTTTAAAATAAGACTAATTAAGTAGTAAGGAACAGGGTAGCCATTTATAAGAATTTTTGAATGTTTAAAGTGCATGGATCACAATTCATTAAAATCATTATATACACAATGTGTTAGGCATATTTAACACATATCATTATCAGTTAAACATTGTAATAAACTACTTTGTAATTACTAATATCCCCATTTTACTGAGAAAATACTGAGATTGAAAGAGATGATAGAAGGAAAAAAAAGAAAGAGATGATAGATTTTTGTCTGAATCACAAAATAAAATTTGAGGGAACCAGAATTTAAATCACTGTCAGTTCAAATTTAAAGCTTTTAATCAGTATATTACATAGACAATTATTGGGTTTACTTTGCAAATAAAATTATTTTGGAAATTAATATACACTTTTCAAATTTTACTTTACCTCAACACTAAAACCTTCACATTGACTAAACCTGGAAGTCAGATACACTAGGGTGTGAATCTTACTCTGCTACTTCTTGGCTGTGTGTGTGTGTGTGTGTGTGTGTGTGAGTGTGTGTGTGTGAGTGATCAGTTGTGTCTGACTCTTTGCGACCCTATAGACTGTAGCTCTCCAGGATCTTCTGTCCATCCAACTTTCCAGACAAGAATACTGGAGTAGTTTAGCCATTTTCTACTCCAGGGGATCTTCCCAACCCAGGGACTGAACCCACGTCTCTTGAGTCTCCTCCATTGGCAGGTGAATTCTTTACCACTGTGCCACCTCCTGAGCAAATGACTTAATTACTCTGAGGAGTTTACTAATAGTAGAGTGGAAACAAAAACACCATAGTCTCTGAGATAATAAAGTAATGTGTAGAAATGGGTTAATATCTGTGAAATCTGGCAAACTGCATGACTCAGATTGCCAAACGTCAAAAAACAACCATTCCCTTCCCCTGCACAATATCCCCCTCTTGGCTTCCACAGGCACACAAAAAGGTTTTTAAATTCTCAGAATGATCTGATTGAAAACAGGCACTCTTGTCTAGATGTCCACATTCTTCCTCTGACATGGCTTTTGACTTAGAATGTTCCAAATCACAAATCCCCTGATGGAGAATTCTATGAGTGGTGCCCTGTCCATCCAGGGGGACCCTACACTGCATCTCTGATCCTCACGATCACACTCTGCTCCTCGCCCTGGGATGACCTTTGTGTGACGCACCATTTTGTGCAGCAAGTTTTATGGTGACGGATGCCTTAGCAGCCAGATTCCTGGGTCTGGTTCCTCCTCCCCCAAGTGATCTCCACAAAGACTCTGCTTCTGGGAGTGCCTAGAATCGACTGCACATATCCAGCAACTGCAGAGGAGAGCCGAGTCGGCGGTGTTTTCATTATAAAATCTCGCCTCTAAATATCTGACCCTCTACTAGTTTGTACTCCTCTTTATCCTTTTCTTTTCTCCAGATGACTCTTGAAATACCGGATTGACCTGAGCCATGTGGCAGGGACTGCATTTGTCACGTGAGAATGTTTATCTCCTGACCGAGAAGTACTGCCGACACATATAATGAAACATGTTTCAGATCAACTTGGTTTAAGTTTTATACGGTTACCACACTACATTCTGCTCATCATGGCCTGGGATTTTATAGTCTGCATGAAATATAACACAGCTATTCACACAGATTAAAAAAAAAAAACCAAGAACCATGCTTTCTTTCACAATGCCATAGTGTAAGATGATTACATTCCCAAAAGTAAATGGCAAATAATACAGACAGAGCCATCTTGATAAATAACAACGGCACTATCATTCACATACTTAATATACATTTATAATTAATCTTCAAATCTCCTTTTATATGAAGCACTGACATGAAATTGCATACTCTGAAATTGGTCACAAATAACAAAAATATCACTCAATTATATTCATCAAAAACATTTCAACCACAGTAAACACAGTTCATTTGAAAATTCAGAATAATTCTCCTATAGCAGTAGCTACACATCTACATAAATATCCATATACCAAAAATGTCAGTCCTTTGAGGTTCCAACAAATCTGCCTGGTCTTAAAACAATTTCAACAAATTAATAAAGAAACGTCAACATTACTAGCTTCCTCAATAATTAAAATAGTAAGTTTTAACAATTTTTATAAATGAATTTTACATAAGGACAATGCTTCATAGTTCCCTGAGACTTTTGAAGATCAATGATTCATTCATTCATTCGTTTATTCAACACATATTTAAGCACGTCTACGTTCTTCAAGGCACGGAAGTGCTTTAACAAATTTTAGTTGTTTCAGCTTTGAATTAGAAGTGTAAAATAAAATAGTGGTTAATAGTAATGTTACTTTTTGAATAGACTGTATTTTATACTACTTGCTCTACAATTTTATGCAATTACTGTTTCCAAACAGTGAGAGCTAATGTATACTGCTTTTCTTTCTCCCTGTGGTAGTTTTTTTTTTTTTAACATTTTTATTTATTTATTTTTTCATTTATTTTTATTAGTTGGAGATTAATTACTTTACAATATTGTAGTGGTTTTTTACACTGCTACTCAGTGAAAAGCCAGGTTCTCACTGACACCCTTTTTGGAGTTCCGTGGGGCTTCATCAGATGCTTATTATATCTACTTATGGCTTTGCAGAACCTACAGGACTCATGAAGTAGATACTCTGGATCCACTCTCTTATCTCCACGACCAGTTAGAACCATCTGAATTTTTCAAAGCTAAGGTACTTGAAATGTCCACAGTCAAGGGGCAGAGTATAGAGTCACCCCCAGAGATACTGGGTCAGCCTACCAGGCAAGGATATATTATGTCTTATAGGAATAGAGCTTTCTTTGTAATGTGCTTAAACCCTTCCAATTTACATATAAATGTCATAAAGTGATCTATGTTCTATAAAATGATGTGGATACAACTGAAGTTCCAAGCATTAGTAAATTTCAAAGGACATTTAGTTTAGTGGTAGATAAACATACTTCCATTTACATATATTATGAAGAAAATTTTCACTGTCGAACAAGGTTATTACAGATTTACCTGAATCTGTAGCTGTGATCAGCAAGACAAAATGTTCCTTTGTTTCACGGTCCAAACTCTGTGTTACTCGAAGTTCTCCACTAGCTGAGAGAGTAAAAGCATTGTCGTCATTACCACCGAATAGAACATACGAGAGTTTGCTGTTGGAACCTTGATCATCATCTCTTGCCACCACCTACAGGAGAAAATAATACAGGCCATGAAAGTGAGTAATACTCACAAAATGTATATCATGAAATAATGTGTATTATTAAAAATAAGTCTATTATTGAAAATAATAGGGTAGAGCCATACAGACCAATATTAAAAGGTTTCAGAGACATATTTGTAAGTTTTAGGTAAAATATGAAAATGGCACAGAGTACAACATATAATTTGTATAAAACCGGGTATAAAATCAACACATTGTATTTTTGGAAGACTCCACAAAAAATCTGTTAAAAGCAGATTCATCCAGGTAGTTGGATTTGTAAAGAGGGAATGAAGAGCAACGTTTGTAAAAGTTTTCAAATTTTAACATCATTTTATTTTCTTAGAATAATTGTTACAGTGAAACAAAATTCAAAAATGCACGAATGCATAAATGTGTGCAGCAGAGGTAAACACAAAAGGATATAATTGAAATACAATATTTCATCTACAAGGAAATCAACAGGTCCTTAGGCGTAATTTTCATAAACCTGTCCTTTTCAAGATCTGCTGTATCGGCAAGTAAGCATTTTTGGACAAGAATGAGGAAGAGAGTGGGGTAGCATGACCACTGTAACTAAGTGGATTGTCTTACAAAGAGCACAATATTTGTTTGATTTAAACATACTTACCTGAAGAACTGTTCTGGGTAATGTTCCCAGATTCTCAGGGACATTTACAGAATATGGAGATAGCTCGAATATGGGGACAAAATCATTAACATCCAGGAGAACAATGCTGACGGTAGAGGTATCAGTTCTGGGAGTGCTGCCCCGATCTGTTGCCTGAACAGTCAAAGAGTAAGTAGGGGTCTTCTCGCGATCCAGAGGCTTAGCCACGGTGATTGCCCCTGTGACTGAGTCGATCCGAAATTCCTGATTGGCATTACCATCGACAATGCCATAGCGGACCTGTCCATTTGTACCTTCATCTCCATCTGCTGCGAATACTTGTATTATGTCCGTTCCAGTAAGTGTATCTTCATTAATCTCCACTTTATACATGGCCTGTTCAAAAACAGGGTTATTATCGTTGATGTCAAGTACCATAACTACCACCTCTGTAGATGAAGACAGAGATGGGTGACCTTTGTCCGTAGCCACCACGGTGAGCGTGTAATTGGAAACCTCCTCTCTATCTAGCTCTCCAGTGAGCCTTACTTCTCCGCCGATGGTCCCGATAGTGAACTTACTTCCCGAAGGGTTCAGTAGGGTGTACTCAATGTAGCTGTTTGGGCCGCTGTCTGGGTCAGTTGCTTGTGCTTTGAAAACAATGGTATCAATAGGTGTATTTTCTGGAATGTAGGTCAATTTAGGGGAAAGAAAGGTTGGGGGGTTATCATTGACATCCAGCAAAATAATGGAGATTTGAGCAGTGCTTGTGAATCTGGAGGCTGGAAGCTGGGGCAGGTCATGCACTTGAACGACCAGATTGTAGAAGGACTGACTCTCCCGGTCCAAAGGTTTTAGAACTTTCAATACCCCATTCTTGTCAACTGTAAACTGCCCAAGGCTATCACCAGAAGCAATGCTGTAAGCCAACTGGGAGTTGATGCCTGAAATGGAAGGGGAAAAAAATTAAATTTTCTGAACTAAATGCTGATTGCAAACTAAACTGCACCAAAAAATTCATGATATGAACCTGTGTATTTGATACACATGGCCTCCAAACACACCCTATGAATGATTTCGCCACAGTTAATTTTCTTTCCAAGGAATACATAACCCATAACTCTTTTCTTGGTATCATTTGATTTAAAAAGATGTTTACAATCTGGTGAACAAATGATCTATATACTGCTGGCTATTTACCAAGGTGTTGAAATGGTAAATTACAAAAGTAAAGAGGAAAAAAATATACTAGAGAGCGGATATTTTTCTATACATTTCTTTATTGCTGTCACATAATTTCTGAGAGTTCAACATTAACAGTGCCACACTCTACTACTAGCCAAACATTTATCACATTAGTAATTTATTGAGGCCAACACCAATTTTCAGAGAATGATAATAAAATTTTCTGATATATGGCATTAGTCATGGATGCTTTAAGTCTACTTTTACATTTCTTGGCAGAACCAATAAATACTTTTTAATTCCTATTAAGAGTCTGGCTAATACCTCTGAGAAAATAATTCTTTTTCAAATTTTATTATGTTTATTTACTGTGGTTTAAAAGTATTTTTGAAGGAAATGTTAGCAGTAAATGTATGCATAAAAGACTCCAAATATGAAGATTCACACTATTATTGGGCTATTTTTAGATAATGTTTTATCAGTTTTTCCCAGGAACATATGTCACATTTTAATTTAAAAAGGCATATATAAATCATTTCAGAAAATGATTGTAGACATTCTTCTAACAGAGATGATGTGGAGAATCGCTCAGCCTATTCATGAGTTTAGTAAATAATTTAAAGCTAAATTACAGATAAGCAGTGCAAACACAAAGAAAAATTATATTTCCTGCCCCAGAATGGCATTTTCTTCACTGTCCATAATGTCATGTGTATTTTTATGTTTTATCATAAACATGCTGGGCAATTATAGGATCACCTAAGAATTTCTAAGAAACATATCTTATACCTAGATAATCCATCCTTAATAAAGATACTACTCTGGGATCTTATGCTATGGAAAATCCATTGAGTTATATAAACTACTTACAAATAGCCCCTTTATTTATGAACTTTAACTACTCAGGGGTCAAAAATGATGTCCACTCTTAGCCAAAAGTCTTCGAGAACAAGTTGATCACCCTTTTCTTGAAAAATACTCTTTCTTAGAATTCTGTAGATACTTCAGCTAGCTTCTGCCTTTTCTTAAAACCCCTTAAGTCCTTGTAAAGGCATGCTTTAGTTGAGTAATACAGTTTTCTTTTCTACCACTTAGTGCCTGCTTATTTGTTTTTTGTTGTTGTTGTTGTTTTTGTTTTTAATGCTAGAATTATTATTTTCCCATGCTTTGATAGTCTCTTATCTAAGATTCTTTGTCTATATGTTGATGCAGAGGAAACTATTTATGGAGATAACTTTCAGGCATTGGCTTATTCACAAAAATTTCTAGGATAAACAAGGATTGAGTAGATCTTTGAAAAGGTAGGGGTTTTCTCCTCATTAAGAATTGTGGCTTTTAATCTTTGCAGTTTATTTAAGACCATTCACAAGAGAACAAAGCAGAGGTTATAAAGTTCAAAATACTTAGGACACTGAGGATCAGGAAAAATATGAATAAATAAAGCTAATGGAGGTCACAGGTCAATTCACCAGCAGGAGATAAAGAGAATTTTAAGATCTGGATAGAACAAGGTCAACAGCCTACTTCAACTCTCTGACTTAAAATTCCACAGGTTTGGGGGAAGAAAAGTTCTATTAACTGATGCAGAAAAAAGAAAAAGATTTCATCTACTGGTACCAAATATGGATATATTACTGAGAAAGTAATTTGATTGAGAAAGTAATTTGATTTTAAATACATATATATACACACATATATTATAATGATGTATATTTAATATATTTTTAAATAGAATTACTCTCTTAGGAATTTCTTTTGCATTTCCTATGGCTAACTCTGTCAGTAAATATTTAGTTCTTATTTTTTGAGGTACAAATTCAGACACAATTATTATTGAGAAAGAGTTATGAAGACACCTGGATAAAAATAATACCAATAAGCAGAGATATATTTCTATGTAAGCATATAGACCTTTCATGCCCAAGACCAAAAGAAATTTAAAATACTGACAAAACTACACATGGCTACAAAGTGATGGCCTAACATTTCTACATAAATCAACTGGAAGGCAAGCAATTAAATCTAGGATTGGAATACCCCTGGTCCACTGTGTATGCTACTTCCTGGAGTAAATAATTAACTTGCAGAGGCAAAAAAAGAACATGATACCAAGATTTTATAGCCTTGTCGTAAATAGCAGGACAGCCTCCTTTTTAGGGAGAAAGTTTGCTGGGTAGGTGGGTTTTGGAAGTAATAAATATTAACTAGAATTATGAAAAAGATAAAAATGATTTATATTTAAATTCATAATGATGACTATATCAGATGATAACATTAAAAATGAACTGGTAATGATAACAGTCATTATCTTTGAGAACATAAACATAGAAATACAACTGGTTTTGCACAAAATATTGCAGCACAATCTAAGAAATAGCTTTCATCTCAGGAACAGAAACTGTACTGCTGCAATTACAGGCCATGGAAACCATCTCTATGGACTTTACTGTCAAGAAAAGGATTTTTCACTCCTGTCATGTCTAAGTGACTTTGGGCATGTGCTCTACATCTAGAAAATACATATAGACATACTGAAACTCAAAATTCTCCCTGAACCTTTATACTATCCTAAAAAATAAAGAGCTCAGGCCATTCTTCTCTCTCTACTCCTTGCATCAAATATCCCAATCATGAATCAGTAAACATACTATTTTAACATTCTATAATATATTCATATATGCTAGAACTTGAATTTAGTGGGCTTTTAAAGCCCCCAGATCTTTAAGCTATGAATAGTCCATATTTCTAACCATTTATGTTCAGTGTTCTGAAAGTGGTTTAGTTACATGATTCTTTCTGGCAGTTTTATTGTGTGTGTGGTTGTGTTAGTTTTTTTTTCTTTGGTTGGTTTTTATTTCAGTCTTGAGAATAATTTAGTTCCAGGAAATACAGCACATAACTGTAGGTATGTGGCTCTGTTACAAAATGTGCATATTTATTCACAGTCCATAAATGCCTAATTATTTCTATGATGAACTAGTATTTGTCAACTTATCATATAGCTGCAATACATGGAACTCTTGCAAACAACATTCACTTTTATGAAGCAGTTCCAATAAGGTCATCAGGTCACTGGAATATGAAACTCATTTACAGGTCAATTGATCTGCATTGTGTACCAAGCATATATCAGTAAATTTATTCAACAATAATTATAATTACTTTATTCTCAAAGTACTCTATGACTCCCCAATATTTTTAAGAGTATATGAATTTATTTCTAGGATAACATAGTAATTATTAAAGTTATACTATTTCCATGAAACTTCAATTTATAATGTGTGGGCTCAGTTGCTCAGTCCTATCTGACTCTTTGCAACTCCATGGACTGTAGCTTGCCAGGCTCCTCTTTCCATCCATGGAATTTTCCATGCAATACTGGAGTAGGTTCCCATTTCCTTCTCCAAGGGATCTTCCCAACCGAGGGATCTAACCCACGTCTCTTGTGTCTCCTGCATTGGCAGACAGGTTCTGTACCCCTAGGACCCACCATACTTAGCCTCAATATAATACTTTCTTAGCTGTATGAATGAAAGCCTTGAGGTGAAAACATGTGCTACTTATCTTGTGAACACAGTAAAATATTTGCTTTATTCTTATTAAATGGTTATACAATCTAAAATTTTAGGTTAAACTCAGAGAATATAGATATAAGTAACAGAAACTGTTAAATTTATTTTTGTATAAAATGTCTTCATTTAAAATGACAATATTATCTCATCTGAAAGTTCTTGGTCAGAGATTAAAACTAAATTGTTAATAGAAAAGTCTAAATAATATTGTGAAACATGTTGGGAGCTATTTAGTATAACTGAGTTGGCAGTTTTAAATAAAGAAGGTTACCCTTGTACAGTCTTATCATGATCCTTGAAATTCAGAGAGAATAGAAACTGTGTCCTATATTTTAGGTCAAGGTGCAGGAAATTACACTGATAAAAGTATTCAAAACTAAAACAATGGAAAAATGTAGCTTGAAACTTTTATGTAACAAAATTAAAGGAAAAAAATCCATAAAAAGTAACTTGAAGTCAATGGTTAATACATTTCTGTGAATATGTTTGCATGGAATATTCCAGCAGGTTTCACAAAGGAAGTTTCTTATTTGCTATTTTCTCAGTTCTCTACAGCTGAGTTTTGAGGATAAATGGAATTTACTCTAGACCTGCACACAATCCTATGATACAATAGGCTCTCTCTAATGCTTAAAGTCACAAAGAAACTTGGCAGATAATTCTTCACTGAAGAAAAGTTAGGACAAATTAAAAAATGTTCATATCCAGAGATCAGGTAAATTAATTAAGTTTATAATAATAGATAAGCCAACATTCAAAATAAAGATTAACCTCAAATGTGCATAAAGTCTAATGGGAGACAGTTACATGTACAGAACTAGGTTGATGTACATGAAATAGACTGTGCAACATTCTTAGGCCAGGACTGGCTACATACTAGGGACAAGTGGTCCATCATATTTGCTGGTCCCACATCCAAGGATTCAACCAACATGGACCGAAAATATTTTGAGGGAAAAAATTCCAGAAAGTTCCAAATTTCAAGCAAAACTTAAATCTTCTGTGCTCTGGAAACTATTTATATAGCATTTATATTGTAGTAGGTATTGTAAGTAATCTAGAGATGATTTAAAGTAAATGGGTGAATGTGCATGGGTTGAATGCAAATATTACACTATTTTATATAAAGGACTTGAGCATCTTGGATTTTGGTATCAATGAGGCTTCCCTAGTGGCTCAGAGGATACAGAATCTCTCTGCAATGCAGAAGACCGGGGTTTGATCCCTGGCTCAGGAAAATCCCCTGGAGAAGGGAATGGCTACCAACTCCAGTATTCTTGCCTGGAGAATCTCATGGACAGAGGAGCCTGGCAGCTACAGTCCATGGGGTCACAAAGAGTCAAACATTACTGAGCGACTATCACTGTCTCTTCACTAACTTTCCAGAGGTCCTGGAACCAATCCCCTGCTGATACAAGGGATGACTGTGTTTGACAACTGTCAGTTGTTGTTTTTAATATTATTAGCAATTTGTGGTGCTAACATTACAGGCACTTCTATTTTAGGAATATTTATGTATTCATTATTAACTATGCTTAGATAAGAGAGGAAAACTTCAAAATGCACTTAATGAATTCTAAAGAAAGCATTTCCTACTTCATGAAGTGAAAGGTACATAAAAATACTGTGCTCTTTGCCTCTCAAATCTTTGTAAGTGGCAATTTTAGACACTCCTGCAAGGAAACTAAGTATAGAGCAGAATGGGATGGATGAATGATACTCTGAGATTACATAAATCATTTAAGTCAGCAAGAACCAGGAAATTCTAAATTAAGGTTGATATGCCTATGCCCCGAGGCATATCCTTGGGCTAGAGACCAGTTTCCTCTTAAAATACTGTCCCTTGTTTTCTTAACTAAATGAACATTTAGCTGCATCCAATGGAAGGAAAAACAAGGTATTAACTTTCCTAACAAAGATTGACAATCTGTACAATGTTATCTCTAAAGGCTATATTGTCTGGTATGTGTATTTACAAAATAAGTCTTAAAGAAAGACAAAGGGAGTCATACTTTAAATTTTTTCAAATAAATAAAAGTCAAACAAATATCAAACATTGTAAAGTCTAGATTTAATTTAAAATAAGTTAAAGAGATCTGAGACCGTCCTTTGAGTTAAAGCATGAAAACTTGCTGAGACACTCTGAGCCATTTTCAGTCAGAAATATAAAACTAATCATGCATTCTGAAGTATTTTTTGAGACTTGGTTTTCCTTTAGCATCCACATTTTATCCTTTTTATGTTAAAAGAATATATGTAAGCAAATAGTTATCTAAAGAAAACCTACCAAAAAGCTGCTTTATGACTTCTATATTGCTAAACTCCAGTGGTGTCACACATTTAGAGAGAATAAAGGAAGATAAACTTATAAAGCTTATAAGATGCACACAGTGTATGCTGTGTAAGTGTTATAAATAAGAACTTAACTAATAAAATCCTTAGTCTTTTAATCCTCTATAGTTAAATTATAAATCTATTCCTCAACTTGGGATCTATATTTACAAAATGCAATTTTGTGACAGCTGCACACAGTAAATAAATGATATAAATTGAATGATTAATGTTTAATAAACTTTAAGTAGGTAAAATAAAGTACATACCATCATCTGCATCGGTAACATTAAAAACAAGAACAGTAGATCCTAGAGGTAGATTCTCCATTAAAGATGTGCTATATGAATTCAAGCTGAAAATGGGTGGGTTATCATTTACATCTAGTATGTTGAAGTAAACCCTGATGGTAGTAAATTGTCCCCCACCGTCTTCAGCCCGAACAGTGAGGATATAATATTGCTGTGCTTCATAATCCAACGTTCGAGTCAAATTAAAGACTCCAGTAACCGGATTCAGGAAAAATATGCCATCTTCATCATCTTCATTCACAATATATGTAATTTCTCCATTCACACCAGAGTCATCATCTGTAGCTAAAATAGCTGCTACCAAAGAACCTAGAATAAATTGAGAATCCAAAATTAATGGAACAGGGTATTGCTAAGAGACTATATATGATACCAAAACATTTATTTGTATAGTAAAATATTTTAACTAGAAAATTACTATGAAAATATAATGAAAACAACACTGTGTAGATTTCTACATTAACATGGATGCCAACATCCCCAAATATCCAGTAGGTCTTATGTGTGTGTGCACGCTCAGTCACTCAGTCATGTCTGACTCCTTGCAACCTCATGGACTGTAGTGAACCAGGCTCCTCTATCCATGGAATATTCCTGGCAAAAATACTGGAGTGGGTTTCCATTTCCTAGTCCAGGAGATCTTCCCAACCCAGGGATTGAACCTGTCTCTGGAGTCTCCTGCATTGACAGGAGTATCCTTTATCACTGTGCCAACTTGGAAGCCAGTAGATCTTATGTTGCAATGTAAATGTTCTGGGAAATGAACACAACTTCTGACATTTTTCTATCTACCAATTCATGAACATATTGATGAATTCAGTGAACATATATTGGGGCCCACTGCTAGTGTCAGGAACTGGCAATTCCAAGCAATAATACAGAATTATGCTAAGAGGATACCACTTAACAGCTTGTATGACCATTGTTAGAAATGACGTGAGAAAGAAATGTGATGGGAAATTCATGAAGGGCATGAACAACTCATCTTGGTGAACTAACTGCAGTGAGATTTTAGTCCTCTATAAATGTTTCATTCCTTTGTCAAATGAGTTTCTAAAACATATGCCTTATTTTGCAAACTCATTCAAATATAATTCAAAATAGAATTTCAGTTTTAGATAAGAATTTCTAATAGTGGAAACGAAGTCAACCCACATCAGAAACAGGGGTATCAAGTACGCACACGCAATAGTCACAACATAATATATTCAAAGAAGCAAGGTGAAAATTCAGGATTCCTATTCTACTAATACTTATTCAGCATCTGCTAATCCTCAAGCCCCATGTTAGCAAACTCATACATGTTTCATCCTACTTCTAACAAGAAATATTGTTTCCATATACAGAAGAAGGAATTGAAGCTAAGAGAAATTAATTAATTGCCCTGATTCACACAGCTAGTAAGTATTATAATGGGTATTCACAGGTTTTCCTGTGCTTTTTTTACTTTCTATGCTCAGGAACATAATCACATCAGACATCCTTACAGTGGAAAAACAGTATCAAAACTGTGGTTGCCAGGAAACTTAACAATGCATGTCACAGATACTTTCAGAAACAAACCTCTGTAATTAAGAAATCAGATGATTAGCTTATCTTATTTGCTCTCAAAAGTCCAGAAATTTGTTTGGGAACTGTAGCAAAGACGGTCAATTAAAATAGTTTAAAAATCCAATGTTTATACCCAGTAGCACATACTAGTCACAATTTAAGAGCAGCCAAAACCTAGTCCGTGTAACTGTAGTCAAAGGTGACCCTTGCAAAATATACCTAGGAGCGTGCCACCTACCTGGGGTCGTGTCTTCTGGGATGTCAAAAGAGTACACAGGCCTGGAGAACTTGGGTGTGTGGTCATTCACATCACTGACAGTAATATTTATTCTCATATCTGAGGACTGAAGACCATCATCCGCACGAACCAGCAAGGAATATTTGGAACGACATTCTCTGTCCAGTCTCTTGGTAGCTATCAGATCTCCAGATTCAGGGTCAATTCGGAAACTGTCATCGGCTCCACTGATGATCGTATATGTGACAAGAGCATTCGCACCCTAGGGAAAAGAGAGCAGAATCGGAACTGCTAGAAGTGGAACAGTAGAAGTGCCGCTCCTTGTGCTGAATGTATGCTTGACAAAGTGAGGCTCTGGGGTTTCATTTCATACGATACTGTAATATTTCAAACAGTACCAACCCAGTGTAGTTAACTAAGTAGTCTTTCACTATTCATTTCATTAAATAACACAGCGAATCTCAACCTTAAAAATGTGTGTGTGTGTGTATGTGTGCGCTCTGTGCATGCTCACTCGTGTCCGACTCTGCAACCCCATGGATTGCAGCCGGCCAGGGTCCTCTGTGCATGGGATTTTTCAGGCAAAATACTGGAGTGGGTAGCCATTTCCTCCTCTAGGGAATCTTCCCGACTCAGGGATCAAACCAGCGTCTCCTGTGTCTCCTGCATTGGCAGGTGGATTCTTTAAGACTTGAGTCACCTGGGAAGTCCGTATATATGTGTGCATGTGAGGGAATGGTAACCCACTCCAGTATTCCAGCTTGTCCCATGGACAGAGGAAGCTGGCTGGCTATGGTCACTAAATGTTGGACATGATTGAGCAACTAATCACAGCGCACATGTGCACACACACACATAAATTCTTAAAATATATCATAGAAAGGAGTCAAACTGTCACTGTGGAAAACACAAATGATAATACTACTAACTACATATCCAGAGGTTTGCCAGGCCCAGGGACAGCACTGTGGATGCATTATCTTGCTTTAGTTCACACTCTGTGAGATACTATTTCTCAAAAGAAGATGCGAAGTATGGAGATGGTCCTTAACTTGCCCAGAGTCATACTGGGGGTGAGTGGATTTCAAACCCTAGTCTGTCTGACTCTGAGCTCATGTTCCTCTGGTTCAGCCTGAGGAAGTAATTAAATTAAGCAAGCTCTAAATGGAAGCTTGGACTTCCCTGGGGCTCAGACAGTAAAGAATCCCCCTGCAATGCAGGAGAACTGGGTTCGACCCTAGGTTGGAGAGATCCCCTGGAGGAGGGCAGGACAACCCACTCTAGCATTCCTGCTTTGAGAATTCCCACAGCAGAGGAGCCTGGACGGCTCTAGCCCATGGGGTTGCAAAGAGTCGGACATAACTGAACGCCTGAGCACAGCACAAATGGAAGCTTACAATATGCACCATAAGAACCAAAGAGAGGATTACTTTGACCAGTTTGCTAATGTGAAGAGATTTGCTTGCTGAATTAACTAATTTATGCATTTTATATACTTTCAGTTGCACTGGGTCTTCGTGGCTTTATGCAGCCTTTCTCTAGCTGCAGCAGGTGGGGGCTACTCTTTGTTGCAGTGCGCGGGCGTCTCATTGCGGTGGCTTCTCCTGTTTGGAGCACAGCTTCCAGGCCCACGGGCTTCAGGAGTTGCGGAACATGGGCTCAGGAGTTGTGCTTTGCGGGCTCTAGGGTTTGGACTCAGTAGCCTGCGGTGCACGGGCTTACTTGCTCCATGGCATGTGGAATCCTTCTGGACCAGGAATCGAACCCATGTTCCCTGCATTGGCAGGTAGATTCTTATCCACTGGACCACCTGGGAAGTCCAGTGTGCAGAGTTTCAACGTAGGACAAAAGAAGAAAAATTGAGCTAAAATATTAGATTATGGGTATAGATTGGAGAGGGGCTGAGCTGGTAAGGAATCCACCTGCAATGCAGGAGCCCCTGGTTTGATCCCGCATCGGGGAGTTCCCCTGGAGAAGGGCATGGGAACCCACTTCAGTATTTTTGGGCTTCCCTGGTGGCTTAGATAGTAAAGAATCTGCCTGTGAAGAATCTGCCTGCAACGTGCCTGCACTTGGGCTGGAAAGATCCCCTGGAGGAAGGCATGGCAATCCACTCCAATATTCTTGCCTGGAGAATCCCCATGGACAGAGGAGCCTGGCGGGCTATAGTCCATGGGGTCGCAAAGAGCTGGATACCACTGAGCGACTAAACACAGCACAGCACATACACTGGAGAATTTCAGTTACAACGCACATCGAACCGTATGACCAAGAAACCACTGATCTCGTTTTCACTGGAAACAATCTTTTAAGGCTCTTGATGGTATAGGATGGACTAGAAAGAAGAGAGGCCAGAGAAGGGGTGAGAGAGTAGATTCTGGCCCCAGGAGACTGGGACTTCATTTCCTCAAGAGGAAACTCTTATATAATCTGCATTATTTTCTGGTTCTAAGTCCCTGTTCTGTAAAATGAAAGCAGGGATGCATTCTTGTGTTCACTCAGATCTTTGAACTGTAGTGCTCAAGATCTGAAGTATAAACTAGGAATTTGGCTGAAGGAATGGAAAAGAAAAATAGAACATTTATTAAGTGTTTATTAAGTGCTAAGCACAGCTCTCAGTGCATCACTTCGTGGGCACTAATTGACTTGATACCTAAAGGCAATCCAGTTGGGTAAGCACAATTATTATCCCCATTTTGAAGATAAAGAAACTGAGACAGAGAAATCTGAACCCTGGTTATCTTGCCCTAGAAGTGAGACTCCCAATCCTTGTGTACCAAACATAATACACACAGAACAAATTAGTAAGACCTGATGGGTTATTGGATACAGAAGTAAGCTAATGATAGCTCTCAGTTGTTCAACATTCTCTTTTATTCTCATTTCTTTCTTTTATCAACTCTATGTAATAGGCATAAAAGTGAAAGAGAAAGAAAAAAAATTAATATCAAATTACTTTGGCTGGGAATTAGGAGAATGTTCCTGCTGAAGACATCTCAGGATAAGATCTGCTTGGACACAGGAGACATTATGCATTGAAATTTTATAATTTTATGTATGGTATGTTAAAAGAGTGAAGGATAGCTTCATGGAAATGGTTATGTGGCAATGGTTATAGCCATAGGAATGGATGTGTGGTCAGAGATTAGAAAAGGGGTTTGATAAAACTATCTGAAGGTCAATATATGTGACTCACAGTTGAAGCCACAAGATTTGCTGAGGATTTAAATGAGAATAGATAGAGGCACAGCAGCATAAAGACTGAACATCATATTGAAAGGGTGGGAAGTAAGGGGAGGGAGTGAGGGAAGAAGAGGAGGAGGAACCTTGGAGACCCAGAGGACAGCTTGCCACAGAGGTTAAAGGGAAGGTTTCAGAAAGAGTAGATTTTAGCAGAGTCAAAAATAAAGAAACTAAGGCAAATTAAAATTAAAATCACCATCTAGATTTGATAATGAGGGATGGTAACTTTATAGTACTCAAAAAAATCTCATAAACTTATTTGTATATTGAAATGATGAACAGTTTGATTTAGATATGCTTAATCACATGTATGTTATAGTTGGAATTCTGAGTTGCACATTATACACTGTACTGGTTGAGATTGCGTGCTCTGGGGCCATAGTTTTGCTTTTGAATCTCTGCTCCACTACCTAATAATCATGTATCATTGGGTTACCCCTTAACCTCTATGAGCTTGTGTTTCCTTACCTAGACAATCTGGCTGGTAATAATACCTGATACATGGGACTGTAATGTAGCCCTACTTAATCTGTATTTAATCTGAGGATTAAAGGAGTTCACACATGTTAAGGACCTAGAACAATGCATGAAAGGCTTTAAGTGTATGACAGTGCTAATTGTTGTTTTCATTCCTATTTTAATTACTTTTTTAATAAAAGGAATATAACAAGTTAGATGTATTTGATGACAGAGATATTTGCAAATGAATAATTTAAATAAAAATTTGATTAGAGTTGCTATATATCCCAGGAAAAATATTTTCTGATTTTTTATTATATATAGTATGACGTCCTGACCCTGAGGTATATGTAGTGTTGGAATTGTCAACTCAAAAATTACTTTTTGATTTAAATATACTCATATAAAACATATATATATGCATATATATGTATATATTTACCATATCAGCTCTAGAAATGTATTTATTAAAGTATCCAGGCTTAGAACTCTCAAGAAGCTGTTAGGAAGAACATAAAGTTAGGACATTTAGACTCTAAAGCTGACATGCTGGGAAACTACAGAATCTGAAGTTTCCATACATCTTTTCCATCATAGATTAAATATGCTTTATTCTTAAGATCAGATATAAAAGGGCATGACTGCTAACAGTCGAAGGTAAAAACACTCTTTCAAAATTTATGTTTAGAGGTATCTGCTATATTTGTACTGCTTTCCCTAAACCAATCTGAAGATTTAGTAATGTGAAATCCTCAAAGTACATTTTAATTTAGTAATGACAGCTGGATTAACATACTATGCACATTTATCTTGTATATTCAGGTGTACACAGACTATCTAATGTATTTATTGTAATTGTATGGTTTAACAAAAACATTCAATAAGAATTTTAGACTTTGAATCTAACCACATTCTGTACTTTTTATTCTATTTCACAAGGAATTCCACTATTCTGGTGAAACAGTCCAGAGAAAAACAGCTATACTCAATTCTGAACTACTAAAATGGAATTTGGAAATTAGGGGAAAGCCAAGATGCAAAACCATATTTCAAGCTATTATATAAACAGTTCAAAATTTAGAAATGTCCCATCTACAAAATGACTATAATAATTAATACTCCTGAATTTATGATAATTCTGAACAGAAAAGCAAAGGCATCTATTAACAAATAAAACATCATTTTTCACTTTCAAAATCAGCTGATGTGGTGCATTAGTAGTTCCAGTGAATGTCTGAAAATGCATGGCCAAGAGTAGTGATTTAATGAGGTCTTTTGAAAAGTCTATTTATTTATTTAGTACCCCAAATATGCAGTATCAGCAATGCTACAAGAAACAAATATCATATTTCAGCTGTAGCACAGTGGAAATAATGCTGTTTAAAAACATTCTACTCTCCTGAGGAACCACAGAGACAAAAGTACGTGGAAGGAATTCTAAAAGTAAATAGCTATAAATTGTAAATGCATTTTATAATCTTAAGTAGTAGTTTCAAAAGCAAGTATGGTACCATGGAATAAAGCCTGAGTGTCCTGGCCCATTACAAGTATAATAATTCATTTATCAAAGGAAACAAGAGACAGACAATCACATGTTTCTGAGAGATGTCTATCTTGATCCAACATATGTTTCAAATGATATTTAAATTATGCTTAATATGTACATATTGCTTTCAGATTCCTTTACCAGGCATTATTCTTCAGTGACCTACTACAGGTTTTCTAACATACTAATATTTTATTTTTGATTTAGTAATTAAGGAAAGTATATAAACTACATAATATGTGGACATAATTTGCTGATGACCTGTATAATCTTAGTGTTTTAAAGAATTCTATTAATGTTTCAAAATCAACCTACAAGATAGCTACATGACAATTCAATGCTGGCCACAAAGTAAAAGAAACTCCTTGCATTTCAATATTGATTCCTACTCAAAACTAGATGAAGAAAGACAGAACCATGATTTGGTAAGGGAGAAATCATTTCAAACACGTACATACACATTTTCAAATTTAACCTAGAGGTAAGGAGCTGAGAATAGAATAGAAGATAAAAGGTTCATCTAAAAACATTAATAATAATTTATTGTAAACCACTCAAAATAGGAAATAGCCAATAATTCTGAATGTCCTAGGAAGCCTAGGTAACCATTCCAACTGGCACACAGCCAAAGAAATGTTGGTTCCTCATCAGGAGTGGACATGGTCTGTGGTCATTAAAACATCACTAAAAAATTTAAGAAAAAACATATTCAAGAAGGAAAAGGATCTCATGAGCTTAGTCTTTTAAAAATAATAGTGCCAAAGCACTTCTACAAAAATGTCCTTCTTTCCTTTAAAGTTCCAGGTGAAACTGCTTCCTTCCTTCCAGCCCGTACGGTCTTTTTCCCCATCCGCCTCCACTCTCCCCACCCCTCAGACAGGTGCTATTATAAAATGCTCGGTGGTCATTTCTACCACTCCTCCCGTGAACTGCAAACAATCTTCCTTCCTTTTCCCTAGACTGTTCCTGTTCTATAGTTTTACTCCTTTGTGCCTCTTTAACTTCCCGCTGTCTCACCTCAAATACACTTCTTGCATATACTAGATATCACCACCTTACATTGAATACTTAAAAAAAAAAATCCACAAACCTAGAATGTCTAAGTGATAACATTGGCATAGTTACAGTTCTTTTAACTTGAAAAGGGAAACTCAATAGAAATAAAACAAAGGACACTAAAATCGTGTTGATGTAAATACCTAGACATAAAGACCTTCCCAGCCTTCTTCAAATTTCATACTAAATATAAACACATCTCAAAAAATAAACTTGAAGACAATGCAAGTGTATGCAGGTGCACATGCACACACACACACACATGCACAGAAAAGTCATGGAGAGAAGAATAAACATACAGGCAGCACTGCATTTGTATTAACCCTTCTTTGTCATATTTTAAAAACAAAAAAGTAGAGAGGAAAGTAAAATTATAACAGAATTTGCATAATATTATTATAAGGGTTGAATGTTGGCATTTCTTTCAAATAAACACTGAATAATAATTATAAATATATAATATTAATTATATAATTAATTATATATAAAATATTATATATTATTATAATTATAATAATCATATTATATATAATATATAGTAATTAAGTGTTACTATAATTACTATATAAGTTATATATAAATCTAATATATAAGATATATAATATATAATAATACACAATGCATATAATATATAAATAATACATGTATTATATATAAATAATATATATATTATATGCAATATATAATATGTATTATATAATATTTATAATAATATATAATATAATTTATATTTATTATATTAATAATATATACTTATATAATTTATTTATGTATATTATACATTTATACATTATTTATAATATTTAATATATTATATATCATATATAATATATTACATTATACATACTACTACTACTACTAATAAAGCTGAACTCCAAATAATAATTCTTAAGAGAGTAGTGCATTTCACTAGAATATGTATGTTATAATTAACATGATTATTAATTCCTGCCTTGAATAAATCACTTCAAATAAATGAGCTTTACTTGCTCTGTTCCTACAGAGAGTATCATAAACTTTCATTATCTTTTATTTAGCAAAAAGCTAAAAACCAAAAAAAAAGCTCGTGCAATTACTATAAGCTCATGCAAATGATACATCAAATAGTGGTAATTGTAGCAACTCTCTACTTGATGTATCATTTGCGTGAGCTTATAGTAATTGCATAAGCTTCTTTTTTTTGTTTTTTAGCTTTTTGCTAAATAAAAGATAATAAAAGTTTATGAATTAAGCTATCCAAATATATATGACCAATGATGAGATTTAAGAAAATCTCAGTAGTATTTACTAAATTATAGCTGATGATATTTCATATCTATCAATAATAATGCAAATATTTCTGCATACAGCTCTTGTAATGGTAGATAAAGTTTGGAACAAACTTTTCTCTACATAAAATTGACTAGAAAGTACTAAACATAAAACACCAAATCTTTTTCAATAGAAAACTACAATTACTTAAATGTACTTGCTTTATTTTGTTTCCTTTTCCTTAGTTACATTTTGGCAAAATGTATAAATGACTAATGGATGAAGTACAAGCTGGAATCAAGATTGCTGGGAGAAATATCAATAACCTCAGATATGCAGATGACACCACCCTCATGGTAGAGAGTGAAGAAGAACTAAAGAGCTTCTTAACGAAACTGAAAAAGGGGAGTGAAAAATTTGGCTTAAAACTCAACATTCAGAAAATTAAGATCATGGCATCCAGTCCCATCATTTCATGTCAAATAGATGGGAAAACAGTGGAAACAGTGGCAGACTTTATTTTTTTGGCTCCAAAATCACTACAGATGATGACTGCAACCATGAAATTAAAAGACGCTTACTCCTTGGAAGGAAAGTGGTGACCAACCTAGACAGCATATTATAAAGCAGAGACATTACTTTGTCAACAAAGGTCCGTCTAGTCAAGGCTGTGGTTTTTCCAGTGGTCATGTATGGATGTGAGAGTTGGATGGTGAAGAAAGCTGAGCACCAAAGAATTGATGCTTTTGAACTGTGGTGTTGGAGAAGACTCTTGAGAGTCCCTTGGACTGCAAGGAGATCCAACCAATCCATCTTAAAGGAAATTAGCTCTGAATATTCATTGGAAGGATTGATGCTGAAGCTGAAACTCTAGTACTTTGGCCACCTGTGATGTGAAGAGCTGACTCATTTGAAAAGACCTGGATGCTGGGAAAGATTGAAGGCACGAGGAGAAGGGGACAACAGAGGAAGAGATGGTTGGATGGCATCACTGACTCAATGGACATGAGTTTGAGTAAACTCCAGGAGTTGGTGGTAGACAGGGAGGCCTGGCGTGCTGCAGTATATGGAGTTGCAAAGAGTCGGACACAACTGAGTTATTGAACTAAACTGACTGATAAGTGACTAAGTGGTTACATTCTGTACTGGCAGTTAAAATTGGTCAATTATTGAATTATTTACCTTTTTAAAGTTAAATAAGCCAAAAATCAAGTTTTTGTATCCTTCTGGAGCTTAAATGAGGGTAAAGAAATTAAATTATCTGTTTGGGGCTTAGCAAAAAGGGAAATCGGCTACTAGTGTATGGGAACATTATTCCTCTTTCCAAAATTCTAGAAATTAACTAAAACCTTTACCTAGCAAGGAGACGAAAACAAGTGATGTTATTTTTTTAATGGGAAAACTATAAATTACAAATTATATAAGTTGTCATGCTGTTTGAAGCATGACAATTGCTTTAGTTAAACTTAAAACATAAACATGGAAGCCAGAAATCTAAATCGTGCCCCCCAAAATCAGTTTACTGCTAGGAAACGAATTTCTGTTTATTAATGGAATTCAAAATTCATTAGTTTCCTAGATAATTTCCTTAAAATAATAAGGCTATTACTAAATTATACACTTTATGTTTGCAAATATGTATATATGTGGGGCTTCCCAGGTGGCGCTAGTGGTAAAGAACCCACCTGCCAATGCAGGAGACATAAGAGATGTGGATTCAATCCCTGGGTAGAGACGATCCCCTGGAGGGGGGCATGGCAACCCACTCCAGTGGCTCTTGCCTAGAGAATCCCCATGGACAGAGGAGCCTGCAGGCTACAGTCCATAGGGTCACACCGAGTTAGACATGACTGAAGAGATTTAGCATGCACACATGCATATATGCAAGTTAAATGAAAAGTTTCAAAGCTGTCTTATTTTTTTTATTTTCAATAATTTGCTTTTATCAAATACAAATAAAAGTAAATTCTTAGCTATATACACTATAAGATAGCAAATGGGAGTGGTGGGGCATTAAAAATAAGATATTTCTGTAAATATCTTTTATCCATTGAGAAATTAAAATAACTTAGCTAATGAATCTAAGATGCACCAGCAATTAACTGAGTTGTGAATTGTTGATCAAAAGAAAATTGCCTCTAGACAGTCTCTATGTTAGCATTCCTATGTCACATTTCAAGAATTAATGTTCTTTGAAAACGAGCACTCAGTGCTTAGCCTTAGTTATTAGATAATAAATGTTGTCAACATATAGTAGAAATTTGATAGATCACTGGAATATTATGTTTCAAAAAGTCAGAGACAAGGTCTGAGCTACCTCATCAGCATCCATGGCTGTCAGCTGCATAATCTTAGAACCATCTCCGATATTCTCCTCCACTGTGAGATCCAGCATGTCTGTTGGGAACACTGGTGGGTTGTCATTGATATCTTGAAGTGTTATTTCTACCTACAAGAAAGAGAAAGAAACAATATATGAATGCTGTGTATGTCTGCAAGATACCAGTTAAATTGTATACCAAGAATCCACTTAAATAAGCCTTCCAAAAAGAATCAGAACCTTTATATATATCATCCCAGAAAATACACTAGAGAAAGTTGTGAATTATTTATAGGAAAAGAAAAGCCAAGTAAGATTATTTGATTTATTGATGGTAACTGATTTTAAGTGACCACCTAGGAGTTTAGAATAGAAGAGGTCCACGGATCACCTGTCATCTAAATCCCCAGATTTGTGCACCAGTTAAGAATTGTTCAGATTAGCACTGTCTGTCTTTCAGCCATTAAGCGCTGCCTGACACACAGATGACATGGTATAAAATTTCTTCCTGAAACGTTTACATATTGGCAACTAATGTCCAGGGAAAATAAAGAAGTTCACATTATATTTTAAGAAACATTCAGGATTTTCCCCTTTAAAGCCAACTCTCAATCTTTGGGGGAAGAAAACTATACATATATTTTCTTTCTATCTTCACTCCAATCAATATTTCTTAGTGTGACTAAAGCTAAAAATCATCCCGTTCATATGTGGTATTCAGATAGGTTGCAAATACTAACTATCCTTGAAAGATCTTCATCAGAAGTCAGAATTATTTGTTTCCCTATCTAATAAAGGGCTTCCCTAATAACTCAGTTGGTAAAGAATCCTCCTGTAATGCAAGAGACCCCAGTTTGATTCCTGGGTCATGAAGATCTGCTGGAGATGGGATAGGCTACCCACTCTGGTATTTTTGGGCTTTCCTTGTGACTCAGCTGGTAAAGTATCTGCCTGCAACATGGGAGACCTGGGTTTGATCCCTGGGTTGGGAAGATCCCCTGGAGATGGGAAAGGCTACCCACTCTAGTATTCTTGCCTGGAGAATTCAATGAACTGTATAGTTCATGGGGTTGCAGAGTTGGGCACGACTGAGTGACTTTCAAAAAACAAACAAACAAACAAAAAAAAACCTAAGAAAAATTGTTTAGAAAGAACAATCTGTGAATATTAAATAATAACTTCAAACCATGTGTTTTCTCTTTTGAGTTAGGTGCTAAAAGTTGAATATCTGATAAGAAAAAGGTAGACAACTGCTAATAAAACTGAAAATTTCCCCAGATGGATCACAAAATTAAGTCATCGAGGAAAGTCCATCCACCCATTTAGCTCGGATGTAACCACGACATTTTTCTTCTAGGATGAAATGTCATCTTTTATAGTTATACTGTAAAAACTCCATCAGATCAAGAGTGATGAGAGTGAATATTAGGAGACAGCAAAATAATTCTAGTTTTTTCTTTTCCAGGAAGAGGAAAGGGTAGAAGGAGAGCTAGTAAATATATTCTCTGGCAAAGAATGAGTGGGAAATATAGGAGAGCTAGACAAATAAATGGATGAGCAATTGATAAAAAGAAAAATTCAGAAAATAATATACAGAATTTAGTACTAAGTCACTATTGTAGTTCCACCACTCAACAGGACAGTTTTGATCATAGCTAGTGACTGAACTGAACTGAACTGAATGTCTCAAATTGGTCTAGGAAATGGTTAGGGCAGTCTTAGTAGTTAGAAATCTGCTATTTTGCTTTTGGTTAACACCATTCTCTACACCACTGCCTTTAAATAGAGATTGAGATTGTTAAAACTGCAGCTTGTAAGGAGCATTTCCGACTTCCTAGCAAAGTTGTAAATAACATGAGTTTTTGAATTAGAACAACCAGAGTTCAGATTCTTTCTCTGCACTCATTAACTGGAGAAATTTGAGCACTTAGTTTCTCTGAGCCTCACTCTCCTCATCTTAAAATTGGGATAATAATGTATCTTAGAGCATTTTATGAAGACTAAACCCTGATGATGCTAGCAAAATCCTTATCACAGGGAAGACTTTCAATGAAAAGTAGATCTTGGTTTTTAAATTGTCAGAACAGAACTAGGCATTCCTTAGAGCCAGGGAGAGACTGTATTTGTGATAGAATATGACTCCTGAGAGTCCCTTGGACTGCAAGGAGATCAAATCAGTCAACCCTAGAGGAAACCAATCCTGAATATCATTGGAGGGACTGACTTCAGCCTGATACTGAGGCTGAAGCTCCAAATCTTTGACAACCTGATGCAAAAAACTGATTCAGAAAAGACCCTGATGCTGGGAAAGGTTGAAGGCAGGAAGAGAAGGTGAGATGAGATGGTTGCATGACATCACTGACTCAATGGACATGTGTTTCAGCAAGCTCTGGAAGATGGTGAAGGATAGTGAGGGCCTGGTGTGCTGCAGTCCATGGGGTCACAAAGGGTCAGATACAACTGAGAGACTGAGCAACAACTTATTTCTAGTGCATGGTACAGATCCCGATATATCTTTGATGTTATGTTTAATTGGTGCCATTCTGGATTCTCTTTACCCTCAATTTAGTGTTCTTCTCCACACACACACACACACACACACACACACACACACACACACACACATTCACATATAGTTACATACACACAAACTCATACATACATCTGTTGTTATTCAGTCACTCAATAGTGACCAATCTTTCCTAGTATCAGGGTCTTTTCTAATGAATCAGTTCTTTCCATCAGGTGGTCAAACTATTGGAGCTTCAGTGTCAGCCCTTGTCCTTCCAATGAATATTCAGGACTGATTTCCTTTAGGATTGACTGGTTTGATCTCCTTGTAGTCCAAGGGACTCTCAAGTGTCTTCTCTAATAGCACAGTTCAAAAGCATCAATTCAGCACTCAGTTTTCTTCATGGTCCAACTGTCATATCCATACGTGACTGCTGGAAAAACTATTCCTTTAACTATACGAACTTTTGTTGGCAAAGTTATGTCTCTGCTTTTTAATATGTTGTCTAGGTTTGCCATAGCTTTTCTTCCAAGGAGCAAGTGTCTTTTAATTTCATGGCTGCAGTCACCATCTGCAGTGATTTTGGAGCCCCCCAAAATAAAGTCTGTCACTGTTACTATTGTTTCTCCATCTATTTGCCATGAAGTGATGGGACCGGATGTCATGATCTTAGCTTTTTGAATGTAGAGTTTAAAAAAAAAAAAAAAAGAATGTTGAGTTTTAAGCCAGCTTATTCACTCTCCTCTTGCAACTTCAACAAAAGGCTCTTTAGTTACTCTTCCCTATCTGCCATAAGGGTGGTGGTATCTGCATATCTGAGGTTATTGATATTTCTCCTGCCAATCTTGATTCTAGCTTGTGCTTCATCCAGCCTGGCATTTTACAGGATGTACTCTGCATATAAGTTAAATAAGCAAGGTGACAATATACACTCTTGATGTACTCCTTTTCCAATTTGGAACTTGTCCATTGTTCCATGTCCTGTTTTAACCATTGCTTCTTGACCTGTACACAGGTTTCTCAGAAGGCAAATAAGGTAGCCCGGTACTCCTATCTCTTTAAGAATTTTCCACAGTTTGTTGTGATCCATACAGTCAAAGGCTTTATCATGGTCAGTGAAGCAGAAATAGATACTCTTGCTTTTCCTATGATCCAATGGATGCTGGCAATTTGATCTCTGGTTCCTCTGCCTTTTCTAAATCCAGTTTGTTAGGTATAGTAGATTCTAGAGTAGAAACATGTTACGTATAGTAGATTTTCTTCATTATGGATGATGAGTGCATGAGTTGAACAAGACCCTTCTATATTTTAATAGTTATAACTAACACGAATGTGCCAAACTCTGTTTTAAGTTATATGTATGTGCACATTCATATACATCAGTTCAGTTCAGTTCAGTTCAGTCGCTCAGTCGTGTCCGACTGTTTGTGACCCCATGAATCACAGCATGCCAGGCCTCCCTGTCCATCACCAACTCATACACACACTAAATGCATAAAAAATCCTCAAAAGATCCCTATGAGGCAAGTACTATTATCTTCCCATTAGAGAAATGAGTTAGCCCATGTACATAGGTTAAGTAATTACCCAATACCAGAGAGCTAGTAAGTCAGTAGTAAGTTTCCTTTACTACAATGCAAACCTGTCTCTCTCTATATATAAGCACACCCCTCTTTCTCTTTAGGCATGTGTGTTCAATAAACATAATGAATCATTTTTGGACAGTATGTCACAGCTTTATAAATATATGTTTATAAATGTGCATATTATTCCTGTCTGGAATTTGGATCACTTACATATGAACTAACTAGCCATATAACCTTGGGTCAGTCTATAAATCTTTGTCAGAATTAAAAATAAATCAGCTAGATGATCCCTAGATTTAGCTCTAGAAATCTGTAACCATGTATGCTCTATGAGATTTTGGCCAACTCCATCATTTCAGGTACAAAAGATTGTTTCTGTCTTTATTAGCAAGAATAAATTTAGTTAAATATTAATAGACTCAAAACTAAACATTTCTGAATATATCTATAATCTACCAGTTATAAACACAGATCTAGAACATTTCATCATTGGATTTTGATATACCTAACAGTTATATTTTTGATTAAAGATACTAGAGGTCATCCATTTAATAGGTTAGGCTATGCTTTTTCCAAAATCAGTATCAGTTTGCTAATCAAAAAACTGTAACTTTGTATTCTTCTTCAAAGAAAAATCTATTTTCTCTAACTTTCCAGTCTCTCTGCTCCACTTCACAATTCTTCAAGTATTTCTCAAAAACTTTCAGCATCACTTCTCTAGATTCCCTCATTAGCCCGGAGTATGAATAACCAAGAGGAGGAGATCTGAACTCATTGGTGTAGCAGCTTTCACCTGGCAATCCCTTCACTTCTGAATCAGTGTGTAAGTTTTTTGGTTTCTACTACCAAGAGTTCCAAGATCGTGAACACTGTTTGCCTATGAAGTGGTCACTGATTCCCATATTTATTCATTTAATCTTTTAGACTCTATCACATAAAAGGTATATGCTAGTCACTATAAATATAGTAAATGTATAAGAAAATAAGACTGGCCACCATCTCTTGTGGGGAAGAAATGAAATCTGACCATGGAAATATGTACAAATATAAACATCTATTTGGAAACACATGGTTGACATCTTGACTCCAAGCAGTTAGTCCCCTATGCTATGAATAATTCTTCCAGCAGTCCTGTATCTTGCCCATGGCAGTTACCATTTTTTCCTGATGATTCCAGATTCTAACATGCACTTGGCTCACTGTCTTGGATCTCCCATCAACCTAAAAGTCTTATTCCATTACTACCCTCACTTTGGTCTAAGATTTGCTATGGTTTTTTGAAATATTGTCATATAAAACACAAGACTCAAACATTAACAATTTAGAGAAGATATCTAGAAAGAAAATAGTTTATTAAATATAATAGTAAGTTATCTAGAAATATTAATTAAGACACTATAATTTTAAAGAGCTGTTTCTGTACAAATCAGATAACTTTAAATAATACAGATAATGGCTATTAGTGGTTTATTTATAAATTATCTGATTTTAAAAATTGTCTAAAATATAATTCCTAAGCTAAAGAAAGTATGTTCATAAATCCATTCTATTATTTTAAAATACATACCCAAAACTACTGCATAGCTTTTAGTACTGGCATTGCCCCTATAATGTTTTACGTTTGTTTTTTACATTTGTTTGGACATGAAATAAGCAAAATAATTGTATTGTTAAATATTAATTTGCAAAAAATAATCACATTTTGAACTCAGAAGCTTCCCTTCACAAGTGGCTGTATTTTTTTTTCATTTATTTGTATTAGTTGGAGGCTAATTACTTTACAGTGGCTGTATTTTAAATGAAAGCAAAACAAATAAAGACTGTCAATAGGTTACATAATTTAAGGCCAGGGGACATCTTCAAGGTATCAGTTCTATAAGTTTGTGAAAAATGACCCTCAAAGATGAAAGAAACATTACACTATGACGATAAGGTACTTGCATATTTTATGCCTGCCTATCAGATGTTGACCTTTGTGCTTAGATAGTTGGCCCTTAGTGGACATATATGGTTTCACCCACCATTACTTGGGCAGTTGGTAGCTTCATGGTTGACTTATTTATAACAAAATATCAGCTACACCTAATGACAGGTATTGTCTATGACCATCACTGCATTACCATTCAGATACCTTCAGAATAATGACTTTCTTGGCTAAGACACCTCATCCCTAGTCAGTGAAACCCTAGTAAATAATGATGTTTCAAGAAATATACATGACTGAGATTAAGAGAGCTAACAATCAATTAATTAAAAAGTGTCTGTCTTGTGGTAGTTTTGTAAAGGTAAAAGTTAATTTAAAAGTATGGCTTTAAATAATGTCACTGAACTTGTATGCTGAATAGCCAAATAGATCTTTAAAAAATAAAATGTTTACTGTGTAAATTGTTGCTATGAAATGGGTACAATGCTTTACTCCTTAAAAATGTTTCCCTATTATATGCAATTTATCATTTTATTCTGTACTGCATCAGGAATGATGTTATATTTTGTACATTAAATTTACATTTAATTTTTTAAGTAAAAAAAAATCAGAATTCAACTACATGACAAATGAGCAAGTTGCTAATTAGCAATAGCAATTATCAAATCATTACATATGTCTAAATATAAAACATGGTATTTCACTAATATAAGTTGATATTATGAAAGTAATACTCTATATTCAAGGCTAAGGAATCAACTAAAATATTAAGGTCCATTATGACCTCATTCCTCAGTTAGTAAACTGACATTTGCATCATGGTCACTATCTCAACCCCAATTAAAAACATATTAAATTCAAACTCTCTCTGCAAGCTAAATGAATTGGTTCTTAATGTATGAAAAATGCCCCCAAACATATTTTTAACTCACAATCTTCCTGCAACCTACATAAAGTGTTCTTAACGAACAAGGATGAAAAGCAATCATTTTTTTTTCCTTTTAAAAGATTGTAGAATTTATAATACAACAAAAGATTATGTTAGGTAGTCTAAGTAGGAAAAAAGGAGTCCGAAATGTCAGTTAGAAAAAGCCCAGGAAAAGAGACAAAGGAAGAAAATCCAAGGACTGGAATAGGAACCTTGGGTGGGGAAAAAACACACCCAAACACGCCCCCTTCCTCATAGGTGGTGGATACAAGCCCTATTTTGCATAGGGCAGAACCAATCAGGCTCCAGTGGGGGAAACAAAAAGTATAAAAAGGGAACCCAAGCAGGGTTGAAGCCACTCCTACAGGGTCCGCTTGCTCTCATGTCTTGGGTGTGTACTTTCTGCTGTCGGCCTAATAAAATTCTGCCTGTGTGAGTTGTAACACTGGTCTGCTGTTTCAAATCTTTGATGTGATGAGACTGGAATTGACTGGAATAGACTTAGAAAATAGAAATAGAAATCTATGCATTTGCAAGAAGTAATATAAAAATTCTTAGAATCCCAGATATCATCAAGTTCATCTCTCAGTCAAAAGCAAGGCATTGAACTGTCAGGTCTTTTATCTAAGAAAAAACAACAGTCAGACTCTTAACTCCAGCTACTGATTTTTGCAGAGATCTGTGGACAGGTCTGGGGAGGGAGCAGCATAATATGCCTTAGACCACTCCCTCTAATCTTTGTTAAAGACAATGAGAGTTCAAAAAAATATGCATTTGATGTGTACAGAAAATTAATTTTTAAAAAATTAATGTTTGATTATCTACTCTACAAATACTATTTTCCCACATCCTTGCTCATTTTAAGTTCCTTTATATTTATATTAATGGAAAATAATCTGTGAAGGTTTGCCTTAGTGATGCCACTGCAAGACTATTAAGCAATCTGCAGATAGGTGGTGGGTATACACTGCAAGTAAGGAAACTATAGCTAAATTATCTCGTTGTTGTTTTTCAGTCACTTAGTTGTGTCTGACTCTTTGTGATCCCATGGACTGCAGCACTTCACTCTCTCCTGGAGTTTGCTCAAACTCATGTGCATTGAGTTGATGATACCATCCATACCATCTCATCCTCTGACACCCCCTTCTCATCCTGCACTCAGAATTCTCCATAGATAGCAATAAAAGTTATTGCTTTGAAAATGTCTACAAAGCAGCTATTTCTTCCATGTCCTGGCCATTGTACATAGTGCTGTGATGAACACGGGGATACTTGTGTCTTTTTGAAATTTGGTTTTCTCAGGGTAATTGCCCAGTAGCGGGATAGTTGGGCTATCCAGCAATAGAACTATCATATGATAATTCTATTTTTCTTTTATAAGGAAACTTCATACTATTCTCCATAGAGGTTTTATCAAATTGCATTCCTATGAGCAGTATAAGAGGGTTCCCTTTTCTCCACTCCCTCTCCAACATATACTGTGTGTAGATTTTTTGATGATGGCCATTCTGACCAGTGTGAGGTGATATATACAGCTGATTCATTTTGTTATACAGCAGAAACCAACACAAAATTGTAAAGCAATCATACTCCAATAAAACAGTAAATTAAAAAAGAAATTATTTTTCTCAAAAGTTGCAATAAGAATCATTCAAAAATGACAAAGGTTTAAATGGTTTGTGAGACAGACATAAAATGCATATACTATAAAACAGTAAAAGAAGACGTATCACAGCAAATAGTACTTGATCAGTTGCTTTTTGTTAGTGCCAAATATAATTATTTACGTTATTGCCTTTTTATTTTCATGAAACTGACACTCCAAATTTCTCAACTACTACTATTACCATATGAATTGTGACAAAGCATTGCACCAAAACTAATGCTTAGACTTCACATGTATTACCTCCAAAGATACTATGATAATGCCACCAGGTTGTATTTAAACAATCGTTTAATTAACAAGTCTGCCAATAATTATTTATTTCACCAGAAGTATTTTTGCTCTGATTTCTTTAATACACTTACAAATCATAGAAACTGGTCATTTGCAAAACTTCTCAGACTAATAGATCATTTATACTGTTCAAATTTGTGACATTTAGAATTTTGAGGGCAAAAATTGTCTTCTTTATTTTTGCATTCTCACAACTTATCCATCTCTCGCATGTAACTTTTTCTCCAGAAATATTTGTTGTCAAAGCAAACCCAGGTTATTTGACATTTTATTAGAGTCACATGTTCAGCAAATTTAAAAAAACTAAGTATGTTACTGGCATGGGCTTCCCTTGTGTCTCAGACAGTAAAGAATCTGCCAACAATGCAGGAGACCTGGGTTCGATCCCTGGGTTGGGAAGATCCTCTGGAGAAAGGAATGGCTACCCACTCCAGTATTCTTGCCTGGAGAATTCCATGGACGGGGGGGGGGGCCTGGTGGGGTATGGTCCATGGGGTCACAGAGTCGGACAGGACTAAGCAACTAACACAGACACACAAACACTGGTATATAAAAAATGTATTCATCAACATGGACATATATTACAATAATATTTAGAATCAATCCAATCCCATTGATTTCCTAGTTCCTGTGTCCCCATCATGTTATTATCTATAATTTATGACATAAAATCATATTTGATGATAATTCAATAACTTTATACTCAGATGATTTAAAACAACTTCAGAAAAATCATCTCTTGTATCAACATATACAATAGCAATTCAGGAAGTCTCCCACCTGGAAGACTGGAATATAGGATCCTATGAAATGCCCATCACTGTTTCAGAAACAACTACGCTAAACACCACAAAGTCATGAATAAACCTACAAAAATAATTGCAGTCATTCAAATGTGCATTACCTTTAATAGGTTATTACAATGTCACTCCAATAACACTTTGCTAAATGATGCCTTAGTTTATACTGTGTTGGTGCTACTGCAATTGAGTGAGGACAAAGTCTAATCTTTCACTCAAAACAATTTTTATTTCATCAGAGTGAAACAAAATGCTGAAATCTAGCATTTAATTTTTCTGTTCGGAGGTTCAAGTGAGGAGTTGAAGTCGAAAGCAAATTAACCAATTTGAAATCCACACCAAGATCAGTACAACCATCACCCCTGAGCTGTCACTTCCTTTGGCTCTGAAAAGGAAAACTCCACCTTTCCTGTCTGAGAGGAGGCTGTGTGTGAACATGAGTCTGCCTGCATTGCAGTGAAAGACTGTTCTGGGGGACGCCTGGGTTGTGTGTGCAAAGAAACATTCTATGACTTGACTTTGAACTTGGGAATCAAAAGCAACGTTCATTAAAAAAGACATCAGGATAGAAATATGAAAGCCATGGCTCAAGTATATAATCAAACTTAAATTTTAAATGTTTGGCAATAACTTCCCATTCGCTCACTTCAAATAAAGCCAAGTACTATGTGATTCACTCAAGTCAGTAGGACTGACATATTCTGCATGTTATATTGACTTCCAATGACAAGGCTTTTTTTAGTAAATTTATGTTAGATCCTGTATATACACTGAGATGAGATAGAAGGGCTTTCTTGGTGACTCATATGGTAAAGTACTTGCCTGCAATGCAGGAGACCAGGGTTCAATCTCTGAGTCAGGAAGATTCCCTGGAGAAGACAAGGGCAAGCCACTCCAGTAATCTTGCCTAGAGTTCCATGGACAGAGGAGCCTGGCAGGCTACTACAGCCTATAGGATTGCACATAGAGCTGCAGAAGACTGAGCAACTAATATAGCAAAAGGTCTAATTACATCTCAGCAGAAAGCTTGGCATTCTACATTAGCTTTTTGGTAGGAGAACTAATCACATAATTTCATTTGCAAGGGCATATATTTCCCTTCTTTTTAAAATTTCAAGTATGAGGTTAAGTTCAGTCTTTAAGAACAAGAAAATTCAACACCTACTTACACTATCATTTATGAGTTTAATCTCCAAGCACTTAGACCTTTTAACAACAAGAATAGGGCTGTATTGCCATGAAAGGATGGTGCCAGGGTTTGCATATTTCCTTTAATTTTGTTCTTCATTTCTTTCCCTATTTTGGGTGACCACTGGGAATTCTGCTGCCATGGGTCTCGGCGAAATGTGTCACTACATCCAGAACACTTCATCATGTTGCAGAGCCAGAATCTATTATGGTTTGCAAGTGACTCATATTTTAGTTATGAGAGAGCCCTAGCAAAGAACAGTTTACATCTAAAAGTCCTAAATGTCAGGAATGTAATGTTTGGACGGCATAGGTATGCAAGGTCCAGTCATACTCTGCAAACAATGCCTTGAGGTATTTATTTATTTATGATGTATAACCAAACTTTTTCACAAGAGTCTGTGGTAGCTATAATAATAGTGTACTGTCTCATCTTGGTGATATTTCTGTACTTTTGCAACTGAAATCTTGAAGAAAATGGGGAAAATAAAACTATAGAAAAATGACCTATGATTCTATATTATGAAAGACCAGCAGGGGCTAGATGTAACCGAGTAGAAAAAAATCACTAGAACCACTACTACACACAAACATGAGCCAGAAACTCTTGAGAATACAGGTCTGTTGCAGGACCCAACTTTACTGAAGTTTCAGGGATCATCAGAAAGTAAATCTTTGTATTTAGGTATAGGTTTTCTTCAGGATGAAAAGAAAGAATAGAAAATACATATTTCACAGAAGCTGAGCAATAAAATGTTATATACTAAATGTTATTTGGGCTTCCCAAGTGGAACTAGTGGCAAAGAACCCGCCTGTCAATGCAGGAGACCTGAGACACAAGTTCGATCCCTGGGTCAGGAAGATCCCCTGGAGGAGGGCATCCAACCCACTCCAATATTCTTGCCTGGAGAAACACGTGGATAGAGGAGCCTAGAGGGCTATAGTCCACAGTGTTGCAAAAACCTGGACACGACTGAAGCGACTTGGCACGCAAATATTATTTTACTATATTTTTAAATAGAAAACAGCTTAGTAAAAGAAACATTGCTAATATTTGAGGAAGCAACATTTAATTTGGGAATTAATTAGAATACCTCTTTTTAAAATTTTAGGCTAGCAAATGCTTTGCATTTCTAACTTTATACCTGAAATTTAAATTAAGTTTTGTGTATATTTAGATATCTGCATTTATTTCACATAAATTTGTACTTTTTTCTATTCCAAGTATTCTGGAATAAGAGGAAAGAAGGAAGCATATATATTTTAGATTTTTTAAACATTATCGTTTAAAAGCAAAGTAAAATTTACTTTAACGAGTTTTAAAGCAGAACATATTTTACATGTAAGCTACACGTATGTAACTGTGACCAATTATACTTCTCAAACAAAAGCAATTACATTAATCTCTCGCCACAAAAACTCATCTAGCAGTCAGCAGCATATGTTCCTGGGATTTCAGTGCATTTCTTACCAGAAAAGAAATATGTATGAGTCACAGGCGGGCTTGGACAGTAGCCAGAAATGACAAGAATGACTTGAAGTGCGGACAAGACATAGTTAACTCCATTCCTGAAATAAAATGCTTTCCATAACTCACCAAATGTGTGGTGACATAATAAAAAGCTAGTTTTGTTGTGCTTTCAATATTGTTCAAATTAGAACCAAATAAGGATTTCTTTTAAGGCAAAGGCAATCATGTGTAACCACTTCAACTTTTCCTGAAATCAATACTGCATAATTTCTGCATTTTAACAGATTCTTAAGGACGCCTAAAAGTAAATGCAGGATAAAGGATCAAGTTAAAATATCTGTGGTTGCATATGAAACTTATGGAAATTTTTATACCATTCTTCCAAACAAACACCCTGAAAAGCATCCCGGAGTATACTTTTCAACAGTTGTTCATTTGAACATGGTAAACATACATCAAAATGAAAAGCTAGTATAAGAAAAACAAATAAAAATATTCCACCAAATTTTTCCTCACTTTTTTTGGACATAATAGGTCCTGTATTTTTTTTAATAGAAAGGGCTTCTTCTATTAAGATTGCTGCAAAATGGAAACATAGTTTGATCTATATTATAGTAGCTGCA
Source organism: Muntiacus reevesi (assembly GCF_963930625.1). NCBI lineage: Eukaryota > Metazoa > Chordata > Mammalia > Artiodactyla > Cervidae > Muntiacus > Muntiacus reevesi. Next base: position 39,681,291 of record NC_089261.1, on the reverse strand, counting down.
GTAGTTTGAATTATTGATCCCAATTCTTCAGCCCTTCCTATAAGTGACTCCACAGTCCCTCCCAACTTTAGGGGGAGTTTCTCTCTTCCACCTCTTGACTTTGGGCTCATCCATAATTCTTTCAGTCAGTGGGATATTTACAAATATGGCTCAGGTAAAGACTTAAAAGGTATTTACCTTCTTGTACCTCTGCCATAGTTACTAGAATACCATATCCATGCAAGTTTACTAGTATCAGAAAGGGGACAACAGACGTTGAATAGAGGAGACGCTGACATTGAGAGGTGTATAGACTGAAGCAGGCTTTCCAGTTGAGCTCAAGCCGAGATCATCTTAACTACCTACTCAGAGATGTGTGCGTGCTCAGCTTCTCAGCTATGCCCGACTCTTTGTGAACCCATGGATTGCAGCCCTCTAGGCTCCATTGTCCATTGGATTTTACAGGCAAGAATACTGGAATGGGTTGCCATTTCCTTCCCTAGGGGATCTTCCTGACCCAAGGATCAAACCCACGTCTCCTGCGTTGGCAAGCGAGTTCTTTACCTCTGAGCCACCAAGGAAGCCCCTACCTAGAGATGCATGAGAATACCTGTGTATTGCGCTAGTCTTTTGTCCTTCCATGGTGGCGCTAGTGGTAAAGAACCTGCCTGCCAATGCAGGAGACATAAGAGATGAGGGTTCAATCCCTGGGTTGGGAAGATCGCCTGGATCTTCCACTCCAGTATTCTTTCCTGGAGAATCCCATGGACAGAGGAGCCTGGTGGGCTACAGTCCAAGGGGTGCACAGAATCGGACATGACTTAGCACGCATGCATGCAGTAGTCCTTTGAGGTGGTGTGGCTCTTTTTTAGGCAGCATTATTGTGACAATAGCTAACAGATACACCAAAAAATGGATTCATTTAGTGAAAATGTTACTTAATTTTTATGTTTTAAATAATTACTGTTCTATTTAAAATGAGGAGCAAAAAGAAGAAAAAAGTTAATATACACTGATAACTGCGGTATACCTTGTACTATGAGGTCATTTTATATTTTTTAAAGTAACAGCTTTATTGAGATACAATTCATATATCATAAAATTCCCTCATTTTTAAGTGTACAATTCAATGACTTCTTCACCCTAGGACTATAAAACATTTTTTTCCATTATACATATACACATGCATCTATTCTTTTCCAAATTCTTTTCCCATCAGACACATAGACTAAGAGAATGAACATATGGTTACCAGGGGGGAAGGGTGGAGGGGAAGGAATAGAGAGTTTGGGATTGACATGCACACGCTGGTATATTTAAAATGAGCATCCAACAAGGACCTACTATACAGCACAGAGAATTCTGCTCAGTATTATAAGGTAATTTTTAATGTTATGAACTTATGAACAAATCTTCCTACCCTGTATAACTTCTCACTCTTACTTAACACCCACGCCCTTTTAGAAGGACAAAGCAGAACAAGACATGATCCCCAAGCTCTCCTGTCCCTCCCACAATCCAAAAATTAGAGGAACAGGGTGGGAATACTTGACTCAAAAACAAATCATGGCTGGGTTGAGCCAATGAAATTATCTTTCTTAAAAGGGTAGAAATTTATGAAAAAGAAATTGGGAAACTCTATAAGAAAACAATGGCACGGCTACAATGAGACAATGTAACTCCTATGAATGCTTGGTCCCACCTTTAGTGGTTTTCTAGTGCGCACCTGAGGTCTGGCTAGGCTTTTCTTATGGAACGGTGGCAATGCCAAAATGATCCTTTAGCCCCATTTCACCTTTGTACATTACTTTCTACCCTTAAAGAAATTTCTGCTACTCTATGCAAAAGACATGTTTTGACTTATGGCTCTTCTATTCCATTTTAGTTGGTTTATGGTTTATATTGTTTATATTTCTTTATATATATATATATATATTTAAACAACTATTTCACAATGTTAAAATTAAAGTACTATTTAGAGGGTTTTATTTTTTTACTTCAAAATGGTAACAATTTTTTAACATATGAAACAGCATCATAAAAATCAGGAATAAATATAACTTTTTATCAAATCTAAAATGTAGAATACATCTGAAAATTTTGAAATCACTGTCAAAGTAAAAATTTTTGCAGTGCACTGTGCTTTATTTTAGAAAGTCTGTTTCCATGAATTCAGAGTGGTTTTCTTCTAAACTTCAATGGAACATTTAGTTTCTGCCATAGTGTCTAGCATACAGTAAGCACTTAATATGTTTATTCACTGTTTTTCAAGTCAATATGCTTATTCTGGTAGCACATTTTGTTGCTACATATGTAAAAATGAAGAGAATGGTATTTTATATGCAAAATTAAGAGCAGAGAACACTAGTAGGGATGAACCATCAAATATTACAATTATCAATATATTGCATAGCAAAGATCCTGACAATGATTCCCTGATCTTTACTGAGGTAAAAGTTAATTAATAGGAAAGGATACTTTTAAATGTAAACGATCAATAAAGAAATGCAAATCACATTTTCTTTAAAAATGTATTTCAGTTTGGAAGGCTGCCTTTTATTTCTCCTTGTGGAAACCAAAGTATCAAGATTCTCAATGTAGTAACAGTATCAAACATTTTAATGTGTCATTTTTTAAAAAGTATTTCACCTTAAAATCACTGAACTGCTACAGAAGTGTACTCTCTCATTAAAGAGAAAAAGTTGTGCAAAATACAATAAAAATCTGTATACTTTGTAAGATAAGAGATTAGACTCAAGAGTAATGAAAAAGATATGCAAATTATAAATACCTACTGACCACAAGTAATCATCTCCATGAAGTAACATGGTTTAATTATTTTGTCCAAATATACTCTCATTCTTTGTGACTTTATGACTGTATACAATGAGTAGGAGGACATCAATAGAAGCTTTGATTTTATTTTGCAAATAAAGGGATATTCTCTTCATTAAAACCAAAACAAAAGAAAAAAAGTTTCAGGTAATCTTCCATTACTAATTAGTTTTTATTCCTGCATTTATATTTAAGAAACATTTTAAAAACCCATTTTAAAGCATTTTTATACTTATAGTAAATATTCAAAAATTAAACTATATAAGAGAATGGGACTTTATGTAAACCTGGCAGTGTAGAATTGCAAGCACTTTAAATCTGTCAGAATTAATAAGAAAAACAAAAGAAACAGTACAGTTCTCCTATCTAGACTAATAGAATTCTCACAGTTTGCTTATGCTAATAAATTTTATAGGAAATCTATCCCTTTCCTCTAGTGATTGTATTTAGATATTAAAGCCTGGGAGTATTTTTTCAGTTAATCAGAGAATGGTTTTTAAGAGAATAAACTACGATTTTAATAGTCACTATTAACTGTTTTCCTATTACTAAAGTGTGATTAAGCATTGTCAAACCTGTTATTATTGACAATTTTTAATATTCTATGTGTATTATGCAAAACCACCATGCAAATTTTTATATAAAATTCCTCTTTTCACCATAAACATTTGTACATTACACTGTATAGTTTTTCCTTTAAAAGTATTTCCTAAAAATTTTTAAAAACTTAAAATAGACTATTGATTGTGACAAAAATGACCTTTTTAAGTTAATGTTGTTATTCACATTAATGTTATTAATTCATTAATAATATTTATAACAGCTAAGTAACCTCTTTCACTTTGTGTCTTTTTAGTAAATAACCATCTTCACCCATCTAGTTTCCCTAAGGATCAACTCCATAAAAGCATAGGAAATATAAGTTAGAAATTTCATTCCTTAAAATATAACAAATATGAATTAAACTCAAAATTCAGTGAGGAGAAAGATTAAATATATACAATTTACTTACTAGAGTGGGGTGCCAATTCCTCCTCCAGGGGATCTTCCCAACTCAGAGTTCAAACCCGCATCTCCTGTGTCTCCTGCATTGAAGGCGGATTCTTTCCCCCTGAGCCACTATGGAAGCCCTTAGAGCTCTCTTGTCGTTGTTTGGTCATCAAGTCGTGTCCAACTCTTCATGACCTCATGGACTACAGCACACCAGGCTTCCCTGTCCATCACCATCTCCTGGAGTTTGCCCAACTTCATGTCCAATCATCAGGGAAGCCATCCAACCATCTCATCCTCTGTTGTCCCGTTCTCCTCCTGCCTTCAATTTTTCCCAGCATCAGGGTCTTTTCCAATGAATCCGCTGTTTACATCAGGTGGCCCAAATATTGTAGCTTCAGCAGCAGTCCCTACAATGAATATTCAAGGTTGATTTCCTTTAAGATTGACTGGTTTGACCTCCTTGCTGTCCAAGGGACTCTCAAGAGTCTTCTCCGGCAACACAATTTGAGGCATCAATTCTTCAGTGCTCTGCCTTCTTTATGATTCAGCTCTCACAACTGTACATGACTACTGGAAAGACCATAGTCTTGACTATGCAGACCTTTGTCAGCAAAGTTATGTCTTTGCTTTTTAACACACTATTTAGGTTTGTCAAAACGTTCAGGCCTAGAAGCAATCATCTTCTAATTTCATGGCTGCAGTCACCATTCTCAGTGATTTTAGAGCCCAAGAAGAGGAGATCTGTCACTGCTTCCACCTTTTCTCCTTCTATTTGCCATGAAGTGATGGGGCTAGATGCCATGATCTTAGTTTCTTTAATATTGAGCTTTAAGCCAACTCTTTCACTCTCCTCCTTCACCCTCATCAAGAGACTCTTTAGTTCCTCTTCCTTTCTGCCATTAGAGTGGTATCATCCATATATCTGAAGTTGTTGATATTTCTCCTGGCAATCTTGATTCCAGCTTGTAACTCATCCAGCCCAGCATTTCCCAGGATGTGTTCTGTGTATACGTTAAATAAACAGGGTGACAATAAACAGCCTTGCTATACTCCTTTCTCAATCCTGAACCAGTCACTTGTTCCATACAAGGTTATAACTGTTGCTTCTTGACCAGCATATAGATTTCTTAGGAGACAGGTAAGATGGTTGGTATTCCCAACTATTTAAGAGTTTTCCACAGGTTTTTATAATTCACATAGGCAAAGGCTTTAGCATAGCCAATGAAACAAATGTAGATGTTTTTTCTGGAATGCCCTTGCTTTCTCTATGGTCCAGTGAATGTTGTCAATTTGACCTCTGGTTCCTCTGCCTTTTCTAAACCCAGCTTGGACATCTGAAAGTTCTCAGTTCACATAATGCTGAACCTAGCATGCAGGGTTTTGAGAATAACCTTACTGGTATGGGAGATGAGTGCAATTGTCTGGTGACTTGAATATTCTTTATTACTTCCCTTCTTGGGAACTGGGATGAGGATTGACCTTTTCCAGTTCTGTGGCCACTGCTGCTTTTCCAAATTTGCTGACATATTGAGCAGAACACTTTGATAGTATCAACATATTGAGCAGAACACTTTGATAGTATCATCTTTCAGGATTTTAAATAACTCTGCTGGAATTCCATCACCTCTACCAGCTTTATTGACAGCAGTGTTTCCTAAGTCCCACTTCACTTCACATTCCAGAATGTCTGCCTCTGGGTGAGTGACCACAATATCTTGGTTATCTGGGTCATTAAGATCTTTTTTGTACAGTTCTTTTGTGTACAAAAGAGATGTTTCCATCTCTTCTTGACCTCTTCTGCTTCTATTAGGTCTTTACTGTTTCTGTCCTTTATTTTGCCCATTATTGGATGAAATGTTCTTTAAATATTTCCAATTTTCTTGAAGAGATCTTTAGTCTTTCCCCTTCAGTTGTCCTCTATCTCGTTGCCTTGTTCATTAAAGAAGGCCTCCATGTCTCTCCTTGCTATTCTCTGGAACTCTGTGGTTAGTTGGGTGGACCTTTCCCTTTCTCCCTTGCTTTTTGCTTCTATTCTCTCTTCAGCTATTTGTAAATCTCAGAGTTTTACGATCTATTAATTCACTTTTCAAAAGTTGTTTAACATGTTAATATATCCCATTCTCTTTGACAACACATTTCTAACCATGTCAATTAAAAAAAAATTTGTTCTCATTTTCAAAAAAAGTATATTCTTTGTCAGACTAAGGCAAGGCAAGTTTTATGCTTTCAAATAACTGCAAACTCAAAAGAAAATAGAATGGTCTTTAACCATTTTCCATACTTTGTTTAATCAAGGTTTTTCTATTGATCCTTCTGTAGATACATTTCACAAAGCACAGCATTTACTTTTTTGTACATCATGAACTTTCAATAAAGCGATTGAACCTGAAAATCGAGCAATTTTTATAAACATTTTATAATGGAAGACAAAATTCCCAGTTTTTCCATTGCCAATGAAACCATCCTATAGAAAAACTCAATCTTAGTGTAGCCTAATTTCTATATTTAATTTTTTTCATAGTAGCAATTAAGAAAGAAATCTAAGTTATATTAAAATAGTGAATATTGAGCATGAAAATTTTAATATTTTATTGCACAGCATTTTGAATGTTGTTTAATTTAGAGCATACACTCATATCTATTTGGAAAATTGCATTGCAACATTTGGTGAGCAAGAATAATGATAAATATTTATTTTGTCACAGGAAAGATAAATTTACAAACCCAAAGATTAGGAGATATGTATAAAATTCTTGGAACCAAGAAATCTGTAACACAAATATTACCTCTTTAAAAGAAAATACAAGGATCATAAGAGACTACTACCAGCAGCTCTATGCCAATAAAATGGACGACTTGGATGAAATGGACAAATTCTTAGAAAAGTATAACTTTCCAAAACTGAACCAGGAAGAAATAGAAGATCTTAACAGACCCATCACAAGCAAGGAAATCAAAACTGTAATCAAAAATCTTCCAGCAAACAAAAGCCCAGGACCAGATGGCTTCACAGCTGAATTCTACCAAAAATTTAGAGAAGAGCTAACATCTATCTTACTCAAACTCTTCCAGAAAATTGCAGAGGAAGGTAAACTTCGAAACTCATTCTATGAGGCCACCATCACCCTAATCCCAAAACCAGACAAAGATGCCACAAAAAAAGAAAACTACAGGCCAATATCACTGATGAACATACATGCAAAAATCCTTAACAAAACTCTAGCAAACAGAATCCAACAACATATTAAAAAAATCATACGCCATGACCAAGTGGGCTTTATCCCAGGAATGCAAGGATTCTTTAATATCTGCAAATCAATCAACGTAATACACCACATTAACAAATTGGAAGATAAAAACCATATGATTATCTCAATAGATGCAGAGAAAGCCTTTGACAAAATTCAACACTCATTTATGATTAAAACTCTCCAGAAAACAGGAATAGAAGGAACATACCTCAACATAATAAAAACTATATATGACACACCCACAGCAAGCATCACCCTCAATGGTGAAAAATAGAAAGCATTTCCTCTGAAATCAGGAACAAGACAAGGATGACCACTCTCACCACTACTATTCAACATAGTGTTGGAAGTTTTGGCCACAGTAATCAGAGCAGAAAAAGATGTAAAAGGAATCCAGATAGGAAAAGAAGAAGTGAAACTCTCGCTGTTTGCAGATGACATGATCCTCTACATAGAAAACCCTAAAGACTCTTCCAGAAAATTACTAGAGCTAATCAATGAATATAGTAAAGTTGCAGGATATAAAATTAACACACAGAAATCCCTTGCATTCCTATATACTAACAATGAAAAAACAGAAAGAGAAATTAAGGAAACAATACCATTCACCATTGCAACAAAAAGAATAAAATACTTAGGAGTATATCTACCTAAAGAAACGAAAGACTTATACATAGAAAACTATAAAACACTGATGTAAGAAATCAAAGAGGACACAAACAGATGGAGAAACATACCGTGTTCATGGATTGGAAGAATCAATATTGTCAAAATGGCTATTCTATCCAAAGCAATCTATAGATTCAATGCAATCCCTATCAAGCTACCAAGAGTATTTTTCACAGAACTAGAACAAATAATTTCACAATTTGTATGGAAATACAAAAAACCTCGAATAGCCAAAGTAATCTTGAGAAAGAAGAATGGAACTGGAGGAATCTGCCTGCCTGACTTCAGACTCTACTACAAAGCCACAGTCATCAAGACAGCATGGTACTGGCACAAAGACAGAAATATAGATCAATGGAATAGAATAGAAAGCCCAGAGATAAATCCACGAACCTATGGACACCTTATCTTTGACAAAGGAGGCAAGGATATACAATGGAAAAAAGACAATCTCTTTAACAAGTGGTGCTGGGAAAACTGGCCAACCACTTGTAAAAGAATGAAACTAGAACACTTTCTAACACCATACACAAAAATAAACTCAAAATGAATTAAAGATCTAAATGTAAGACCAGAAACTATAAAACTCCTAGAGGAGAACATAGGCAAAACATTCTCCAACATAAATCACAGCAAGATCTTCTATGACCCACCTCCCAGAATATTGGAAATAAAAGCAAAAGTAAACAAATGGGACCTAGTGAAAATTAAAAGTTTTTGCACAATAAAGGAAACTATAAGTAAGGTGAAAAGACAGCCCTCAGATTGGGAGAAAATAATAGTAAATGAGGAAACAGACAAAGGATTAATCTCAAAAATATACAAGCAACTCCTGCAGCTCAATTCCAGAAAAATAAATGACACAATCAAAAAATGGGCCAAAGAACTAAATAGACGTTTCTCCAAAGAAGACATACAGATGGCTAACAAACACATGAAAAGATGCTCAACATCACTCATTATCAGAGAAATGCAAATCAAAACCACAATGAGGTACCATTACACGCCAGTCAGGATGGCTGCTATCCAAAAGTCTACAAGCAATAAATGCTGGAGAGGGTGTGGAGAAAAGGGAACCCTCTTACACTGTTGGTGGGAATGCAAATTAGTACAGCCACTATGGAAAACAGTGTGGAGATTTCTTAAAAAACTGGAAATAGAACTGCCATATGACCCAGCAATACCACTTCTGGGCATACACACTGAGGAATCCAGATCTGAAAGAGACACGTGCACCCCAATGTTCATCGCAGCACTGTTTATAATAGCCAGGACATGGAAGCAACCTAGACGCCCATCAGCAGATGAATGGATAAGGAAGCTGTGGTACATATACACCACGGAATATTACTCAGCCGTTGAAAAGAATTCATTTGAATCAGTTCTAATGAGATGGACGAAACTGGAGCCCATTATACAGAGTGAAGTAAGCCAGAAAGATAAAGAACATTACATCATACTAACAGATATATATGGAATTTAGAAAGATGGTAACGATAACCCTATATGCAAAACAGAAAAAGAGACACAGAAGTACAGACAGACTTTTGAATTCTGTGGGCGAAGGTGAGGGTGGGATGTTTCAAAAGAACAGCATGTATATTATCTATGGTGAAACAGATCACTAGCCCAGGTGGGATGCATGAGTCAAGTGCTCGGGCCTGGTGGGCTGGGAAGACCCAGAGGAATTGGGTGGAGAGGGAGGTGGGAAGGGGGATCGGGAAGGGGAATACGTGTAAATCTATGGCTGATTCATATCAATGTATGACAAAACCCACTGAAAAATTAAAAAAAAAAAATTTCTCAGTAATATGAAAAAAAAAAAAAAGCAAAAAAAAAGAAAATAAAAATAAGGCAAACCAATACATAAACTTCAAAAAAATAAAAGCAAATGTATAACCAAAAAAAGAAAATACAGTTAATCATTGTGCATTTGGTGACCCAATTTGATAGTTTTATGATTCATCTGTGATAAGGAAAAAAATTTCTCACCCAGTACCCATTTTGAGAAATAATATTAAATTACAGCTTATTTTTATACTAAAAAAGACTGATGTGTCATATATTGTTATCTGAGAAACAACTATACTATATAACTATATAGCAAGTATACTTTTGTAGTTGTATTTAATTAATTTATCCAATAAATATTTACCTAGGATCTACCATGTGCTGTTCAAGTGACAGATGTGTAGCAATGATAAAAACCATCCTTTCTGACCTCACAGACCCAATGACATTCTTAAAGTTATCCTTTATCTTGGGTTCTTACTGTTGCAGACAGTTTAGGTTTTTGAAAAACTATATTCCTAAATTCATTGGTCTTAATGTCCAATTCAATATATGTAACCAGTAATATATGTGTAAATGTGGAACAGAGTACATACATCTTTTATCTGGCAATAGCTATTCTCACATCGATGAAGTTTTTAAAATTGTGTTTGAGAGAGGAGTGCTTCTATCTTAGGCTCTAGGTGTCAACGAGCTTCACAGTCCTTTTTGTACCTGCAATATGCTTTCAGGTTTTCTGCTTGAGCACACTGTTTATTAAAAGAACCCACAACATATAATTTATATTCGATTGCGTACTAGAGAGAATAGTTGTGTGAATAAATGATCAAGGTTTTTTCTACTTTTAATAAATGTTTTTAAAACATCTAACTTCTTATTTCTATTCGTTAAGGCAATATTAAAATATCCCAATTTTGCTTTGTTTTTTGAGACTTCGCCAACATTTTAAGATTTGTTTATTCATGATTAGAATAGATTTTAATTCTTGGAAGTTCAGTGTTCTAGAAAAGTAAAGTTTACTATAAAACCATAAAATTTAAAAGTTTAATTTGATTAATAACTTGTCTTTTAAGAAGTGCACAATTACTTAGAACATACGTAACAAAAGAATAAATAACCATTCAGCTATGTATAATATTTGTTAACAGTCATAAAATAGCATACTTAAGACTTCCTAGTGGTTTATACTTAAGCAAATCTTAGCAAAACCACAATTATCTTGTTTGGGGCCTAGTTTCAGAAATAATATTAATTGTAAGGCAAGAAAGCATAAGGGTAGGGAAAGCAGCATAATCTAGAGTGGAGACAGTACACACTTAAATACGTCAGAACATAAACTTAGTAAAAACTCTGTAAATGTATTGCTTACACAAATGAGAAATCTATAAAAATTTGCAAATTAAATGTTTGCTCAATAAAATTAAAATAATAGCCATAACTGATGTATGACAGATGTTGTTTTACTGAAAATAAGATCTCTAATAGTTAGCAGGGTTAGATTTAGCAAGGTACCTCTCCATTTTGTTGTCGTTGTTGTTGTTTAGTGACTAAGTCATGTCCGACTCTTTAGCGACCCCACGGACAGTAGCCCGCCAGGCTCCTCTGTCCGTGGGATTTTCCCAGCAAGAATACTGGAGTGGGTTGTCGCTTCCTCCTCTAGGGAATTTTCCCAACCTGGGATTGAACCCACATCTCCTGTGTCAGCAGGCAAATTTTACACCACTGAGCCATCTGGGAAGTGAACTTGGGTTTTAATCTTGATGCCATTATCCAGGCAGCTGTCACCTTTTTAAGCTTCAGCTTCTTCATATGAAAAAGCTTCCAAATGTAAAAAGAAAGATGTTTTGCATAATATCAGACAAATAAAATCATTAGACAGTGATGATGACTATAAACATACTCATCCTACAGTGTCAGTGACTATAAATCTAAATAATTTCTTATTAAAAGGAAAAGCTTACTAGTAATTATCATACATAAATATTTGCTGATAAAATCTTATAATCAGCTAAAAATAGTGATTAAATAGTCCTTAAAAAACTTTTGTGAATAGCACCAAAAGTCAGGAAAACCCTTGTGTCAAGTTACAAAGACATCTAGGGCTTCCCCACTGGCTCAGTGGTAAAGAATCCGCCTGCAATGCAGGAGTCACAGAAGACATGAGTTCAATGCCTAGGTCGGGAAGATCCCCTGGATGAGGGCATGGCAGCTCACACCAGTATTCTTGCCTGGAGAATCCCCATGGACAGAGGAGTCTGGCAGGCTACAGTCCATAGGGTCGCAAAGAGTCTGGTACAACTGAAGCAACTTAGCACGCATGCACAAAGACATCTGGATAACGAAAATTACTGAACCCAGGGCAGAGATACAAGAGTTCATTTACTTTCAATGCAGTGAATAGATTTACAGTTTAGAATCATGACAGAATTTTCAGAATACACACTTTCAGACCCAAACCCCAGGGAGCCCACTCATTAGGGTACCCAAGTAGGCTGTCAAGGTCTGAGTAAATATAAAAAATAATCATTCACTGAAATAAAGAGAAATACTCAGGCAAATGTTTATTAGAGCTAGGAGTATAATAAGATAGGGAATAAAACCTTGATCTGGTTTTTTGGTCTTTTCTATAGTAAAAACTGCCTCAACCAAATATAGACATGAGAAATAACTTAGCTGTTTTTGCCAAATGTGTTGTGCCATTAAAATTTCAGATAAAGGAGACTGCCTGTGAAAATGCTGTTACTATATTTTGAATTTAGAATCAACAAGGAACCTAAATAAGGATCAAACTTTCTCTTTGTTAGTTTTATGAGTTGCCATAGAAAAATTTCAACTTATGCCAATAAATGTTATGATGTTGCCCTTTCTCAAGTGATAATCTATTTTTTAAAAAAATCCAAATAACTCTTGAGTGTTAATTCATTTTGCTCTGAAGATACTAAGATGTGTCTATGGATTTGTCCCACATAAAGTTGTTCCAAATATATGAGACAAATGTCATACTTGGCAACTTATCTGATGCTAACAAGCCTACATTGTTTCTCTAGGTGCTAAAAATCACAATAAATGTGTTATTTTAATCATCTATTTGCATGCTTCTGGGAATCTATATCTGAATACTTAATTATCCCTTGTTTTTTAGAAGCCATTTCATCTGAGTTTAGCTAGGATTATCTGGCTCCCTCTGCTATACCCTATATTCATGAAGTGGTTTATTTGGCAAGTACTGGTAGATTACCACTACTAAGCACCTTATTAGGAGAAATACTCTTTAACAAGCAAAGAAAGAAAATAAGGTTCAATCTCCACAGTTCTGTGAATATATGAAAAACCAGTGACTTTAAAAGGGTGACCTTTGTGACAAGTGAATTACATCTTGCCACCAGAGACGCCCTTACATCTTGCTACAGTTCTTAAAAAAATAGCTAAGGGGGCTTTGAAATCAATATATCTATAGAATAAGGAAGTGATGCTAATTTCATATAATTTATTTATACTGAAGCCAACCAAGATGGCTCTTTAAAAATAGCACCTTCCTTTCTGAGTTTTTCTAAAGAGTATTTTTAGTAATGTGTTATGGAATACTGTCAAGCTTATCAAATTACACTGATGCTTTGTAACTTCAAAAACAGGGACTTGTGTGACTATAAGCTTATCAGTCTTTCATTACATTCAGCTTCACTTTAAAAGTAAGGACATAAAAGAAATGCGTGGAGAAGGTTGAAGCCATGACTGCATTCACTGATGTACAAATGATAACACAGAAGGGGATTTAATAGAGTTTTAGAATTGGTAAAGACTTTAGAGATCATCTCCTTTGATTCCTTTGAATAAAGAATTCCAGGCCAAAGAATTAAAGTGGATCTCTACTTTCAGGGTTTTTATAGATCTGTGACTAGAACTGATTTTTTTTTTCCTAACATTTCTTTCACACTTTTAACAAATTTATCATTTATCCCAAATTATTTAAAGTTTCATAAAGGAAAAATAGCCATGGAATGCATAAAATTCCCATTAGTTTCTAATACATTTATTATCTTCATGTGGTAAGTTGCTTCAGTTGTGTCTGACTCTTTGCAACCCTATGGACTGTAGCCCGCCAGGCTCCTCTGTCCATTGGATTCTCCAGGCAAGAATACTGGAGTGGGCTGCCATCCCCTTTTCCATATCTTAATGTAGATGCTATTAATAGTTAAAAATAGATATTAGAGTTGTTCCCTGCCCTCCACTTATTTCTAAAGATAAATATGAATGCTATATTAGTGAGTTTAAATCCCAGATTTGTCATTTTAATCTATATGATCTATATGAACCTACAAAGTTATTTAACCTGGATGTGCCCTTGTTTCTTCACCAGTAATTGTGAGATAATAAAAGCACCACACTCAGTGGGTTGCTGTGATGATGAAACGAGACAGAGTTTAGAGCGCATAGAATAGTATATGGTAGACATTTAGGGCTCAAAAAATCACTGCAGACAGTGACTGCAGCCATGAAACTAAAAGATTCTTGATCCCTGGAAGAAAAGTTATGACAAACCTAGACAGCATATTAAAAAGCAAAGACATCACTTTGCCAACAAAGGTCCATATAGTCAAAACTATGGTTTTTCCAGTAGTCATGTACAGAATACGAGAGTTGGACCATAAAGATGGCTGAGCACCAAAGAATTGATGCTTTTGAACTGTGGTGTTTGAGAAGACTTTTGAGAGTCCCTTGGGATACAAGCAGCCCATCTTAAAGGAGATCAGTCTTGAATATCCATTGGAAGGACTGATGTTGAAGCTGAAGCTCCAATACTTTGGCCACCTGATGCGAAGAACTGACTCCTTGGAAAAGACTCTGATGCTGGGAAAGATTGAAGGCAAAGAAGAAGAGGGTGTCAGAGGATGAGACGGTTAGATAACATCACTGACTCAATGGACATGAATTTGTGCAAACTCTGGGAGATTGAGAAGGACAGGGAAGCCTGGCCTGCTGGAGTTCATGGGGTTGCAAAAAGTTAGACTTGACTTAGTGACTGAACAACAACAAAAAGAGAAGATGTTAGTACTAGTATTGAATAGTACACAGCTGAAGTGTCATTTGTAGGCAACAGAAGACATTCAGTACACACATAGAAATACAGATTCTAGTTACAGAAATAAAGCTTCAATTATTAGAAGGAAGATACTCTACATTCGCAATTACAAACGTCAGCCTTTTATACAGATCTGACCATTATTCAGAAACTCTTTTTAGATAAAACATGCCTTTGTTAGAGCAATTAGGAAAAATCAAGATAAAAATGGAAACTATAGGCAAAATAACCTTCATGTTAACTTACTTCATGTATGTGAAGCTACATCACTACAACTCTGACTTGAACAATTTATTAAATTATTATTACTTCACTAAAATAAACTTTAATAGATTTAAATCAAATAATACTCTAGCATTTACACAAATTTTAAAACACCCCACTTCACATTTGCAATTTTTTAGGAAGAAAGCAGTTCAATTATTCATGCCAGATTATTAATGGTGGTTATTTCTGTTTTGTTCTTTACCATATTTTCTAAATTTGATGCAATAAAACGTTAACATTTTGTGAAAAGAGAAAAAAATCAATAAATACTATTTAAAAAGTAAAGGTATTAGATTTAGAATTTAAAATAAAAATATTTTAACTACATAAAGAAATCCACAAAAGCACAGATTCCTATTATTAGATTTTAGATTAAAAGCATTGGTTTTCCACTTGCTACTGTATGTGATATCTACCACAACAACTTTTCTCAACTACGAATTCTATGTCTATAAGCATGAATATGATAATATTGTCTTTCTCATTGGATAAGCACATTTTTAAGGGTACAAGCACAGCAAAACTGATTTGAAATCAGTTCCCTACTATTATGTAAATTAATGTGGTTTGCAGCTATAAAAATTTCACATTCAATATTAACAGCACAGTCAGTTATGAATCAATGTATTACATATATAAGAAGAGGACTGTTTGAAAGTTCCCCCTGTACCTTTTCTTGCCAACTCTGCCATTTCCTCATAGTGTGATCTAAGTATCTCAGACTCACCAAAGGCAGTTAACAATTCTTGGCACACTACCTCAGGTCATTCTAAAGATTAAGTAACATAATATCTATTAAAATATTTAAAAAATGTTATAAAGCATTATCATGCTATGCTACTGAAGACCAGGTTCTCTACTATGTTTGGATATACTAACCAACGAGGAAAACATGATTCTCATCCTGCTGGAGCAGAATAGTTGAAATATTTACATTAATGATGTCGTTTTCTCAGAGGGTAGTTCCCTGGTGACTCAGACATTAAAGAGTCTGCCTGGAATGCTGGAGACCCAGGTTCGATCCTTGGGTCGGGAAGATCCCCTGGAGAAGGAAATGGAAACCCACTCCAGTGGTCTTGCTGGGAAAAGTCCATGGTTGGAGGAGCCTGGCGGGCTACAGTCCATGGGGTTGCAAAGAGTTGGACACAATTCAGCAATCTCACTTTCAGTTCTCTAATTGACCTAATATAAAGGGTATTCTCCACATACCTCCATCATTTTCCAGTATATCGCTATGTTTAGTATTTATTCATAAAATAGCTCATAGTTATCCAACTTATATGTTTGTGTAATTAACCTCCAACTCTCTCAGAACTGATCCCCCCCTCCACCTGCAAAACAGACATTTTTCATCTTATTCACTTTTATGTTTCCAGCTCCTGGGACAAAATCTAGCAAAATACTAGGGACTCTTTCATTATTCACTGAATACATGAAATTGTAAGCCAACTATTTCTATATTATTATTTATGATACTCATAGCAGATAGCAGGAAATCAAGTTGATTTCTCAGTTGGATATACTCTGGTACATCCCATCCCACCCACCAGGCTCTAGCCCTCAGTTACCGACCGCCCTTCACAATAGCTATCCTAGGAGATTTCATGGTTTTCCACACTCTCCACTGTTGGTTTTTAGAAGGAAGTTTCTTGAAAGGCACATGCACTTACTTTTTAAAGACTCATTAATACATATCAGTGAATCAATATCTATGCTATATATTTTATATTGTAGAAAAAACAATAAAATATATTGTTATATATTTGATATTGCTGTGATCACTATAAAATCACTCAGAAACATATCAGTCGATGATTCAACTGCTGATTAATAAAGAGATCTGTAATGATTTCTATAAAATTTTGACACTAGATAGACGATATCTACCCTCCCTTCCCCCACCCTCAGTCATGCCATCATCATTAAAACTTTGGTTCTACTGGGAAATAAGATTTACCTGACATAATTTTAATATTATTAACACCTTGAATATCATCTGCATATAAGGTTTAGAGCTTTTGTTTTCATTTATTCTTTTTTTAAAATTAATTTTATTGGCAAATAGTTGGTTTACAATGTTGAATTAATTTTTACTGTACAGTTTACGTGGAGAAGACAATGACACCCCACTTCAGTACTCTTGCCTGGAAAATCCCATGGACGGAGGAGCCTGGTAGGCTGCAGTTTATGGGGTCGCTAAGAGTCAGACACGAGGGAGTGATTCACTTTCACTTTTCACTTTCATGCATTGGAGAAGAAAATGGCAACCCACTCCAGTGTTCTTGCCTGGAGAATCCCAGGGATGGGGGAGCCTGGTGGGCTGCCGTCTATGGGGTCACACAGTCGGACACAACGGAAGCATCTTAGCAGCAGCAGCAGTACAGTTTACTCTTTAGTTATAATGATTATTAATTTAAATGCAGTGATCTCTTATCAACAACTTCTTTTCTTTTTTTTTTTTTGTTGGAAGAATGCTGAGTTGTTTTATTTATTTATTTTTTGTTTTTTTGGTTTTTGTTTTGTTTTTTTTTTCACTTTCACTTCACTTTATTTTTTTTATTTTTTAATTTTTTTATTTTATTTTATTTTATTTTTTTCCAGTGGGTTTTGTCATACATTGATATGAATCAGCCATAGAGTTACACGTATTCCCCATCCCGGTCCCCCATCCCACCTCCCTCTCCACCCGATTCCTCTGGGTCTTCCCAGCCCACCAGGCCCGAGCACTTGACTCACGCATCCCACCTGGGCTGGTGGTCTGTTTCACCACAGATAATATACATGCTGTTCTTTCAAAACATTTTCAAATGCCTGCCTAGTGTGCCGCCTACAGCTATGAAACAGAACTGTTTCTATTTTCCAATAGTGTATCTTGAAACTTTGCATATGCCAGGCATTGTGAAGAGAGTAAGAATAACCTATTACATGGGTTAGTGCTTTATAGTATAATAGGAAGTTTCTCACGTATGTCACAATTTCACAGCAACTCTGGGAAATGGAACACTCCCTACTTTACAGGATTTCTGTCAGAATACAGTTAAAAAACATGAAAGTTTAATAATTATTAGCTATAACAATAATACTATAAAAACAATTGTATCCCTACTTTACAGATTAGAAAACTAAGAGAGAAACGAATTTATCTAGTTGTGACATAACTAAGTCTAGCTTTTCTGTTTTCAAATCTACTATGGATCTTATTGCCCCATAGCTGCCCTCTTTAAGGATCATATAATATAAAACTCAATGCATAAACAACAAAAGATAAAAGCAATCCAAGTACCTATCAACAGCTGAATAAATAAAATGTAATATATACATACAATAGAATATCATTCAGCCTTAACAAAGGAAGGGCATTCTAACATATGCTACAATATGGATGAAACTTGAAACCGTTACATTTAGTGAAATATGTCAATCACAGAAAAAAATATATTGTATGATCTACTCATATAAGTTACCTCAAGTGGTCAGATTCAAGGAGACAGAAAACTAAAAGGTGGCTGCCTGGAGTTATTAGGATGTGGGAGAAAGGGAGAATGCGGATTTAACAAATACAGAGTTTTAGTTTGGGAAGGGAAACAAGTTCTGGAGGTGGGTGATGGTGACAGACCTGTACACTTAAACACAGTTAAAGATAAATTTTATGTCATGTATATTTTATCAGAATTTTTTAAAAAAACCCCTCAATGGTATAGCCACATTTTCACCATTCATACTAAACAACAGAATAAGTTAATTAATACAGATGATAATAATAATCTCCCAAATTGTTGCAGGAAAGTTGGTATTTTTCTTGGCCATTTTGATTGTAGACAGTTGTTCTTGATCCCTTAAAAACTATGTCGATAAGATTTAAAACATTACATTTAGATAACAGTTCTGCTGATTTTATGGTATTTACCTGAAATCTTATCTCACTTATGCCCTCCAACCACAGTTTATGTGTATCAGATATCTGATGTATATTTATTTTAATAGAAAAGCAAAAGACTGATATCAATTTATCTAACATAAGGAGACACACATATCATACACGAAAAATAGAACTCAAGCTATATAATATGATTCTCTCTTGGCATATTTATTCTTAAAGTATTCTAAGATTGTGTAGTGCCAAATACAATATTTTTTTTCATCCCTTTGCCAAAGTGAAACTTGACCACTGAAGTCTGAAAGATGTACAACAAAAAGGCACAAATAGATGAGACTTTAAATTCACTCAAGGAACATTAGGGGCTATGCAAGCATGGAGAACATGATTACCTTAAAAAGTACAGTTTCCAGAAATTCTCATAAGAATTCCTCAGCAGGCACTTGGCTGGAATCCAAGTTTCTCTTTTTCTCCAAAAAAAAAAAAAAAGCTTTTGGATATTTTCCTATCTTGACATTTTAGAGAGATCTCAGGCATTGCCAAATGTCATGTGTGCATGATATTTTTTTAATCATACATTTAAAAGCATCTTAATTTGCATTCAGTTTTTAGTTTCAGGATCAGGAGTCTCAGATTCAATGGAAAGAGTTAACATTTTTCATCCAATACCACATATATATATCCTAACTAGAGAAATATCACAGACTTCCTGGCTTCCTTCCAAAGACTCTACCAGTCAGGCTCATTGGCTCAATTCCCATTCTACACTAAAACGTCTTTTTGGTTTGCTTTTCTTTGTCTTTTTCATATTTTAACTGCATAAACTGTTTACTACAAATGCTATGGCGCTTCCCTCCAAGCGATTCAGATAAAAAACACAGCTCCTTAACAATCACTCAGTCGTACTGGAAAAATTGACTCTCTCAATCTTACATGTTACTTGCACAAACCTACACTTAACTCTCTACAAATCAGGATTTGCACTTGAATCTGTTCAAGCTCTTCTGCCACAGTGAAAGGCCATTTCAAGATTCTCTATAGTCTTTGCCAAAATTTCTGTCTATAAATACTTAACACTTCATACTGACTCCAGAAAAATAATTTCCAAACTAGTGACAAATACTAAATTGACTATTTAGAAAGCCCTATAAAACCTAAAACAGAAGGGGGAAAAAAACTGGACTGGCAGATTTAGAGAGTTCTACACCATCAGGTAGGAAATTGCTTTTTCCTCTTTTGTTCATAATATCTACCTACCTGAGACAGTGTGGAATTTCCACACACAGATACCCTTTCTCCTGTTTAAAACTATGGTAGATTTGTTGGCAGACGTCTCCAAACCCAATTTTGTATAGACTAGTTTGCAGCTGTTCCTTATGTGCTGCTTAAGAAAAGGTGAACGCTGTAGATATCTGAGTATAAATCGTAATGGTCACCAATGAATTTCCCTGCAGGAAAACTTTTTATTTCAGCCATCTTTCACTGAATTATAATCACTTTGAAAAACTAAACAATTTCTTCATTTTCTAGGCTATATGGTTTTAAAACTAGTTATAGAGTATTCTTTTTGCCCCAACCTGGTACTTAAGCTGAGTAGACTTCTTAAAGATATCAGCGCTATTGAAGCATAATTGACTTATAAAATTATAAGCTATTTAAAGGATAAATTGTGGTGATTTGAGATATGCATGCATTGTGAAAGGATTCTGCCATCTAGGTAATTAACACATTCATCACCTCACATGTTTATCTTTTTGCTTTTGATAAGAACATTTGAGTTTTATTATCTTAGCAAAATTCAATTATATGATACACTGTTATCAACTATAGTCTTGATATTTCATAATAGATCCTCCAACCTTATTCATCTTAAAGCTGAGAGTATGTAGCATTTTACGAACCTCTCCTTATTCTCACTATCTTAGGCCCTGGAAATCACTTTTCTACTTTCTGAGTTTTTCAACATTATGTGTATTTCAATAGATATTTAAATATCTATTAGATATCTATGTGTATTTAATATGAAGTTATGCATTTTTCATATAGCCCATTATTTCTTAGCAGATGAACCATCTGCAATCTTTTATTTTGCTGGGTAAGGGTACAGACTTTGGACCCAGAACATTTGGGTTTAAATCTATTTCTGACAGTTACAAATTGTATGACCTTTGGATAGACATACCATGACCTCCTGCTCCTTAATCTCCTAATCTGTTCAATGTGTAGTGTAAGTAAATGTCTCATAGAATCTGTACAAATATTAAATGCTTTAATACATGTGAAAAGTTTAGAAAAATGTCTGGCAAAATACATATTCTTACCTCTATCAAAAATTGCTTCAAGTCAATCTTAATTGAAAGAATTGTTATTGCTAGATGAGGCTGTGTACAGCAGTGTATCAAAATGAAGAAACAGACAAATCCCAAAAATATACAAGGAACTCATGCAGCTCAATTCCAGAAAAATAAATGACCTAATCAAAAAATGGGCCAAAGATCTAAACAGACATTTCTCCAAAGAAGACATACAGATGGCTAACAAACACATGAAAAGATGCTCAACATCACTCATTATCAGAGAAATGCAAATCAACACCTCAATGAGGTACCTTTACACGCCAGTCAGAATGGCTGCTATCCAAAAGTCTACAAGCAATAAATGCTGGAGAGGGTGTGGAGAAAAGGGAACACTCTTACACTGTTGGTGGGAATGCAAACTAGTCCAGCCACTATAGAGAACAGTGTGGAGATTCCTTAAAAAACTGGAAATAGAACTGCCATATGACCCAGCAATCCCACTCCTGGGCATACACACCGAGGAAACCAGATCTGAAAGAGACATGTGTACCCCAGTGTTCATCGCAGCACTGTTTATAATAGCCAGGACATGGAAGCAACCTAGATGCCCATCAGCAGACAAATGGATAAGGAAGCTGTGGTACATATACACCATGGAATATTACTCAGCCATTGAAAAGAATACATTTGAATCAGTTCTAATGAGATGGATAAAACTGGAGCCCATTATACAGAGTGAAGTAACCCAGAAAGATAAAGACCAATACAGCATACTAACACATATATATGAAATCTAGAAAGATGGTAACAATAACCCTATACGCATGACAGAAAAAGAGACACAGATGTATAGAAAGATGGTAACAATAACCCTATATGCACAACAGAAAAAGAGACACAGATGTATAGAACAGACTTTTGGACTCTATGGGAGAAGGCAAGGGTGGCATGATCTGAGAGAACAGCATTGAAGCATGTATATCATCAAGTGTGAAACAGATCACCAGTCCAGGTTGGATGCATGAGACAAGTGCTCATGGCTGGAGCACTGGGATGACCCAGAGGGATGGGATGGGGAGGGAGGTGGGAGGTGGGATCGGGATGGGGAATACATGTAAATCCATGGCTGATTCATGTCAATGTATGGCAAAAACCACTACAATATTGTAAAGTAATTAGCCTCCAACTAATAAAAATAAATGGAAAAAAAATAAACTAACTGAAAAAACAAAAAACAAACAAAAAAACCCAAAATAAATTGACATCACTTGATGCATATTTGCAATGCTAAAAATGAAGGGGAACACGTTGTAGTATATGCTGAGGCATTCCAAATGTCTCCCTGACTAGTTTTAATCAGATATTCATTTTCTATTCCTCCTTTCCATATTCTGCATTTCTTAACTCTATCCTTTACCCTTTTCCTCACAGTTAATATTCTTGTTCAAATGATGGTCACAACTCTCCTAGCTTACTGCACAATTCTATTAATCTGACAACCAGTCTTGCTGTCCTCAAAAAATGTAATAGCTCTGGTGAGAAATATTAACCTAACTTGACTATTAGAAATAGAAATTGTGTTATAAACAAGAAGGAAAATGGAAGTGAAACTGGTAAGACTAGACAATTGATTCCATAGGAATTAAGGAAGCAAGAAAGAAAGAGGAATATGAGTTACAGGATAAAGTAGAGGTTTTAAACTTGTAGTGATGATGTTTAATATCAGAAGGGAGCCCACTTTCGTTTGTGTAACACATCTGCTTTTATTGTTACTTTCATGAACACCAAAATCCAGATCTAAATTTTAACCTGGACTTCTCTGTTGTGTTAAAGAGGCAAATTTTCACCTAACTGATATTTACATTGGGTGTCTCAGAGTAATTTCACATTCACATTTATCACCTTTCATGTGTTGCCCCTCCTCCAGTGTTCCCTAACTCATCATCTCTTAGCAGTTCAAGGCAGAAACTAGCCATCATCTTGCCACTCCCAACATCCTTCCATCATCCTCAATGCCCACATCCAATTCATCACCAAGAAACACCAGTACCACCTTGTCCACACATATCAAATCAACGCCAATATCTCTAATCTCTCTGCCTCTTCCTACTCCATGGCTCTATGTTTTCTAGGCTGAACTACTAAGGCCACAATGCCTCTGACCTCTTACTGGTCTCTTTGCATCTACTTATGGCTCTATTCAGCTAGAAGACTTTTTATGAAACACAGATATGATCAAATAAATAACTGGATGAAAATTCTTCAACAGCTTCTCCTTTTGGCATGAGAAATACAAAACATTTAATGTGACATCTAGAGTTTTTTACACTCATACCCAGGCTAACTCCCCAGAGTTATCTCTCATTTCTTTTCTTTCAGCTCTGTCAGTTCAATAAACCTCACTTTTTTCTATTACTCAGCATTGTACTCTCTCAGGGCATTTACGCATGGTATTCCTTTTGCTTGGAACACTGCCTCCTAACCACTGAACTTGGCCTAATTAATTTCAAGTGATCCTTCAAGCCACAGTGTAAGTATCACTTCCATAGTGACTCTTTCAGTGATCCATACTCTAGTTTTAATTTCTTTCCAGCCTTTTCTTAAAGTGCCTGGTTTTTCCATTACACACTCATCATAATATATTGAAATATCTTATCAAAAACTATTTTTCTCAATGAGCACACTGAACTTGAAGTATATTGATGGCTAAATTTCCAGAAAGAAATCCAGCAAAAAATGTGATGCTCTTGAAATGAAGAGAGAAGGTAAACAATAACCCGCATAGATGTGACAGTTGACACTGTGAGACTATTACAGAGACACTGTGGAGAGAGAGGAGGGGAAGTCCAAAGAAAGGGCTTTGAGAAAACTTCCATTTCACTTGTAGCAAGAGGGAGATACGGGAGAAAGAGAGGATATGAAATGAAGACATTCAGAGAAGTAACCAAAGAAAATGCATGCTTTAGTAGAGTAACAGGATGACCCAAAACTGAAGGAGCTCATCCCAGCACGACACTCTACAACAAGGAACACATTAGAATAAATTATAATTAAATATGAATATTGCAAAAGTATTTACATAGGTGCTGCTAGTTTATTCCTCAAACTAAATTATTTATAGTATAAGTACCCAATTTCATTAATATATTACTTCAGTGCAGTTTAAAATGTAACTAGTACATGTAAATTATACTTCAGTAAAAGTATGCATTTATTCCTATCTACCTAAATGTCCACATATATAGATATATACATAGTTGGTATTGTGCATCATTTCAA
This sequence comes from Muntiacus reevesi, assembly GCF_963930625.1. Taxonomy (NCBI): domain Eukaryota; kingdom Metazoa; phylum Chordata; class Mammalia; order Artiodactyla; family Cervidae; genus Muntiacus; species Muntiacus reevesi. The sequence goes on along the minus strand of NC_089261.1, from coordinate 39,656,973 downwards.
TTACTGTGAAATTTAGTTTCATAATTCGCCTTATTTATTTTTAACTAATGGGAAAATTTATTTTTGTTTAATTGAAGAATTTTTTCTAAGCACTCTAAGAGGTTCACAGCTTTTATATAAACCATCCAACTAATATTAAGCTAGAAAAAAAAATATTAATGTCTTCTTTTTGACTTGGTTACAATAACTGGATCCATTCAAATAGACTTTGAGTATCATATATTTGATAGAGGTTTTGCTGTATTTTTTCTTTTTTGCTTGACCAAGTTCTCTTTTTTACCTGACAAAGAATACATAGATTAGCAGATAATCTTCTATCAAATAGTAATTTTGGATATTAATAAATTCATATTGTATTCAACCATGTAATAAAGCTCAATTTGTAAACCTGTTCATCTCCATATATGCTCATTAACTGAGATGTTCCTCTTACAGATTCTTCACTTTCTTATCAGAAGAATCATTTCTCTTCACCAAACTTCACACAATATTCCTTACTTTGATCATGATGATAACTCTACTTACTCTTTCAATTAATATCTTTCAATATCTACCTGATGGCTGCCTCATTTCTCAGAATATTATATTGGAAAGAATCTGATGCTTGCCCTCAAAGAATTTGACTCCTATCTTCTTGGAAGAAAATGTAGAGCCTGCATTTCTCTAGAGTTGAGAAAGGGGGAAACTGCGTGTGTGTACACTCCCACAAACACACACACACATATACACCCTCTCAGTCATTTTGGTCATAGAGGGGATAATATTATGGAATAACAATGGAAAGAAATGTAAATGGTATCATCAGTGGGTCATGAATCCAGTGTGGAGCAATAGCCAAGAGCTTCCACTGAGACATTCCACTGGATGTCAGAACACAGCAAAGTCCACCTATGCTTGAGTGCTCAGCCACTTCGGTCGTGTCCAACTCATTGCAACCCCAAGGACTGTAGCCCACCAGGCTCCTCTGTCCATGGGATTCTCCAGGCAAGAATACTGGAGTGGGTTGCCATGCCCTTCACCAGAGGATCTTCCCGAACCAGGGATCGAATCTGCGTCTCCTGTGTCTCCTGCTTTGCAGGCAGATTCTTTAATCACCGAGCCACCTGGGAGGCCTCATGCTTGATCAGGAGTAAAACAGAATGATGTAAGACTCAAAAGAAACATTCTACCCTAGCATTTGAAATCTGGTTTGAATCCAACAGTCCTTTTCTCCATTTCTTGTGGGAGTCCCTGTTGCTTCATGGGTGACTGAAGTTCACACCAGTGAATCTGGGGCATGCACATGAGGATAACTGAATGGAGCTCATGGCTGATGGAGGATGGGCAATCAGCAACAATTACAGGGATAAAAATGATCACTTGTCTGTACGGATGCTCTTACTTCCTACAACATCTTCCCTACTGTATTTCCCTATTCTGTGTCACAAAATGCAGGGCAGGCAGCACCGTGCTTGTCAGATCCTATTCTGCCAATGAAGTAAATAACCCCTTCTCTGTGTGGGTTTTGTGGCTTACAATTTCCCAAAGTTTGAAATTATCACAACTTTAAAATCAACTGTTTATTTGTCTGTGCTCCCTATTAAGGCAAAGTTATTCTCTCTTTTTATACTCTCTGACACTGTCCCTTGCTCAAGGCAGCAGGTTTTGAATGAATATTTGTTAGATCACCTCTCAGCATTACTGCCTACACACCACCCTAGGTTAAAAACAAAGACAATGACTGGATTTCCCAAACCTGTCTTGGGTATGCAGGTCCCTACTCCATCACTAACTATTGACAATGCATCAATACTTTGTTTACTCTGGCAAATGCCATCTCCCTCATGGCACCTTCCAGATTACAATTTGATGGATCTCATTCCCTTTATTCCCCCTGCACTTTGTTATATTTCATCCATCGTACATGTCATACTGACCTGCTTCATATGTGTAACTGTTATATATGCTTAGCTAATAATTGACTGAAATCCCAAAGAACAGAGACACTACTTTTTATTATCTCTGAATTCCCTCAAACATCTATCACAATACCTCTGTGAGAGAGTTGAGATCTAATACATATTCATTACTTCTAATTGATTTGAACTTGGCCCCATAGGGAAAAAATGCATATTTAGCCACACAGGAACTAGTAATTTGACACGGAAATTAATGAAAAATACTTAAAACAATACATATTGTTATATTTATATCCATAAATATTTACCCCAGATTTATGCAAAACCATATTTCATATGTTTATCATCTTTAGTAAGTTAAAGTTTTAATGAAATAAAGATGGCTATGCCCCACATATTATATGTACCATTGATCCTTCCCCCTCCCCTAAAGGTATGTTGAGTTTTGCAGATATATTCAGGGGTAGGACTAGTTCCTGAATTAATTATTTTAGAAATAATGACTTAACTGAGGGGTTATTCAGCAGGAACAATAATAATAATAATAGCTAACATGTGAATCCTGTATTCGTTACATAATTTTACCCTCCTTACAAGCCTCAGAGGGAAATGTTGTGATCCATATCTTCAAGATGAAGAGATAGAAGCTTAATGAAGTTAGTTAATTTGCTAAGGTCACAAAGCCAGTAAATCGTGAAAGTGGGATATAAAACCAGACATTATGACTCCAGATCTCTTAACTGCTTAGGAGAGAGGGAAGGAGATGGTAATTCCCGGGGTGACAGAAGTGCTGGGGCTCGTAAAGCATGAAGGAGAAACATCGTGAAGGAATATGAGAGCTTTGTGAATGTCAGGGGGTGACTAGAAAAGAATAAAAAATAAGCTGAATTCGAGTGAAGAAACTGAGGGAAAGATGGGGTGAAGTCAGGAGGGAAAAAAATATAGAACTTTGGGAAACTCAAATATAGGCTATTGTGTTTCAAGTGAAAATTCATCTAGGAATATGTGGGTGAAATGATTCCAGTGGAGGGTCACTACAGAGTGTTTTTAGGAGTAAAGTTAAGCAGCATAAACTTTGGAATTATTTCTCCCCTGAGATCCAGGCTAGGGCCCATACATAAAAGAAAGATAAACAAATGAGAAAGGAAAACAATAAATCAACACACGAAACCAGGCAAAACATAAGGTCATTCATTCCTTGTATGCTACTATGACAGTCATGTTTCAATATTAATGTATATCCAAGTATTATTTTCTTCTGACAATCACTCTCCACAATTTCAGTTTTTGCTTTGCAGCCTCTATTTCCTTTTGCATTACTATACTTATACCAACCAGAAGGCACAGTTTTTGATTTAGAAGGAAAATTAAAGAACAAGAGAATTATAAATAATGATCTCATAAATAATTATATTTCATGACTGATAAATCTTACAGTACTCATTAGTTGATTTACCAAGGGACAATATGACAAGCCACAGTGAAATAAACTATTTGCATTAAAAAATAAACAGTGTATTGTCTTAAAATATACCATTTAGCAAAGATGTATGAACACAGTATTCTTGCCTGGAAAATCCCATGGACAGAAGAGCCTGGTTTGCTACAATCCATGGGGTCACAAAGAGTCAGACATGACTGAGTGACTGGGCATACACGCATGCATGAACACAGTGTATTTGGGGGATATATTGGCCTACATATGTATAGGTGTTTTAACACAGATAACTCATTTATTACAAAAACAATAACATTACTAAAATCAACAATATTTAACAGTTAATTTACTGCAGTAAGAAGATTTTTCATTTGTCCTTAACAATCTTAAATTAGTAACCTTCACATGTCTATGATGATTTTCCCATCAGGAAAATGGAGAGAATAGTGGTACTAACCTTACAGGACCATTGGGGGCATTAAATGTGCTATTATGTGTCAACACATGGGAGCAGAAACTACTGTATGTATAGATGTTTGTACTGCTGCTTCTATTGTTTGTTAAACATTTAACTTCTCTAAGTTTGATCATAAAAGTAATATAGACCAATCAACAATGGTGACTGTTATTCATGCACAATTAACTACCTTCTAAATAAAACAATAGTAAAATAATCATTTCATATAATGAATATGTTTGCATGATTTATAATACCTAGAAAGTGAGTTATAAACAGGACAACGAACATGGCCTCACTTCCACTTTGAGTTGCCTTCCTTCTTGTAACAGATATAATTTTTGGCTCCTAATTTCATCCATTTGTCTGTCCATACTAGTGCTTCAGTTCAGTTCAGTCACTCAGTTGTGTCTGACTCTTTGCAACCCCACGAATCGCAGCACGCCAGGCCTCCCTGTCCATCACCAACTCCCAGAGTTTACTCAAACTCATGTCCATCGAGTCGGTGATGCCATCCAGCCATCTCATCCTCTGTCGTCCCCTTCTCCTCCGGCCCCCAATCCCTCCCTGCATCAGGGTCTTTTCCAATGAGTCAACTCTTCCCATGAGGTGGCCAAAGTACTGAAGTTTCAGTTTCAGCATCAGTCCTTCCAAAGAACACGCAGGCTTAGTTGTGTCCAATTCTTTGCGATCCCATGGACTGTAGTCTGCCAGGCTCCCCTATCTATCCATGGGACTTCCCATAGCAAGAATTTCAGGCAGGAATACTGGAGTGGGTTGCCATTTCCTTCTCCAGGGGATCTTCCCAACCCAGGGATCAAACCCTGGTCTCCTGCATTGCAGGCGGACTCTTTACTCACTGAGCCATCAGGGAAGCCTAAATTCATAATCCACATCAAATCCTCACAAAAGACAGAAAATGAGGATGTAAATGTAACAGAAAATCATATATCTCACAACATAACAGGTGATTTCTCTATAATAACAAGTCTGAATTATTTCAAAATAGAAATGTAAAATTAAACATTATTATTTTAAAGAAAAGAAAAGGGGGTTACCAATCAATGAAAGTCCCTTTCACTCTTTTCCTAACTACGCATGCATAATAATAGTGGGGCTTTCCCCCCCTTGCTGTCTTACTTAACTCTAGTTGGCCTTATGTATTTAAAGATTAAATAACTACAAAAGAAACGAATACCAAAAGGCAAGAGGAAATAATCTTAGAGCTTTATGAAGCAGTTAGCTATTCCTTTCATAAATGAAGAGGATGGGATATATGGCCCAGTTCATTAATCTGTAGGATTTGGCAAGCAATGTCAAGAGGTTGTCGAGGCTATACCCCACAATGAACAAGAGCATCTGTGGTAAATGACAGCCCCCTAGGGGGAGGGTCTGAGCCCTTTGTACAAACTCCCTTGATTCAAACATACCCACAGAGCACATGCCAACAGCGTTCGACAATTTATGCTTTAGCTGTTACACTTCACACAGGAGCTGCAGTGAGGAGATAAAATATTTTGCTTTTCTTCAGTGAAAGGAGTAAAATCCACCAGATTGAGCAGTAAAATAACATCTTCTATGTCTTTGTGTGAAAACCTAATGTTAGTAAATATTGCTGGAATGTTCAATATATCTTAGTTAAGTACCAGTGGGTATATTAGTAAAAAAGTTTCTATTGAAATCCCATTTGATCCCTTTGCTTTGTTATTATTACTTAAGGGTCCAAAATTGTCTGGGTTAAAATGTAAATCTACCCCGGATCTTGTAGCTCTATAGGAATTTATCAATTTAAGTGAGAAACTGACTATTTTTATTATAGAGTAAGAGATCGTATATCTGTCTACACTCATAAAAACTGGAATCAAGAATATCTTACTCAGAAATTTTTATTTGCTTGAAGCAAAGTTAACCTTTTATTCTATGATCTCTTGTTACACCTGAGATGTTCTAATTTTTCTTTTTATTTACAAATGCTAAAAAACATCAACTTTTACACTTAGCACATTGATGGATAATTATTGTATTTATTTGAATACTGCCTTATATTGCCTTTTATAGAATACATCATATGGTGTGTTCACTTTCTATTTTATTCATTCATCATTAGTGCCATGTGCTTTGTATAACAGAAGGTAATGGGGGTTGTTGGTGTTGCAGTAAGTGGTTATAATCAGAATACAAAATAGAAGAAATGCAAAAACATAGTCACACCCTCAGGGAATTTAATATTAGATTCCTGAATGTTCAACATGGAACTATTAAAGACTGAATGCAGCACCCTACCATCTATCTTTGGTGAATGATTTTCATTTATATGTGTATTGGGCTAAATTTATAAAATATTCTCTAACTCAACTATAACTTACTATATTCTCTGGTCTTTTCAATTGTATACAGTGGAAAGATCAGATAATATGGTCATATTTTAAAATAGTTCTCACAGAAGAGCTTTCCAAATATGCAATCACTTTTAAAATTAATTCTCATGTAAGAGCTTTCCAAATACATAAACATGGTTCATGGTTTACAAAATGGCAAAAAATAGATCTACAATTTTAGAGCAGAATAATGCTACTACAATGATCTTCTACACATGTAGAAGACATCTTTTCATATCCCTTTAATGAGTTAAGTAAAAGAAACCCCTTCAGATTGTGCATGTAAATACCAATCTGTTACATATTAGTTCAAGTATCTGTTTAATATAAATATTGATTCAGACGTGCAATAAATTCATAAACAGCACTTCTCTACATTTACTTTGAAGACAAATTACCCAAGGAGGTAAAAATGTCAGGCTGTTTATCACAGATCCAATTTTAAGACATGTCAAGGAATAAAAATGTATGTCTCTTAGGCAACTTTGCTCCTCTCAAGCTGAGGAATGCAAGCCAGGATGTACTATTATTGTTAGAACTACAAAGATAAGACCACCCTGAGTGGCTCGTGTGAACACTGTCACAGCTGCTGCTTTTCGCCTTGAAATCATTCAAAGTGATGCATGAGCAACGAGTCTGCTTTTATCGGCCTCCCACTCGGGGTCTGTTTAGCCCACTGAGGAAAATACTTGTGATACACTGCTGACAGAAAACAAAACACGATCCAAACAGCAGGGCAGCTACTCACAGGATATTATTATGCCAATCAAAGGATGCAGCTGTGATAGAGAACATCCTCTAAGGCAAATACAGTTGAGGGTAGGAAGAGCCTTTTTGTGCTTCTCTATATCAGAGCTAGGCAAATTGTCAATGGCCCTGTAGCCAGACGATCTTTATTTAAAAAATCTTGGAAATCACCTTCATCATCATCACCATCATTATCATATATTTTTCTCTCTCCCATGAAGGAAAGCCCCACACATCCCAATGCACTTGAGTCCATTGATTAGTGAAGGGAGAAAAAAAAATGAACCACTGTCTCCACATCATCAGGTACAGTTGAGGTAAAGTTGTAAAATAGTTCACAAAAAATCTAAAAGGCAAAAAATCTAAAAATCGTTCTATGCACACTACATACACTAAATCCTTTAATCTTTACAAAAGCTTAAATGTAACTGTCTTCCTCATTTCACAAATAAGAAAACTGAAGTTCACAAAAACTTGACAAAGATCATAGAACTGGTAAAAAGCTGAGTTTCAAATCACATCTATAATCCTTTTCCCATCATTCCATCACCACAACAGGATCAATTTTTTCTTTTAGTTTACCCAAATGCATTTGGAGTCAACTTTGAAATGTATCTTGCAATGAGATGGATCAAAGAAATTTTTACTTTGCTGTGTCTTGTTATATTAAAATATATGGAGGCTTTCAATTTACTATGAATACCTTCCAATACTCTGTTATAGCTAGCCAACTCAAATAGATATTTGAGAAGCTATTTCACTTACTGTAAAGAATTATGTTTCAGGAACAGAAGAAATTAATAAATACATTTATAAATTATTTGCTTGGAAATCAATATTTCCTTAACTCTTATCATATGAAGGTCCTCTAAAACTAAATGGGGTAAAAATATAAATTGTTAATGATATGCACAAATTCACTTGGAAAAAGTCAAGTATCAAAATTATTAATAAGTAGAGACTATGGCAAATTTCTTTTTATGCATATCTGAATAGAAAAATGTGTGGATCATGTCAGGAAAGGCTGCCATGATATAAACATACCTTGAAGCTAAACTACTATGATTTTCTCCCCAGTTCTTGAATTCAAGAATTCAGGAAGTCTCAGAAACCATTCTAAGAACACTGCTTTGAATAGTTTCTTTAAGATATCATGTTTGATTTAGGACCCTAAATTTAGGACCAACCTAAAAACTAAATTTATTTACCCTCTTACCCAGTTGTTCCAATAAGTTATTTTCATGAAACCCTCATTGGCTTGTTCACTATTCTCCCATCTACCAAACTTTCTTTCCTTCTTTATCTCCTTTTTCCTGTTGAATTTGAGACTTAACGCTAATTTCCCAGGCATAGCCATTGACCTTCCAGACCATGATTTCATTTCTCTCTCTGAACTGGCTTCTTAAGACAAAGAAGGGTGAACTCCATCACTATTAATGTTAGCCTGAGACTATCTTTTCTTATTTGGCATACACTATTATCGCACGTTGGATGAGAAAAGGGAGTGGGAATTTGCTTAACATTCCATCAGAAAAGAAAGAATCACAACTAATTTATAGATACCCACAATAAAAAGAATCTATGTATAAAATTTGAAAGTTAATTCCATCTACACTAAATCCCAAAGTATCTTGGTTATCCTTTCTGCACTTGAATCAAAAACCATTGCTGTTGTTCATCTGCTAAGTCGTGTCTGACTCTATGCAACTCCAGGAACCATAGCCTTCCAGGCTCTTCTGTCCTCCACTGCCTCCTGGATAGTGTATCAAAAAACTTTATCCAGAAGCAGATAAAATACATGTTGAGGGTTACAAATAGAAATACTCATTAAGTAAGAAATCTCTTGTAATTAAAATTTTCCATTAATTTTAACACCAGCCGATGACAGAAAATAAATTATTTCCTCATTTAATACCTATGAAAATATGGTGCAAAATGTTTTAAATCCAGTTTGGTTATAGTGACTGAGAAAGTTTTTCTAAAATATTGTTAAGATGCAAATAGTTGCTCACCTTTGTCTTTGAAACAAGGGCATCAGTTTTATAAATAGCACATTTTCAGGATTTACTTTTTCACCTTATAAATTGTACCTTAGAAAGATTTGTTGAATAACAGCATAGATACCTATCTGCCTATGATAATTAAAATTGAATTCAGTCTGAAGAAGCATGATTGATCTTATAACATTTCTAAGACCTTTGGATCAATTTGAATATGGTGGCTTTGCAAATTCTGACACCAGTCCAACCAAAGCGTGTATTACATAGTCTTCATCTGCAGCTTTTCAGTCATTAAATATTTTGCTCTAAAGAATAAAATGCATCAAATATTCATTTATAATCAAAGATGCGCGTAACTCATATTACTGCTTTATAACCCAATACCATCACTGAGACTTACTATTTAGTAATAATATGTAGAATTTGACTCTAAGTAAATTGGTCCTCCCAAATCTAAGTAAACATAGGCTGTATGAGAGCAATGTTTTGTTCTAAAGATACAAAATTTACTGTCTTTAAAGATAGTGTCAAGTCCTTAATTAACTCAAAGATTAACAAAGGACAGTAAATATTCTATGAAAAGAATTACTTTAAAGCATATTTCAATGAATGCTGGAGAGGGCATGGAGAAAAGGAACCCTTTGCACTGTTGGTGGGAATGTAAATTGATACAGCTACTACAGAAGACATTTTGGAGATTCCTTGAAACATATTTATCTCACTCCTGGACCAATTCCAATGGGACAAAAAACAATTTTAAACCAAAAAGAAAACAATGAATTTTTAAATTTACATCATATTCTCAAACAATATAAATGGACAAGTCAATAGTGGACAGATGTTGAGATGATGCCTAACAGGCAATGAATAGATCCTTTGTTTGTGATGATGTAATGTTTGGGTGAAACTTCTGTAGACTATCATCACTAAATGCTGACTGGTTTTCATTTTCAAATTATTGTAAAACTGCTTGAATAAAAAAGTCATTCTAACTGAATGCCAAACTTTCTATAGAACTGAACATTTCTTGAAAAATGAGATTTGGTTTGGGTCATTCAAAACCTTTGCTAGTCATTAAGGATGCACCTCTTGCATCCTTCTAAATTTCACATCCTTTTAAAATTTCAGAAGGATCTGAAACCTCTTCCAATTAGAGTGGAGTCATATTCTAGCATTATCATACAGAAGAGGGCTAATGATGAATTAAAAACACATTCATCAAAGGACAATTATTTGCAAAACACTCTGCTGGGGACAGGGAAATACAGGAATAAATTATTTTCTAATGCCAACACATTGGATCTAATAGAACTTATTTTATTCTTATGGCCTACATAGTTGGTGCTAGATTTTTTTCCCCTTTAGTGCCAAGGTTGCAGGATATTGAAAATGCATAAGAAAGCCCCAGTTTCATTTCACAAGAGGACAACTTATACATTTTGAACATGCAAAGGAGAAAACTGGTGGTACTCATAGAGGAAAACACCCCTATCAATAGTTACCCATATGGGGAGGTGTCTGAAAAACCACTCTCTGAAATAAGGGACCTCAAAATCCCACTTTAGGAATATTCTTTCTGTGACAAATAAAGTACTTGATAATACTGACAGATAGGGGTAAAAAGAAACAATTGAAAAAGAATTCTTTATTTAAGAGGAATAGTCAAGTAGAGGAGATATATTTCCCAAATCTGTCGGCAACCTGCATGCTGGTACATCTTCAAACAAAACAGTTTTAAAGAAAACACTTACCTATTCTGTTCAAATTTTTTTTGGTCATGAAAAATGAGTTGTTATATTAAAAATAAATGTTAGATGGAAGAAAACATTTGAAACAGTTAAACTGGAGCTATTCTGGCTGAAATAATGAAGAGTGAAAAAAATACTGGTGACAAAACTCTACCTGGCCCTTGAGCCTTCTTCAACTCTAGTGTGGAAATCACTGCATTAGGTGATCAAAAATGCTTCCTGGGTATTCTAATTTCCCTTCATATAATCACTTAAAATTATACTATATTTAAGGGCAGGACATCAAGGTATCAGTCATTATCACAACTATTCTATATTATACAAATCCTGAAAAGTAAACAACTTTCTGCAAGAATACAAATTCCTTTAATAAAAAGTTTTATTAGAGAAAGTAAGAGTTACACCATAAGAAAGTTAAATCTTAATATATCTACTATTTGTTGACATTTTGATATAACATGTTTGAGCAGATAGAATAGATCTTTCTGAAATGATTTGAATTGTCATACCAAATCTAGTCCAAAATGAGAGATCCTTCAAGCCAAGTTTATCCTGAGGGTTGGGAAGACTCTGGAATTCTATAAGTAGTGGATGAATTTGAAAGAATTCTGAAGAACTCATCTTTCTCAGAATGAAGAATTGTGAATATAAAAATTTAGTTACTGTTCACAATCAAAAGGTAATTTGAACAAATATTTCTGATGTTCACTGACCAATGTTGAAAACTCTTAACAAAATTGTTCCTTTTCACTTCATTATTTGTTAGCTTTCTATGCAGTTCAGGTCTATATATTAGCACAATCAACTTATTACCTGAAATAGCTAAAAAGCTGTGGCATGAACAAGAGCTCTCGTACTATAATAAAATTGAAGTTATTCTGATAAAAAGTGAACTGTGAAAATTCATCAAATTGCAGACTAGTTAATACAAATAACATGACTAGAAAAAATAGTTTCTTAACACAACAGAGGATAACAAAAGAAAATACATCACATTATTCATGGTTTCTCAAAAATGTAAAATTCTGTATTGCTCATTTATTTATGACCAATACTGCTGGAACTAAAAGTTGCCAAACTAAGTGTAAAAAAAAAAAAAAGGCACACTGACCAAAATCAACAAGAAATGAAAGTTAGTATTTTAAAAGTAATCACTGCTATCAGCAATAGCTCTTGTGTTTCATCTGTATATATGAATTCCAATTGATCATGCCAAGCTTACGTTCATAAATATTTTAATCTTCAAATCAGAAAGTCATGATTCACTGGCTTTGAGTGTAAGTTCATTAAATAAAAATGATGTAAAACAGAATTTAAAAACAGAGCTTACTCCAATCTGGCCAATCAACCACATCACATGACCATATGAAAATCCACTGAGCATTGGCTGTGATTGACTGCCAAGTGATGCAGGACCTGGAATAAGGAATCTTCCACTGAGAAACCTCAGTAACCATTCCCATGCCTCTAATCCCAAAACACTAATACTAATTCTAATATCAATAATCATTTAAGGAACTATTCAGTCCAAATTGTCAGAGAGGGAAACGTGATGAACCACACCACTTTAAAGCTCAGACATTCTTCACCAAGTTTAATGGAAAGCCTAGTTGGGAAAAATGAATAGACACCTTGGAAATCTTTCTGCTTAGGTCTGTCCCTAGTAACATTAAATGGCTTACTGCAGTGTATGAGAGAGAACTTTCAAGGAGATCAGCGGGAGCTCTGTAAACTTGTTCTGTTTTCCTATGGATGACAGCCAGTACCCAGTTCTCCCAACTTGTATGGATCCAAGCTTTCCTGGAGGCCAGCTCTGGGGACAAAGGTGCTTCTCCAAAGCTGTTATAGATAGGGACATTTGGACTGAATGAAAAACACAGTAAACAAAAGCAAAAACTACCAACTCGAAACACTGGCTATACAACACATACTTCCTTCCTAGTCTTTCACTGCTTACAAAGACCAAACTGGATTCTTTCTGTTGTACACAAGAAAGTAAGTCATTGAACTGATCTTTTTTTTTTTTAAAGCAACATTAAGGAACAGAACTTTGGAAGACATCTAAATAAAGTAGGATGAAGTTTTGATTTTTGAACTTGGAAAATAAAGACAAAATTACAGTGACTATAGGGCCAACTCAAAATCTACATTTTTCTCATTTAAAAAAAAAAAAAATTACATGGTCCAAGTAGAGAAAAAGCTTCAATTATCTCATCTTGTTGAGGAGAAAGAAAGAAAACATTGACTGTGACCAAAGATAAACACAACCGAGTTACTTTGCCATTCAACTGGTTCTAAAGTGTGTGAATTGCATGGGTCAAATTTACAATTCCTTTGTGTTCTTTCAAAAAGCTGTACTATCCAAAAGAAATCATAATACAAATTATTCACTTATTCTGTGAAATGTGCATTTATTTCTATGAAGTACCAAACAACAGAAATTTACTGAATCTAAACTGAATTGATATTAATGGATTCATATGTGAAAACCTGAAAATAGTTGCAAAATAGATGTAATGTAATCAATAGTTGTAAATTCAATACACATGTCTGAAAATTCACATTGAGTTTAGGGTCCTGTGTAAGCACTCTGAATTGAATAAAGGCAGATTTTAATCAGTTTTTACTGTCCTTCACCTTTGTAGAAATTAATGTTGTGAGTTTATTTCTGAAATGAGCTTTTGTGCACTTGAACTTATCTTTGAACTTGTGTGACATATGAATGTCAAACAAAATGATAATATTCTAAATGAATTCATCATTATATTCCAAATGTACTGCTAGTATATTTAGAAGTTTAAAAGTGGGCATATATATTAAATCAATCCACTGCATATATTACATATATAATTCTATTTGTGTTACTTGTCTGCTTAAGCTCCTGTAAACCTCTCTTGGTATGCAGTTAACCTAGAATACAAGATCTTCAATGTACTAGATCCAATATTGCACCTCTCACTACGGAAGCAGACAGGACCATTTGTGGAAGAGTGTGAAACTATTCACAAACTAATTTAAACCTCTTTTAAACTTATACTTTTCAGCCCATTTCATCTCAGAATATTGTAATTCAATCTATGACATATGTATTAATATATCATCTCAGGATTTATTTTAATTCAATCTATAACATATGCATTAATATAGTATATGTAATATAATACTGTGTATTGTGTTATGTGTCCTAAATATATTTCTTTCAAGCTACAAATATTAGCCATTATCTTTAATATACTGAGCAATTCTGATCAAATGCCAATTTCAGCAATACTTCACATCATACTATAAACTTCAACAAAGTTTTATTTTCTTAATGTCTTTTATTTTCTTCTCTAGACTTATAAGCCCTAATCTTTATATTTTCATTACACTTTTCTAAACCCTTTTGGATAATTTGTGTCCCTTTTTCAGTATCATTGTATTTTTCTCAACTATAGCAACAAAAACTATTAATATACATATAACAATATTCCTACACAGATTCATTATTATTTATATGATGATATATTTAGTCTCTAATCTTCCTCCTAAATTTGGTTGGAATTTTGGGAATAAGAACTGCTATTTTCCGACTATTATCTATATACATAAACTCCCAGATTCTTCCATATTCTTCAACTTCATTAAATACAAATGTAGTTTTCTCTTGGATGTGATAATTTTAAAACAAATTATCCCCAACTTTCAAATAAACTTAGGACACTCTTTTAGGGAAAAAAATGCCTTGCTCCAATCAGAAGTAAAATACAGCACTCTCAATGGCATTTGGCTGAGATTATCTATGTAGACAGCATCATATGATTCCAAGTTTGAATATTTTCAAATTGTATTTACTTAGTTAGTATTTCCTTAGTTAGGAAATACAAATTAGTATTTACTTAGATCATCTATACATATTCTCCAGGATTATTAATTTATGTAACTACACAATAAAAATACAGCCCCACCTGTCATCAATCTACATTAAGAATATAATTTTCACATTAATGAATTTTTTCCCCACTCTAATCCTGTGCTTTTTATGCACTTCCTCAATAAATTATTATTGATCGTACTCTAGTTGTCAGGCATTTTACTCTGCAGGGGCTACAGTCATGAGAGGACAAAAAGGGGACAGTAAGGATCCCCTACTCTCTGAAGCATTTGCCCCAGATATTGTAAATGTGCGAACGTTACTTAACTGACATTTCCTTTCTTCCATTACCTTTTGCTGTATCATTTTTAACTAGTACCATTAATCGATAGGTCTTCCCATCTATATGTCTATATATCTACATGTAAAATAGCTTATATAGTTGAAATATATATATATAGAGAACATATTATTATGTGTGTATATGATATAAACTGTATACATATAAAGTTGGTAATATATATCTATGTTGATGTTCACTAATTAAAATTACAGAAACCAAAAATAAAGCATTTCTTATTAGTTATTTTCACAAGATATCAATTCAAAGAATACTTTTGTTTTTTCATTAGTTTTCAGAAAATTGCTTCATTCTAAATATTCATTTTCATCATTGCACAATATACTTTAACACTCATTAAAAATGCAACAAATCTCTATTCACCGTTAGTCACTATTTTCTCCATTACCTTGTCATAATTTATTGATTTATTCTCACTTGCCAAACACAAACATTGATTGAGTCCCTAGTGAATATATTGATAATTGTCAATACTGGATTCCATCAACATAATGACATTTCTGTTGACTTTCCGAAAATTAGTTCATAGAAAATATCCATTGATCAAGCTGATGCAAAAGAAATAAAATGTCTTTTAAAATTCACTAAGGCAAAAGTAAATGCTGAGCCATATTTCCTATAAAATTGAATATATATTACAAATATTCACATTTATTAATGTCAAGATTTAGAAATCTAAAATAAAACTATGCAAGGCTATGAATTCCTTTGGTTTGGAAAAATGAACCATTAAGTATTGGTATTTTTATATAGTCCTTGACCAGCCTTAAGCCTACCTCTCAGGCTTACGGTTTTTATAGCATTTGGAATTAATTGCTCCCACCTATTTCCTTCAAAGAGTTTAAGTGCTTCTACTGTTGAGAGTCACTGAATTGTAACTTAAATATTTCTCTTAGCACAGGATAGACCTTATTTAGAGAAAAGGGTAACACTTTCATTAAGCTCTACAGAGGAAAATCAGTCAGCTCCAGGACACAAGGACTACTGTTCCTATTCACAGCTTTGTTTTAAATCTTCCCTTGTTTTTCCTCAACAAACCATGGCACAATGCTTGCATGTTCCCCTCCCAAACTGTGGCTGTCAATAACAGGTTGTTCGGCCCCTGAATATGCGAGCAGGCAAGAATCAGTCTTCCCATGAAAATCAAGTCAATGACCTGCCTCCTTGGCTCCTTGTGAACCAAAAGACAACCATAATTTTTTATCCTTTCCATTCTCACGTGTTGTAAATGTTCACTCAAGTCCACAATCCAATACAAAATGCATTAATTCCTCCGAAGTGAGCTCACCGTGCATGATTTAATTATAGCCAATTGGACATACTTTCCCTTTACTTTTTCTTAAAAAAATAAATAAATAATTCAAGGCTCTAGCTCTAAGTAATTCTTTATTCAATACTTTTGCATTATCCTTATCATCTAATCATGTGGGAAAAACGAAGGTTTTGTCCTATTGGTTTGTCAAAAAGGTAAGTATAGCCATAAAAGTTTTATCCACAAACTTTTTATCCTCAAAGACTCAAGTTTAATCAAGTGACAACCTTTCTATTTCCCACCACTTACTGTATCCCAACTTGAACAACAGAAAAAGAAGGAAAATACTACAACCGCTTTTATTTTAACCTTCACATTTTGCAGTCAGTCGGTGTTGAAGTCAGATATACAAGATTACACACGGTTTTCCAAGATTTGCATTTAAAAGATTGTATACAAGCTTCAATACAGGTTGCTTTTCTGTGACCATAGAAACATCAGAAAAGTTGGAAAATTCAGTCCACTGAACTTCAAATGACTTTATTAAAGTGTCACTAATCAGAGTAAAAAGACAGAAAGTTTTAGTGTTTGGCCTAACAAAGTGAATAACTCTCAAAGTCTAATGACCTACGAAGAGTATTTCTTAAAATAAAAAAAAAAAAAAAAGAGAGAAGAAGGTCTGGTTGAAAGCAAATTAAATAAGAAAAACCTTCACTGCCTTCTTCAAAAGATTGATTTCATACAGATAACGACAGCTCAGCTAAACTGTGACACTGGGTAGTGTTCTTTGGCTGGGTAGCTGGGAAAATTTGCCTGGTTAACTATTAAAGCACTGTATGTATAGGTTTACTTAAAATACAGCTATCAGTAGGATTTCACTTTAAAGATAATTCTGTAGCTCCATTTATAGCTTCATGTTTACCCTTTGAGACTCTAAAAGCATTCTAATTTAATTATAAGCCAAAAAGAAAGTTCAACATGCAAATGCAAATCTATGAATAATGCATGCTAGAGCAATATTCAGGAGTGCTACCAAAGTCTACACCCTAGCTACAGACTTCAGAGAGAAAAACATTTTCTTTAAAGCTGTGCTTTCTCCTACTTTTGGGAAATGAAGGAAAATTGACACACAGGTGATATATAAATTTTCTTTTTGTAGCATCAAAGGTTATCTTCAATAATAGCTATATTTAAATGGCTATAATATTAATAACTACATCCACAAAGAGCAGAAAAAGTTAAAGGAAAATAACTTAGTGAGAGGAAAGTGAAAGTCTCTCAGCTGTGTCTGACTCTTTGCAGCCCCATGAACCATACAGCCCATGGACTTCTCCAGGCCAGGATACTGGAGAGGGTATCTGTCCCCTTCTCCAGGGGTTCTAAAGGAAAACAATAAGTATCATTATCATCACTTTTTCCTTCATCTTCCAATGGCTCCTAGGAGCTTCTCAGACATTTCTCTTTGGCCTTAAGCAGAAGGTTAACAGGGAAAAGTCGGAAGTACACTATGTCATGTCCAACAAAGAGCCCCCAAATCAAAAATGAAGAAGGGGGAACCTCAGCAGCACTTTCACTGCCCCATATTTCTATTTACAAACTTTTTATTTTTTTTTCTTTCTCCCCAGAAGACACTGAGGTGATTAAGCAGGTCAATGACCTGCTCCATTCACTGTTTCCTCCAGGAGGCTCCTGGATGTTCACCTAATTTATCAGTTTCATGAACACTTGTCCATTGCTTACATTGTGTAAAAGAAAGTGCTAGCTACTATAAGGCTTTTTTTTTTTTTTTTTACTATAAGGCTTTAAATAAAGCAATTTACATATGACCAAATTTACAAACTGACAAAGGTAAAAGGGAAATAATAGCTACAACAGTACCAAGAAAACCAAATCCACACAATTTAATTCAGCTACTTCAATTTTCTCAGCATTTTTTGATCCTGGTTATGTGTCAGGCACCACTACAGACATGAAGATCCAAGGATGGATGAGAAATGGACCAGGCACAAAGATGTCATAATCTGGGAAGGGAGGCAGCGGGGAACGCTAAGTAACTAATTCAGTGTGGTAAGCATTATATGCATAATGTGAATAAAATGCTAAGGAATTGAGGAGCAGGGAGTTGTTAATTCTACCTGGAAAGCAACTGAGGATTTTCTCATAGCGGGGGTTCTTGAGCTAAACAGTAAATGATGAGAGGGAATCTTCCAAACAGTAAAAGTAAGTACTGTCCATCAGCTAGAGCATGGAAAAAAGCAACAGCAGAATTAGGTACTTCCAGTGACTAAGCACACAGCAAATTGGGGACCGGTGTTTGGGGTGTGCTCTCGAAGTTTTGAGGGCAAAAACTTTGGTTCCAATAAACTATCCCCACTTCAGTAACTTCACAGGAAAATACGGGCCTCCCTACTCTTTCTATGCACGTGCTGTTTGTTCAATTACAACAAAAATGAAATAATTTACCTAGTAAATTTATGAATTTTTCAAGGTAATTGGGAAAGTCATTCATCACAAGAGGGGTAAAATACATCAAAATAATAAATCTATAAATCAAATACTCTTTTTAAAAGTCCACATACAATATGTCTTGAATGTACTCTGGCAAAATTACTGAACTGTTCAAGGTTCATCAGAAACTTTCTACATTGTAGTAATTCAACTATCAGAAGTCTCTTCAACTTAAAAAATATAGATTGTACAACTTAGCAAGAAAATCTCTCAGTTCTAATGCACGGCTCCTGCTCAATTTGCCTAACTCGTATCACAAACCAAGCCTGTATCAGTTCTTCCATTACAATGCCATAGGGACCTGTGATCATCTCAGTTAACTGTTATTGGTCCTCATTTTACACAGGCCTAGGTTCAACTCACCCTTGGAAAATGCCTAGTGTTTCCTCCCTCAGTCTATGTAGGTCTAAGATCAAAATTATCTTCAAGAAGTCCTTTCAAATTAACTTGCTTAATAATATGGTTAACTAATTTATTTGGCCATTCTTACACAACTTTTGCTACATTTCTTTTTTGTAGATATGTAGCTTTGGCTTCTCAAATTTTCTGTCAGATCAAGGCCAACATTTATTTTTAATTTGTTTTCTTGAGCAGTGAAATTTTTCACGTTAGTCAGTACTCAAACACAGACTTTTAAAAATTGCTTCAAAAGTCTGAGATAAAATTAGGAAATGCTATTAAAACAATATCAAGACATACAATTAAAGTCTCATCAATTTTTTTTTTCCTTTTTTCAAAATGGAATTATAAATGAGATGAAAATCCTTGACTGGTTTAGGGGTCAAGATAGGACAGTAAGTGGTTAATAACACACCCTGGAGATGAAGTGGGGGGTCTCCAGTCCTGACAGTTGGGAAGGAACCAGGCCCATGAACTGAAGCTGCTTAATTCATCATTGTCTTTAAACTAGTAGAGATAGTTCAACATAACTGGGATAAAATACTGACTTGTTTCTGAAAACGTCTTCACTTACAAAGAAGCACTCAGTATGCACAAGAGTAGACACAGAGAATTTAAAGACATTATGTTAGCTTCCACAGGAAAACATGGGGGCCTGATTATAAAAATCACACGTTTCTTTACAAAGAAGCCACCGGATAGGATTTAAAACTGCAAAATGATTGATCACTTAAAGCTTACAGTACCCTTCTACTTAAGTTATATTGAAGTCTGGCAGAACTTTTGTTATTTAATAAATAAAACACTCATACAACTAACATTGGCCATATAGTTAATTACAACCTATTGTGCAGTTTCAAAATCATATAGCAGTGATTTATTTACTTCAGAACACTCATTAAAAGAACTGCACACAGATGAAGCATTTCTCTGCTTAAACACCCTGATTTAATATAATAATACAGCTTTTTTATTTTTTATTAAGAACATATAATGTCAGTCTGTAAAAGGGAATTGAAGCCAAGAAAAAAACTAATTGATAAAATTTATTCACTTTCAAGTGAGTTTTCAGGATTTTGTTAACAGTCCTAAATTTCGTTTTTCCTGTTTTTCTTGGCTTAATCCTTTTGTCAACCCTATATGTACATATATATGCAATTATATAAAACAATTCAATTTGTCTAACTATGGAGATTTGAATATGTCCTAGTCAAGAAATAAAAATCTATCTCGCTGGTGACTACCCTGCATAAACATTTTGCATTAATACATTCTACAGAAGAAGTAGCTCAGTTCTAATTTTGACTGTAAATAATACATTTATAGCATCAGTTACATAATCTCAATAAAACTTAAAACTTTCAAAAAGTGAAATACCAAGAGCTATTGTAATAAAACAATAGCAATTCCAATTTCATAATATAAAAGGTATTTTTAATCACTTGAACTATAAGATTTAGCATTATTTATGCTTGATAAATATTTCACTATCAAAAATTCCTATATATCAGTAAACTATTCCATATTGGTAAGACCAGATTTGATCCCTCACTTTTATCAACACTAATCACCATGCTGATATTTTAGAAATTTATAAATCAAAAGTTAGAATTTTATAGTATTCTTTAATATATTTCATAAAAATAACCTACATGCAAGATTAAGATAATTACATAGTTACTAACTTATTTATTCAATCAACATTTAATAACACCAAGCTCATTTTTTTCAGTTTGGGAAAATTTATACTAGGTATCATTTGATTTATTGTTGAGAAAAACACTTTGCAATATTTCTGTCACCTTTGTGCATACAACCTCAAAGATGCCATTTTGCTTAACTGTATGTATTCTTTTTATAAAAAGAAGGAATGAAAGAACATTTAGGAAATCATTAATCTTCTGGATATGAGGGAAAGTCACACATAGTCTCAATAAATCAATGTCTTTGGAAGACACAAAAGATTTCTGGTTTAATTCAAAATCCTTTATTTAAAACGCCACATGTCTTTATGTTATGCAGAAGTGCTCCAGATGGCTAGGCACATGTTTCAATTATGCTAAATTGCATTTTTTCCACTTGTTCTCTTACTCTTTACATCTAGAATGTTACTGATTGTATCTTGAGTGGGCAGGTAAAAATACTAAAATTTGTAAATGTAAATGCTTTCTGGATAAAGGAAAAGAAAACACATGAATTAAAAGACATTGTGCAACATACTGTCAGAAGTTAAAAAGAGTAATTGAGCAAATGAGGGATCCTAAAATCTTGTTAAAGTTTTATTAATTATTAATCTATTTTCTCATAAGTGGAAATTACTATACCATGCATTCACTTTTCAGAAGACCAGAACCAATAAATACTTTGGACCTCTATACTGATAGTAATTCCACAGTTACAGAATCATAATATGAAAACTAAGAGGTCTTTCTCAAATAAGTAAAGTACATAATATATTATTTGTTATTAAATGTAAATCTCTAATATTAGCATAAACTGCTATATACCTACTGCCTCAGGCCACCTCATGTATTTTTCAAAGCAACCTTTACACATTCCATTCAAAGCAAAAAGTCCTTATTTAAGGTTGTTCTAAATATACTCTTCTGAGGTTGACTCATAGAGCCATTCCCTTGTACTTGGAACATTATTTAATACTTTCATATTGGTTTTTTTCCTGGATCTCTCTGGGAAATATTGCTTTTCATAAGACAATTTAATCTCTGAAAGTTTAGCTATACCAACAAAAATCTATCACTTTTATCTTCTTTCTAAATGTACCACAAATGTATAAAATAAATAAATAAATAGAAGCTATCTTGTGACAGGTAATTTTTGAGAAGGCAGTGAGGGGATTCTGAATGCTATTTAACTATTTATAATATATTTACATGAGCTTAATTAATTAATAAATAGAGCTGTATGCATTTTTACTTATTCAATTAATGTTTTAGTATTTCATTTGTTTCTGGAGACATTTGTTATAGCTTGTCAACTGAAGCCAAAGGAGTCTAGTATTTTTGAGTAGCTATCAAAGAGGAACAGCTAATTTTCCACTGGGACTCCCTGTGTTGATCTTACTGTTATTACTATCACTTCAGAGAAGTTTCCAAGTTTGCAAAAGTATAATTAATCTCTTTAAAAAAAACCAAACCTAACCAATTAAAGAAGAAAGGCTTTTCACAAAGAGATCAGAGGCCATTGGTATCAGAATCACTTGAGGGGCTTGTTGAAATGACATGATCCAAGGATGTTCCTTGAATCTTCTAAAAAATAATTTTCATTTTAAATAGGCATCCACATGAGGAATCCTCATGTGCATTATGTTCTGAAAACTAATCAAACTAAAATGTATCACTATATGAAAATGGAATATTTTTAAAAGTTTGAATTTTGTTTATTGAATATACAAAATAGAAAGAATAAAAGCCCTTGGAAAAATAAGTTGAAGAAAATACTTTCATACACTCTTGTATTTTGCACAAGTCAGTGGTATTTCAAAGAATGTCTTTCCAGATTCATTTGATTAAAATTTTGCTTCTACATTCAATCTATCTTTTAATTTATGACTTAATCCCAGAAAGACTTAAAGTGATCTCAAATTCTACCTATGCAATAAACACATAAAATTATACAAACAATATACCACATATAGTGAAAATACTAATTTCTTATTTAAAAGTTCTCATACTAATGTCTATCAGAAACTTTATTAGTATGTGCTACTGACAGGGATAGGTTTTACAGTGCCTGGGCTCCAGTTCGGATTTTATGCCTTGCTAATAGTATGACCTAAAAGGAGTAAATTGTTTTTAATATTTATTTTTATTTATTGAATTGGTTTGGCTATACCAGTCTTAGTTGTGGGATCTTCAGTTGCGATGTGTGAACTCATAGTTACATGAACCCCCTGCACTGGGATCACAGAGTCAATGGACCACCAATGAGGTCCCCAAATAGTGTAAAGTCATCTTTCCCTAGGCTTGAGTTTTCTCATCTATAAACAGTGGTGCGTGAGTGTGTGCTCAGTCACTAAGTCATGATGGACCCTTTTGCAACCCCAAGGATTGTAGCCCGCCAGCCTCCTCAGTCTGTGGGATTTCCCAGGCAAGAATACTGGAGTGGGTTGCCATCTCCTTTTCTAGAGGATCTTTCCAAACCAGGGATCAAACCTGCGTCTCCTGCATTGGCAGATGGGTTCTTTATCGCAGAGCCACCAAGAAAGCCTACCGAAAATAGCAGTTATATCATCTATTTCACAGTATTATTTTGACATTTGAATTAAAAAGCACAAATCATCATCTTTTCTTAATAAATGGTTTGAATTATTTTAGGAGTAGTTTCCATTGTTGTTTAATGATGACTGCTTAATAACCATGCTGTTATTGTTTAACAACATTATCAGAGACAGAAATAACGTTGAAGACAGATGAATAAAATATAAGCATGCAAAGAGGCTTCTTTGAGCAAAGGTTGCTCCTAAGGGCAGGCATAAGCCTAGAATGGATGAGTGTTCTAGGAGGAAGGGAGGACAGGAGGCTCATTAGGACGAGGGGCGGCCTTAGACTATCTAAGAGCATCTTGGTGCTACAGTATCTCTGGGGTAAGGCTCAAGATGGATATACTTTTTTCTTTTTCTTTAAAATTAAGTATTTATTATCTTTGCCTTTGATATCAACTTTTGTTAGTTTACTTGCAAGGGCAATACTGATTTCAGAAAACAAGGATATACTTTAAATCAAACTCTGTTTAGTTACACAATGAGTTCTCATATGAAACATTTTAAAATAGAAAAATATTAAAGATAGGTTTTGTCTTACAGCTTTCTTCTCAGAAATGATTCCACCAAGAAAATGATTCCACTTCTAATAATTTAAAATCTGCAGACAACCCCTTATGAAGTACAAAAACTGAATTCTTAAGATAAATAACCTCAGTTGTATGAAACCAGTCACTATGATCAATTGGTAAAACTTTATTCCATCACAGCAATCTTATACATGTTCTGATAATGGTTTGTGTGATGTTTGTGTTCCTGTTGGACTGTTTGTCCTCGAAGGCATGGATCTGTAATGTGCAAATTCGAATCTCCAGTACTAAACACCATGTCTGGCATATTGAACACTGGGATGAAAGTTAAGGATGGGAAGGCAATACAGAGGCAAATAAATTATTCACAATAAGACCAAGGTCCTTTCTTACGTAGAAGTCCTTGATTACTGTAGAAAAAAAGATTTTAGCAAGGTGAATATATGGGGGAAAAAGTGAAAGTGTTAGACACTCAGTCATGTCCCACTCTTTGAAACCCCATGGACTGTAGCTTGCTAGACTCCTCTGTCCATAGGATTCTCCAGGCAAGAATACTGGAGTGGGTTGCCATTCCCTTCTCCAGTGGATCTTTCTGACCCAGGGATCAAACCTTGGTCTCCTGCATTGCAGGCGGATCCTTTACCATCAGAGCCGGAGGGAAGCCCCAAGTTGAACACAAACACCTGGGCAAATGGACAGGAGAAAGAGCAACAACTCTTCTGTTTCTATCCCATCTTCCATCTCAGAAGAAAACTGGAAATCCTGTTTGAATTTTCTTCTGAGAAATACTGCAGGATAGCTCCTAAATTTACTCTCATTTAAAAGCAGAGGTGAAGCTGTAACCTTGCTATCATGCCTGGTTTATGACAAAGTTAGCACCCATGCAAATGAAAAAGGTGAGAGGGAGATGAACTATATACTTATTTGGGGTGAACATTCTGGGTGCATTTATTTAATTTCTCAAAACTGCTCTGTGAAATAGACTTCACAAAGAGGTAACTGACATACTAACATATTAGACAGCTTCCCCAAGATCATGAACTGTACCCTAGCATGTCTGTACCAAAAGTATTTGCTCTTCCCACTGTTTGCTATATTTGAATCCAATAGTCTTCTTATTCACCTGGTTTGATAATGAAAACTTTATACATGAAATAGCACTAATCTTCAATACAATCTGTATATAAATATACCTCATTATATATACATACATAGATGTTTAAATGTTTAAATGTATTTATAAGTATAGGCTCCATATTGCCCCTTCTTCCATGACTAAATGCATATTAATTATCAGTTACTAAATTGACATTAAATATGCTATTTTTTCTTTCTTCTAACCCATTATTAAAAGCAGAAATTGATTCATTCACTTTTGAGTGTTTAATTAGGATATCTGTTTAGGTATATCAATGAAAGAAATGTCCCTCTCAAAGTTAGTTTAACATCTAATTTAATTCAGTGAATCATAAAATCCCTTGGACCGCAAGATGAACCGGTCAATTCTATAGGAAACCAATCCTGAATATTCATTGGAAGGACTGATGCTGAAGCTGAAGCTCCAATACATTGGCCACCTGATGTGAAGAGCCAACTCACTGGAAAAAATCCTGAAGCTGGGAAGGACTGAAGGCAGGAGAAGAAGGGGACAACAGAGGCCAGATGGTTGGATGGCATTACTGACTCAAGAGACACGAGTTTGAGCAAGCTCTGGGATGTGGTGAAGAACAGGGAAGTCTGGTGTGCTGCAGTCCATGGGGTCACAACGAGTTGGATATGATTGAGCAACTGAACAACAACAATGAATCATAAATTCAAATCTCAGCAAATAGAAATTTTCTGTGATTTCTCATCATGTCTTGCCTTTTAATGTGACTCATGGTTAATCTTTGAAGCAAGTACTATTCTTTGAAGGGAGATTATTAACTCTTCAAAAAATTATCTGATTATATTTTTTAGTTTTTAAAAATTGAAAATTCTTTATATAAATATTTCAGACAAAAAAGTAAGATCTGTCTGGCTATGCTATAGGTCAAACTTCAGATGCCTTCGTGTATATTTATGGTGTTTTTTCTTTTTATCTCATTCTTTCTATTACCTTAGCAGATAATAATTTATAATAATTAAACAGCAGTAGAGTGTGGTAGAAAGAACAAAAGCTTTGAAACCAAATGAATTCAAATACAGCTTTATCACAGAACAGTTTACTCAAATTGCTCTGGTCCTTGATACTTCATCTGTGAAATGCAGATACTGAGATGCACTTCAAAGAATTTTTGAGAGATAATAGATTAGATAATATCTGTAAATAGATGAGATAATATCTGTAAAGCATATAGTACAGTGTCTGACACAAGTTGGAAATCAACAAAAACTGGTATCTTCCTATCACTTCAGTTCTGTTTAAATTTATTTGCCTTCATAATCATGGTACATTCAAAACTATTGCAATGTGAGTGCCTTGACCTCAGATCAGACACATAAAGAGAGCAGTACCATGTTTTATTTCCTCCTTTAGGATAGAAAGAAGATAACTAACTAACTCAGAAAAGCACAGAGGAAATAGAACAGTTTCTAAAACAATTTTTCTTAGAAATAAATCTTGTAAAATTGCAGTGCTTACTGTGCATTGTGGGAATATTTAAAATTATGTCTCTTCTAGATGTTTCATTTATGGTATTAAATTGAAATAAATGTATTTTACACCTTAAAGATGTTCTGATGTCTAATTTCTAACAGCCTGTCTTTCAATAAAGTTTTTATTTTTATTGCATTTCTCAGGTAGCCCGCCTGTGTTTTAAAATGACTCTAATATTTGATACTCAACAGAACATGGTCCATAAATTGGGTGACACTTATCTTGTTTCACATTATATTAAAATTAAAAGAAGAATTCTAAAATTTCTTTAAATTATAGGCAAATAAACAATGTAAAAACTACCTCCGTTTCCTTGACTTAGGTAATAACCTTTCTTTGCTGAGGTATGTTTTTCAGCTTATTAGTCACCATCATTTAAAAAGTTATTTTTTGCCAGATATATTATAATGGAGAAAATAACCAGAGAGGTATTTTCTAATGTGCTTCCATAGTAATTTCCTTTAAACTAGGAAATATAATTTTTAAGTGGTGTTTTGTTCCCCATCCACCTGGCATCATTTGAAATGTCATCATAATTTCTACAAGAGCAGTAGCTATTTACATGCCTCGTAGCTGTTTACACTTTTTTTTTCTTTTTAATCATTGTCTTCTGGACCACTCAGGAGTAAATAAGTAAATAAGGAGTAAATAAGTGAATGTAGCACCAATAAATGTAAACCAAACAGACTTTTAGGAAAATATGCAGTGCTTTGTACAGTGGTTAAGGTAAGTGGTTAGGATTCTCTCCTTTTACCAGATGAAGGCGCTGTAGCTCAGAGAAGTTTAACTTCTGCTTCAAAGTCACAAAGCTTGAAAAGGTACAGCCAGGATTTTAACAAAATTAGTCTGACTTTCAAATTTATGTTTATTTCAGTATTTAATCATGCAATGCACAATTATACTCAATATTAAGAATAACATAGAACTCTTTCAGAAATTGAAGTACATATTAAATCCTTTAATTAAGGATTTAAAATAATTATTTTCAGAAACACTTAAAGTCAGTAAATAAAATGTAGATTTTCACTTTGTCAAATATTTACCCTGTATACCATAAGAAGTTATATCAACTAACATAATGCATTTCCTTAGGCTGCTTTTTGTTTCAAGTAGTATTTGAGGTAGAAGGTAGGGACAAACTAGGAAGTAAATGTATAATGTGATTTATTTAATTTTAGACATGTATAACAAAGATCTTTCTCATGGAGAACTGCCTTTACTTAATGTTAGTACGTCTCAAAGCAATACCTCCTTATATCTTCGGCCTTCCAACATCTAAAAATACCAATTTTTTTCCTTAACAAAACTTTTATTCTCTAAATGTATATTTTCTTTGTTGCTGAGCAGCAAAAATTCTTCATTTTAGTATAAACACAGTGACACATAGGCAGAAAAGTGCCTGGAAGAAAATACAGTAATAGACACTTCTATCAGCTATGGCCATCTGTGCTCAGTTTGACCCAAAGTTTTGGCAAGCTTATGTGGTCCCTCCCATCACAAAGCATCTTGTCCTATAAAGAAAATTTTTACTCCCACATCCTACATTTTCCAGCAAGTCAGGGGTCAAGTGTGTTCTAAATCTGCCAGGCCCTGGACTTGAAATCCTAAGGATTCATTACTTACTTGTAATTAACTACAACCTCAATGGATAAATAACTTTGCCTGTTTTATTATGCAAGGTAATAAAATACTAAGCTGTAGATGCAACACAGACAGTTCTGTCCCATTTAGCCATACAAATAAATTACTATTTTAATCTTTTCAGTGGAGAATTGAAGTTACATCTTAAAAAAAGAAACCAAGTCAACTTTTTGTAGCAATTAAAGGACTGGCATACAGCTACTAATGAGGAAAAACACTACAATCAAGCAATATAATTAATTCAAGCAAATTTCAGTAATTCAATTATGTTTCTAAGAAATGGTCACAACCTAAGACACAGGTTGCTAGATTTGGGCCAAGCCTTTTAAGCAATTGCCTTAAATGAACCTTTAAAGAATACAAGTAAAGATTCCTCATGGATTGATTAAGCTAAAATCTTACTGAAACCCAAAAGCTCAGGTTATCCCTGTGATGTGCTACAGAAATGTTAATGTGAAAGCCCCAGTAGGAATGCTCTTCATCTGATTATAAAATATTAATTCACTACATGAAATAAAGCCAAACAAGAGCACATTATCAATGGGGCCTCTCTTTCGATCCATAAATAGTTTGGTAGAATCATACTTTTACCATTTGTCTTAAGTACTTTCTAAAAGACATCAAAATAAGAGATACTGAAAATGTGTCACTGTATTAGTAAAAATACCATTGAGAAAACCATCAGTTAAACAAAGATCTCTTTTGAGCATCTCTGAGATAAATTCTTCTTAGGTCCTTAAGGTTTAGAAAACCTGTATTTCTTTGGTTAACTGCCTTTTGCGTGTATGTGCTTGTTTAATAGAGGACACCATGGCTTACCTACCTGATCTTATATCTCTGTTTAATCTGGCCTTTAGCAAACTAAATATAATTTAGTGGACTATCTAAGTCACACATTTTCTGTATGCTAATTTTATATATTCCAGGATTGTTTTTTTTGGCTATACTTATTTTTGATTCCCAGAGACTCATTTAACTATTCCATCATCCTTTTCTTTGTATATATATTTTTGTAACCTGCTTCAAACCCACTGTAGCATGAAGTGGATGTGTCTATAAACATAAAGAGCAAATATTTTGACTAAAAGACAAAGTTACATACAACAGACCACTATGCCAAGCAGAAGGGAAGCATATCTACTATGGATATTTGCTTATTTTGAACAATTTCAGAAAGTAATAAAGCATTTTTCTTTCCAGGGAAATGTTTTAATTATGAATTAGAAAATCTACACCAAAGAAGTTACCAGAATGTATATGTATTACAGAAAACAAAGTAGTTTTGAAGAAAAGATAGTTTTACCTTTATTTGATGGGACCAGTCAGTTTGACTTCAATGAAGAGAACTACATTAAGTAATGGAAAAAAAATTTCAAAATAGATTCTCAGGTTAACACACATGATTCTACGGTAGTCAATATATGACAATTGAGAGATGAACATTTCTCATCTAAATAAAAGAGAAGGCTTTAAGATGAAACAGACACTGAATAATATATTTTAATTTGATTGTTTCATAAGCAACTAAGCCTCTCAACAAAGTTTCTGGATTAGTAAATTAATTCCCTGAAGAGACTATAACTATTATTGAATTATGTCAACAATAACAAAATGATGAATGGATAAACAGCATCAACATAACTACAGACTGAGCGGTGTGGTTTAGTGTCAAGCATGTGAACCAAAGTCAGGAAAATCTGAATGTTAGTTTAGGTTTTTGACCACGTACAAGTCATGATATTCTCTGGGTCTCTTCCTATAAATGAAGCAAAAAACACCTTATCTGCCTCCTCACAGACTTGTTAGGGAAATCAAGGGAAAAAAGGAAGAACAGTACTCTAAAGCATTTCAGAAATAGAAAGCTTTTTATTTTTTCCTAAACATGAATACTTCTGTGCATATCTGTACTTTGGAAAGAAAGAAGAAGGAAACTAACAGATTTTAGTGAGCACCTTTTCTCCCCCCACTCATACAAGAAACCTTGAAATAGGCAATCATATCTATTTTACAGATGAGGAAAATGAAATTCAGAGAGTAACCATGACAATGTTTGAATCAAGCTTCTTCCAAATCAAAAGCCTGCACTCTTTCACCTAAACTTCAGTCTGAATGAAATGCTAAATAATATTTTCTTTGCTGTATTTTGTTAGTCAAGTTGACTGATATTATTGATGCTAAATATTTAGCAAGGGTGGTAAATTTGAAAAAAGAATGATAGCACTTAAATTTATCAATATCCAAAGTAGAATATTGCTATTCTGCTTTTTAGCAGAAAAAGCAACATGGTTTAAATAAGTTAAGATTTGCTCTCTAAAGCAAAATTTGATAAGTTCTAAGGAAATGAGAAGCCATGGGAATACAATGCCATATATACATTGTTTTATATATATATATTTTTTTCTAAAATGTTCTACTTGACCAAAAATGTCTATAAAATAAGCATTAGTGATCTTACTGTACTTTAGGCAATACAGATTTCTGGAGATTGAGTTACAGGTTTTTAACCACTCACATCACGCAGCCACGGTCATTTAATCCAGGAAAATCAGTCCTGGATAATTAGCTAGCATCACTAATTTCAGAAGAAGCTCCACGGCTTGGCCTCAGACATGAAAAATGACTCCTTTCCTTCAGCACGCTTCACTGACTGAGCTCCTGGCCCTTAGGCAGCATATTTGCAGCATGTTCTACAGCAATACTTTAGTTTATCAAAGATTTACTGAGTGTCTGCCTTGAGCCAGACATATTGAAGGTGCTGGGAATACAGCAGTAATAAAGAGCAGAAAACCTTTCCCCTGGTGGAACATATATTTTTGGAGAAAGACACACCATAAACAAAATAAAGAAGGAACATATGTGTTCTGTTGGGTGATGATAGGGACTAAGAAGAAACAAGAAGAAGGAAAGAGAAAAAGGAAGGTGGAGGGAAGGAAAACTCTGCAAGGTGGCTTTGAGAAAAGAGGTAAGAAAAGCGCTCAGCCAGCAGTTGAGGCTGAGTGTAGCCAGCACACGGCATGAGACAGGAGCCCCCGAGGCCTGGCCAGAACCCACGCTGAGACTGCTGAGCAAGCTCAGGGACGCAGATCCAAGGGAAGAGATGTCAAGAAATCACTGAGGAGAGGGTCTCAGAGGGCCTTCGGGCTCACTCTAAAGATCTGGCTTTACAACGAGTGAAGTGCAAAGCCTGGGGTTTTGAAGAAGTGAGTGAAATGCTCTCACATATATTTTAAAGGATCACTTCTGCTAGACTAGATAAAAGAGATCAAAGACAGAAGCAGGGAGGTCAACTGATCTGTTCATTCATTCATTCAACCAAAATTTACTTTGTGCTTACTATGTTCCAAGTAATGGTCTGTGCTCTTGAGCTACATCAGTGAACATAGCCTACCTCCACATACCTTCCCTTGTGGAAGAAGACAGATAAAACAGAACCAAAATTATGGACCAGAAAATCATATCACACACATGCACTTATATATGTACTTATCTATATAGTGTATGTATGTTATTTAAAGCAATGAGATTGGTTGGACTCCTCACCTCAGGGGGACAGAATTGGTTAGAAAAAAGAGAAGAATTTCAAGAACTGATTCTAAGGCATTTCAGCACTGAGCATCTTGGAAGATGAGAAGAAGCTATGGAAGAAGGCTGATCAGTTCTATGGGGGAGGAACATGAAACACTACAGTAGGGAAATGGAGATCAGGCAGAATGGGAGAGGGTGGGGCTATAGGAATAAGTCAGAAAATAAAGGTTAATTCTCACTTAGAATGGGAGATATTGGCAAATATTTGAAGTGTGGGAGAAAACAATCCAATTAGCTATCTGGAGGAAAGGGCATTCAGTGGAGCAGGAGGAGTGAGGAGCAACTGTTTTGAGGTAGGTGGTTGCCTAGCAAGTTCTGGGAGCCAGCAAGAGGTCAGTATGAATAAAGCAAATACTCAGGGAAGAAGAGTAGGAAAGAATGCTGGAGATCAGTAAGAAGGTGTCTTCAGCAATCCAAGGAAAGGATGATGGTGTCTTGGACCAAGGGAGTTAAAGTGTAAGTGATGAGAAAAGATCAGTTTCCAGAAATATTTTTTAAGAGAGAGCCAAGATTAACTGACAGATTACACACAGGTTGAGAAAATCGAGAAATCAAAGAATAACTCCAGATTTTGACCTAAGCAGTTAGAAGATTGGGGTTGCCATCAAAGGAGGAGGAGATGGTTAAGGGTTGAGTCAGTTTTTATTGGGGAAGATACAGGAGCTCAGATTTGGAAATGTTAACTCCAAACACCTATTGAGAAACTATTCAAATATGTAAGTGGTTTTTTTATATGAATATGGAATTCAGGAGTGATATACAAGGTAAAGACAAAATTTTGGAGTCATCTCTGTATATATTATTTAAAATCATGAGGTTGATTGAGATCTTCCAGGGAATAAGTGTAGATTAAAAAGGACTAGTTTTTCAAGAACTGATTCCAGGGATATGCCAACATTTGAAATTGGAAGGCATGGAGAGAAGTTGTTGAAGAAGGCTGAAAAGGCACTGGTCCAAGAAACAGAATAAAAATCCCCAGAGTCTAATGACTTAGAAGTACATATACAATGGGCACTGGGAATTACCCAATGATGCAAAAATGTGGCTATCATAGAGACATTGGTAACAACAATTTCACTAGAGTTGCAGAAGCTAAGTCTGATGGGGGTGGATTTATGAGACAAAGAGAAGAAAGAAGACAGGTATAGGCAATGAAAATATATTTTCACTGAAAGCTGAAGGAAATAAAATGAAGAACTGACACTACAGGTCCATTTATTCAAGCGTAACCTAGATAAAGATTAAGAAGTACCTATATAGTCCTACTGGGCTTCCCAGGTGGTACAGTGGTAAAGAATCAGCCTCTCAATGCAGGAGACATGGGTTTGAGCCCTGGGTGGGGAAGGTACCCTGGAGAAAGAAACGGCAACCCACTCTGGTATTCTTGCCTGGGAAATGCCATGAACAGAGGAGTCCAGTGGGCTATACTCCATAGGGTTGAAAAGAGTTGGAAATGAGTTAGTGACTAAACAACAACAACAAAGTTACCCTACTATTGGGTCTTTAAATTTCACTTTACCCTTTCTTTTTTCAGTCACTAGTATGAAGGAACATAAAAATATGAAAACAACTTTTTACACAGCAAAACCTGGATGCCTATGAGAGTACAGAAAGTATCAACCATCGTTATAACATTCTGTGCTGGGATTAAACATACATACTCAAGTCAGACTGCTGGGTTCAAATCCACTTCCACCATAAACAAGCTCCGTAAACGACTTTCATTAGCCTCAGTATCCTCATTTGTTAAATGGTGAGATGTCACAATTATTGTGAAGGCAAGACATTGCCCAGTGCTCACCAGTGTCTGACATACTGTAAGCACTTTATATATGTTAGAATCTATATATGATAAAATGTTTGCAAAAAATGTCAGTAATCTGAAACAAATATTCCATAACAATGCCATTGGCTCCCAACTACCTGCTGTCAGAGTTTATAAATGTTTCTCAACATTTTCTGAATACCTTAAAACTTGGTTTTAACTCCAAATTGTTTCCTAAATATTGATATATGTCTGGACTCTGTGTCCCTATAGTCAATTCCTGGGTACCACATATAAAAGAAAGAAAGTGAAAGTCACTCAGTTGTGTCCATGGACTACACAGTTCATGGAATTCTCCAGGCCAGAATACTGGAGTGGGTAGTCTTTCCCTTCTCCAGGGGATCTTCCCAACCCAGGGACCGAACCCAGTTAACCCGCATTGCAGGCGGACTCTTTACCAGCTGAGCCACAAGGGAAGTCCACATATAAAGTATCTTCCACTTAGATTGTGTCATCTTCGTGACCTTACTGTCCTATTCTGTCTCAGGATTTTAATACCAGGGAAAATCCATCAACCTTTGTACGATGGTTGCATACAACTTTGCACAGAGGTTGCACACATGTTAGTACATGGCATTATGCTTATTTTAATATGTTACATGTATTCACTTTATAAATAATACTTGCCTAATAGAATTTTTTTGTTTTCATTTCTCTGCATTATTCATACTCTCTCCTCACTTATCATAGTATTAAAATCAGCCATATGTTGTCAAAGACTACTTAAAGCCTGAAAACAATAGAATATATTTACCATATTCCATATCTAGGACACTTTAAGAAACACTTTAATTTATTTTGGCCATGTCATTTGCCAGTTACTATTCCCCAATTTTCACTCCCAAGCTCCTAATTCTGAATATCACCTAATGTCATGGTTATTACAAAGAGCTGAACCTTAGATTTATTAATTCTTATAAGAGAGGACACACTTCAGAGCCTGTGGAATCCTTTATAGTCACTAGCTCAACAATCCCTCACAGCTAATGAGGTTCTTCGGCAGTTTTTCATTGTAATGATGACAAAGTGCAAGACGCAGACAATGCAATGAAAAATTGATTCCACAAAATATGAAGTGCATAAATATCTTTTCAAAACTATTCTTAGGGTAGTTGCTTCAAAGTCTTGTGAAACAAAAAAAGGATTAAAATAATTTGGGTTTTAATAAAGGCAAAAAAGAAATAAACAATAACTTTGTCAGAAGACAAATTATATCAATGAAAATCTGTAGCCAAAAGAGAGAGAAGAAATTGAGTATCCTGAAGCCATATATGATTTTATGCAGCATGAACTTAATCACTCATCAGTATTTCCTATCTGTGTACACGACTTGAAAATTTATAGAGCCCTTAAGTCACAGTGTTTTGTTTAACAAATTCAAAAACATACCAACAGGGAAAAAACAAAATCAGAAAATAATCATAGATTATTAAAAAATAAACACCGTGGAAGTCAAAAGCTGAGAAAGTAAGAAAATGTTTTCCTTCTTTTCATAAAATCTTCATAAGTCAGCCACACAATTTCATCATTATTTCTTAGGAGAGTAAGATTTATCATCTGAAAATCCAAAAATGGATTCTCTACCTTCATAATGTACAGCGACTGCTTCCAATCTGCAGAGTACTGTGGTTGAGGAAAGTCACCAAATATGCCCTCCCTTTGTCTCCAAGGCCCCTCTCATGTTCTCAACCTCTTCCCTGACCCAGAAACACCTCCACATGTCCTCAAACTGGTATCCTTGTTCCTACCAGGAAGTGACCCATAGGAATGAATAGCATCTGCTGAAGGTCTTGAGTGAGGCAGCAGAGTCAGACTTCTCTTGGTTCAGACAATACATAATACCACTTTTCAAAGACTTTTTAACACCAAAAAAGGGTGTTAAAAACAAGGTAATCAAAAGCTTACATATACAGTTGTATCCATCAGATTAAACGTCCCTCTCTTGACTAAGGCCACAGACCGCCCTGGCTTTATAGGAAAATAACTACAAACTCAAATCATGGACTACAAGTCTGGATGTGGTTTTCTTTCTATCTACCTGAATTTAAACAAATCACTTAACTTTTCTGAGACTGCTTCCACAACTACAAAGAGGGAGTGATATGACATGTTGTGAGGCTCAAATGATAAAATTGCTAAGGAAACAGTACTCAGCTCAATCACTGAAATTTTATAATAATTATTACCATTCTTATTAAATATTCAACTCTTTGCTTATATTTTGCCTATGACGAATGACACACAAAATATACAGGCATTTAATGTAAGGCTCACTCACCTTTATTCTAAACAGTCTGGAAGAAAAGTATTTCTAAGCTTGATATTCTGTATTAATTACAAATGTTTCCACCATTTCTCTTGGAATCTTGATGGTTTCATTGTGAAAATAAATAGGTTTATTATCAATTGCTAAAATTCATTTTGAATCTTTAAAAAACCATAATTTGTTCACTTAATATTCTAAGCACACTTTTAATAGAATATTTCTTGTTGTCTTATTATTTTTACTGAATTGCAAAAATGTCACTACTTAGACCAATGGTTCTCCCACCACAGAACCTGGTGCCCCAGGCATACCAAAGATCCATTAAAGACACCTGGGAAATCAAAACTGTATTCATAATAATACAAAGCAGTGTTTGCCTTTTCACTGTGTTGACATTTACACTAGAGGTACAAAACTGATAGCTGGTAAAACTGCTGGTACCTTAGCACAAAGCCAAGCAGTAGCTCCAAAGTATTCCAGGTGTAATTGGATTATTCACTTACTAGTCACAGTGAAAATAAAATGCCAGTTTCACTTAAAACCTGAAGACTTTCCCTTGAAGAAACAGTAAATAATCAATTTTATTAAATCTCAACCCTTAAATCCCAATGTGTTCTCAATATTTGGGGTGACAAATAGTGAAACATGAACAAAGAGCCATTAGTCGGTACCTATATACAGTAGTCTCAAAGAAAAGCATGTGTGTGATGGATTGAGTTGCAAGCTGAACTAGTTGCTTTATTTATGGAATACAATTTTTCCTTGAAAAAAACAACTGATAGAGAAAGCATGCTTTTTTAAAAAAATGGCAGACATGTTTTGTTTGTTTGAAAATGAACAAAGGGAGTCTGATACTTTGGGAAACAACTAACAATATATGTTATTAATGATAAAATTTGAGCTTTCAAGTGAAAATTCAAATTTGGAAAACTCTGAACCATTACCATGAGGTTGTGAGTCCATATATGTAAAGGCTCTTTTGATAAGCTCCTTATCAGTTATACAGATATTTTCCAAATGATCAGTGCCTGATGTTTCTAAGTCATACATAGGTAAAATTTCTATTCATAAAGCAAGGTAGATCAATATTTTCATGCAACAAAGTATGAAAAATTCAATGGTAGGGTTTCAGATTCCTTATTGCAAGTAAGTTTTAAGAAACAGCCACTTGTGAAATTCTGTATAGTATCAAAAGAAAATCAACAGTTATGTGAAAAAGATATCAAAATATCTCTCTCTTATCCAGCTTTGTCTGAGGGAAGATAGATTATTTTCATCTATTTTAACCAGAACAACATATTACAATAGACAAAATGAGATTTGAGAATCCAGCTGTCTTCTCTTAATCCAGATATTAAAGGGATTTATGAAAGCATAAAGTAATGTGTCTTTTTTGTTATTTCTTAGGGTTGACAAAATTAAGTTCTTAACAAATATATATTATATGGTTACCGTAATTTTTAAAGAAATTAATAAATATTTTACAATTTTCTCAATTTTAATGCTCATAACATGAATATCAATAGATAAGACACACCCAAGCAAAAGCTCTTTGGGGTCCTGAGGTCAACCATTTTGAGAACTGCAACCTGGAAGTATATATAATATTTCCTTCAATTTAAATGCTAAGTTCCATGTGAGACCACCCACCTAAATTCTTCTTTCCTCTTTGAGCTTTCTGACAATTCTCAGTTCGTTTGTAGAACAGAGATAATTGGTATGTCTTTATGTCCCTAGTTCAATTAATGATAAGATCAAACTTACTATAGCTCCCTCCATTCCCCCTGCTTCTCTCTTTTGATTATTCCTGAGACACAAGAACACATGTACCAGCCTTAGCTCTTCTACTATCTCATACAGTAAACATGTACTGAGCACTTCCTATACATCAGGTAATATACCAGACTCTAGGCACTATTATTATTATCAAGGAAATATTATACTAGGAGATCATAAAGACCAATGAGACAAAAACTCTGACCTTCAAAAGTCCAACCCAGTCCCTAAGTTGCATGTTGCCATAAAACACATGTTAAAAAAGAAATGCCTGTGGATGCGCTGCATCTCTATTTTTTGTTGTTGAAGATAGAAAAGAGGTAGAAAATGTATATGAGCTATTCTAACATAATCAAGACTCTTCTGAGAATACAAAGATGCAAAATGAAAGGATAATAAACCTGTGTCTGCAACACAAAAGTCATCCTTCAAAGACACTCTTCTATATACCAAAGTTTTAGCTATGATAGGTGAGGGAGGTGAAGGTGTACAATTGGACAATCTCCGGAAGTAGCAGTACTGAAGCCAAATCCCCAGGACCCGTCCCCCTCCACCCAAGTGTCAGAGCTTGAAAAGAATGCAGATTAAATCATTTCTCTTTTACCACTGACCCTCTGCTTGCCCATGGAATGTGATCAGCCATGACTCTAGCCAGAAACCTGAGTAAGCAACCCAGACTCCTATCAATGTACAGGAATAAATTGTTAAAAAATGCATTGGAGCAAAGTTTGCACTTGGAAACGAACAATTGAAAAATCACCTCTGACAACCCTAGGTAATTTATAGCTTCTTTTTGCAAAGTCATGGTAAATTAATTGTTTGAGTAGAAGGAAAAAAGAACTTTATTGTATACAATTGAAAGATACAACCAATAATAATATGAAATTCTAGCTCCCAACTACTGCTTTCAATATTCTTTGGAGAAACACATTTGCTTTTAATTTTAGGAGTGGTTGGAGCTTGGGAACTCAAACTTGGTTTACAATTTCAGCACTTTAGTTCACAGAAGATACCCTGACAAACAATTTTTTTCTCATAAAAAAATTATTATGGTGAATTCTCTCCAGATCCTTAAACAGGTTATAGAAAATATGAATAAGTTTTCATATTGGTGTTATTTGAGGTTAAAAAATAACAGACTTATTATCTCCTATTATTAACAAAATGATTTATAATTATTACTTTTACTCCTCATGTCTAATGAAGAGACAGCACTATTTAATAAGTTTAAGCCAAGTCAATCTTTGCATATCTAATGGATAAATAGTAAGACTAAATAAATCTTCTAATGATAACAATGGACATTTATTCTCATTGCCAAGCAAAGGTAATCACTTTAACCAAACAACAACCAATAACATAATCTGTTTTATAGTTTAAAATTTTTTCCTAAAGCCTAGAATGACTTAATTGCCTGTCTTTAATAAGTATTTCCATTTTTAAACTAATTAAATCTCTTCATCTAAGAAATAATTCCAGAGAAGGAAAATAGAGCCAGGAAGTGGGTTTAGCAGAGGAATAACCCCAAATCAAAATAAAATTACATGTAAATCATAGCCTGAGTTAAACCAAATAACTCAGTATGTAACGACCTATCTCAGATCATTAAAAACCTAATTAGGTAAAAGAGGACATGCGGGTAGAAGTTTCTTCAGGGCTGTGTGTACAAGATAAAATTGAATTTCACTTAGAATGATATCTCTAAGAATTATGTCTCTATTAAGAATTACATCTCTAATTATATATCTAATATCCTCTAGGCCATGAATACACTGCTTCATCAATAGAAGAGCCATAACTAGCCATTTTGAAAAAAAAAAAAATCACATGGGATTCGAAAAGATAATAATAACAAATGAACATTGTAAATGAAGAAAACCCCTCACAGCTATAAAAAAGAAAAGAAAGCAAGAAAACAAACACATGAGCCTCAAATTCGCTAGCATGTTGTGTCTGGGTTCCTGCCAAGTATCACAAACCACATTTGATATTTTGTGTTTTTGGCTGAGTGACGTCAGAATATCTTTGAAGGGATATTCAAAGATATCTTTGAAGGGATATATTGAAGGGGAGAGAGAACTTAGGAACCAGCAAATGAGCCATCCGGGGTATAGCTGTATCGTTTCTGGTTGATGATCAAAACAACGTTGGAAGCAGTTCAATTAAAAAAGCAAATCAATGACACACTGAGGTGGTAGTAGTCAAAAATACACCCCGGGAAAGGCCAAGCTTGAAATTCTTTGGCTTCTGCTATGAAACATTAGTGTCTAACCTATCAGCAGACAGAACAACTTTTACCTAAACCATGGCATTTAACAATACGGTCTTGTCTCAAGAAACAGCTTCTAATCTCTGATCATTCACAGCACATTACATGCTTTAGTTCAAGAGAGAAGAAAAGGATTATGTTAAGTCAGAAGATAGTGCCTTCAATGTGAAGGCAGATGAAATCAGGAATCTCCCCAAACTTGGCTCAGCACATTAAAATTAGTCACTGTCTATAAAGAAACTGCCAAGACTGCTGAGGATGTGAAAGTTAATACTGTCCTGATGTAAACTGTCAGTCCATTGCCACTCCCCCCTAGAAAGTCATGCTATAACGCTGATTTCTACCAAAGTTCTTCATTGTGGAATAGAGATTTCTCAAGTCTGAAATTCCTCATCCTCTGGTAGACTTTCTTAACTGTGAGGTGTTTAGTTTAATAAGGTAATTTAACTTGAATAAATGGATTTTTTTCCTGAACTTCTAAGATGGCTAAAGAATTCTCCTTAGCTTTACACATAAGATAGTATGAGATGAATACAAGGTAAAAAGTGTTCATACTTTGGTTCTGATCAGGTTGAAAGCTAAACTGTATGTATTTCTTGTTAGTCTGTAAGACAGAACATTTTTATATGGTCCTGTCAGTAAAATGAACAATTCAACAATACAGGTAAATCATTATAGAAAGCAAATAGAAAGAGAATGATCTTTCCAAAAAAAAAAAATATCAACAAATAATTCATAAGGAATGACAAAATCATTACCTCTGCTCTCTGTGTTCTGGGGAAAGCAGTTGACTTTTCTATGGCATAAACATCCACCAGGTAAAGACATGCTCCTTGCTCCCGGTCCAGTATGGCTGCAGTCTGAATGATGCCACTCCGTCGTCCAATAGTAAAGAGCCGTCCAACAGTTTTTTCCTCACAACGGACTGAGACAATATAATACTCCACTGGGGCTTCAGATCCTCTAGGGCTAGCTGCTTCTATTGATATCACATTGGTGCCAATGGGTTCTCCCTCCTTCAAAATGGTTATATATTTGGGTTGCGTAAAAACAGGTCCATCAAGGCCCTGAAGAATGACGGTCAATTCAGTGGTTGACTTCCTCCTTTCAGGGCCAAGGTCTGTGGCTGAAACTATGAGATTATAGATCAGTTGAGAAGGCACCAGCGCTGAAGCCACTCTCAGGTCTCCACTATAGCGATCCACAATGAAGGTGTCTGTGTCACCATTGATGATCTCATACTCCACCTCTCCATTCGCCCCTTCATCTGGGTCAGCAGCCATGATTGTGGTCAGAACAGAACCAATCACAGCCGAAGGGTCTGCAGCCAGGGCATTTTGTGATATAAACATTGGAACATTGTCGTTGAGGTCTGTGACCAAAATAGTCACGTTTTTCAAAGCATACCGTCTAGTTTCTATAGGCACAGCTTGATCATTGGCTTTAACAGTTAACTCAAAGAGATTAGCAAATTCCCGATCTATCTCAGCATTAGTATAGATAGTGCCTTTGACTTCATCTATGCCAAAGTGGTTGCCCCGTGGCATCTGCTGAATGATTGTATAGGAGAGTTGCCCATTAATGTCTGCATCGGGGTCATGTGC
This sequence comes from Muntiacus reevesi, assembly GCF_963930625.1. Taxonomy (NCBI): domain Eukaryota; kingdom Metazoa; phylum Chordata; class Mammalia; order Artiodactyla; family Cervidae; genus Muntiacus; species Muntiacus reevesi. The sequence goes on along the minus strand of NC_089261.1, from coordinate 39,615,521 downwards.
AGTCACAGAAATGACAGATGTTCCAATGGGGATGTTCTCAACAATAGACTTGAAAATATCCCCAGGAGGGAAGGTAGGAGGATTGTCATTGAAGTCTCTCACATGTATAACCACCGACATTGTAGATGAACGAGGAGGTCTTCCTTGGTCTTTTGCTGTTATATTTAATTTGTACAAAGACTGTGTTTCAAAGTCCAATTTTTTGGCAAGAAAAATGCTCCCAGTGTTTGGGCTAATGCTGAAAGTTCCATGGTTGTTAGTCCCAGTGATACTGTAATGTAAGTCAGCATTGTCACCTGAATCTGAATCAGTTGCAGTAACAGAGGACACGAGTTCACCAATTCTCATGTTTTCCAAAACATCAACGAATAATGTTGACTTAGGGAAAGAAGGGGTATTGTCATTTTCATCTAAAATATCAATGTTTAAGGTACAAGTCGAATTGAGGGAGACTGCTCCTGAATCCACTGCTTGAATTACAAGGGAATAGGCAGGTGTGGCTTCATAGTCTAATCTGCCAATCAGTGTCACCTGACCAGAGGTGCTGTCTATAGCAAACTGTCTTTCTTCATTTCCTTTTATTACAGAATAGTGAATAAGTCCATTATTACCTTCATCAACATCTGAAGCAGATACTCTTAAAACCTGTGTCAGGTTGGCTGCTGACTCTGATATTGTTGCTTGGTAAAAGTCTTTTAAAAATTTGGGAGCATTATCATTTATATCCTTCATGTAAACATGTACCGTGGCCTGATCTTTAAGAGGCTGAGGGAGCCCCTGATCTGTTGCGATGACTGTAAAGCTAAACACCGCAGTCCCCCTCCGCCTCATAAGAGACTCCCTGTCAAACTGATGGGTATTTGTAATTTCCCCACTAATGGCATGCAACTCAAAATCTGGCTGCACCGTTTCAAAAGAATACCTTACTTCTCCATTTGGCCCAAAGTCTTTATCTATGGCACTTACTTTGCCCACAGACGACCCAGGTCTCTGCTCTTCTTCAAAATAAAATGTGTAATTGGTGCTGTTAAAAAGAGGTCTGTTATCATTTACATCTTCTAAAATTACAGTAACATTCACAGTAGCACTAAGGGGTTCCACCGCTCTGTCAGAAGCAACAACCAGTAAAACATATCTGTCTTGAAGTTCACGGTCCAGTTCACTTTTTATATACAATTGACCATCTGGGAATATGCCGAAAGCATCCCCGGTATTGCCTTCAGCAATGCTGTACGCAATTTCACCATTTGCTCCTGAATCCTTATCAAAAGCTTGCACTTTAAAGAATCGAGAATTCACAGGTTCTGACTCAGAAAGGGTGACCTCATAAGAAAGCTGGTCAAACACTGGTGGGTTGTCATTTACATCATGGACATACACTGTTAAGATGAAACTAGAGGAGAGCTGGGGAACACCCATATCAGATGCTAAGATCTCTATCTGGTAGGAACCAGCATGAACATCCAGGGGTCCTAGCAGACTAATATTACCATTCCTTTCATTGATAGTAAAGAGATTCTTGGGGTTTTGCTTCAGGCTATAGAGTACCATCCCATTGACACCTTCATCGGGGTCCACAGCTTTGGCTTGGAAAATGCTGTGACCTGCCTGCCAATTTTCAACCACATTCACACTCTCTACTGCCTGAATGAAATGGGGAGAGTTGTCATTCAAATCCTTAACTGTTATATTAACCATAGAGTCTCCAGTCACTGTGCCCCCACTGGCTACTACTTTTAGCTGATAAAAGGATTGCTCTTCTCTGTCAATCACACTTGCTGTGGTAAGCTGCCCAGTAACCTGGTTGATAGCAAACATACCTTTCTGATCCCCGGTAGTAATGAGATAACTGATGTTGGAATTGAGATCCATGGTGGATGCAGACACACTACCCACATGATATCCCAGGGCCACATTCTCAAAGACCACGAAGCTGTAGGCAGCCTGGCTGAATACAGGCGGGTTGTCTTGAGTGTCCAACACAGTGATGGTTACTATCGCCTGGTTGGGAGACTGCAAATTGCCACCATCAGTAGCCACTATTTGCAACTGGTAAGCAGTTTTTTCTTCTCTGTCTAGGGCCATTCTTGTAGAAATAACCCCACTCTGAGCATTGACCTGAAACCGAGACCTGTCCCCAGCTGATATACTATATTTGATGGTTCCATTGAGACCCAAGTCTGGGTCAGTGGCAGACACGGTGGTGATGTAGCTACCTCCAGGCTCATTCTCCTGAATATGAGCAAAGTATTGGACTGGGTAGAACACAGGGCTGTTGTCGTTAATATCCAGGAGGCTCACATTTATGCGAACCATCGATGACTGGGGAGGTGACCCCAGATCTGTGGCCAGAACCAACAGGGAGTAGAAAGCTTGTTCCTCCCTGTCCAAGGAGGAGACAGTACTCAACCTCCCAGACACAGGATCCAGGCGAAAGGACCTCTGGTCGGTCTCAGCTTCCTGCAGGGAGAATCGCACTGTCCCATTGTCACCCAGGTCCCCATCGGTGGCCCCAAGCACCAATAGTTCAGTCCCAGCAGGTGCATTCTCAACCACAGACACGTTATATCCTTCTGGCTGGCTAAACACTGGCTTCTCATCATTCACATCCAAGAGAGTCACAACAAGCTGGGCATAGGAAACCTTGGGGTGAACCCCCTGGTCCCGAGCACTGATATTCAGTACAATCTGGGAAGCAAGTTCACGGTCCAAGCCCCCGGCAAGCCCAGTGGTCACTAGACCGCTGTGTTCACTGATGTGGAACCAACCCAGGCCATTACCAGAGACGATGCTGTAACGCAGGTTAGCATTGAGACCAGAGTCGCCGTCAGTGGCGGACACGCCACTCACATAGCTTCCCGGGGGCGCCTCCTCGCTCAGGTTCACTCTGTACACTTGCTGGGCAAACACGGGAGGGTGGTCATTGATGTCATTGACGAAAATCACCAAACTCGCCACGGAAGAGCGCGCCTGGACCGCTGCGCCAGGGGGCGCCCCGTAGTTATCCGAGACAGAAACAGTCAGGTTGTAAGAAGGGATGCGCTCCCGGTCTAGGGCGCTGGCAACTTTGATGAGACTCAGGTTCGGCACTTTGCTTCTCTGCACCTCAAAGTGGCGCTGCTCGTTGCCTCCAAGGATCTGCACGGAGATGTTCCCGTTGGCCGCTGGGGAGTCTGCGTCCGTCACGGTGAGCAGAGCCACGACCGTGCCCACTTGAGCGTTCTCATCTACCGAGGCGTAGCGCGAGGTGGCGGGGAAGTAGCGGAATTTTACCACCGGGTCATTGTCGTTGACGTCCAGCAGCTGAATCAGCGCCTCGGCACGCCCCGTGAGGGAAGGCACGCCTCGGTCCATAGCCTGCACGGTAAGCGAGTACTGGCGCCGGGCCTCGAAGTCCAAGGGCTCCCGCACCGTGATGAGCCCCGTTTCGGGGTCCATTTGGAAGGGGGTCCCCTCGTCCTGAAGCCGATAGCGGATATCCGCGTTGGTGCCCTCGTCCGCGTCCGCCGCCGCCACCTGGAGGACGCTGGAGCCCACCGCGGCGTCCTCAGGCACCCCCGCCTGGTAGTGGGAACTGCCAAAAACCGGGGGGTTGTCATTAATGTCCTGCACACTCACGTTTACCTGCAGGTAGCCCCGCCGCTTGGGCTCGCCCTTGTCCTCCACTTCCACCAACAGCTGGTACTGCGGTGTGACCTCGCGGTCCAGCCCGCCCTTGGACACCAGGTGCAGGAACGCGCCCTCGCCGCTCGGGTTCAGGGTGATATCCAGGCGGAAGCGACCCGCTTCGTTGCCCTGGATGATGCGATAGGACCGGTGGTCAACGCCATTGGAGCCGATGTCCGAGTCGGTGGCGGTATCCAAGATGACTTGCCGCCCGCTGCTGCTGTCTTCCTTGAAAGTGACCACAATCGAGGGTTCTGGAAAGACCGGGGCGTTGTCATTGAGGTCCCGCACCAACACCCGCACTTCGGTGGGGTAGGTGGGTGAGCTGGAAAGAACCACCAGGTTGATCACGTCGCTGGGCAGGCTCTCGCGGTCGATGGTCGCAGTGGTGTACAGGGCCCCGGTGCTACTGTTTATAGCAAACAGGGCGTGGCTTTCGCTGAGCCTGTAGGTGAAGCCCGGGCGCGTCTGGATGGTACCCACCAGCGTGCCGGGAGGTTGCTCCTCCAGCACCTGGAACACCTGGCGCTGCTCCGCCCCGCTGACCCGGGCGGGCCCCGGGAGCAGGGACAGCAGCCAAAAGACCCGAAGGAGCTGAAATAACGTTAAAGTGGGCAGCGGGAGCCACGGGCGGCCAGGAGCCCTGTCTGCTGCCAAGTCCATGGTCTTGGCTCCCTGGGACGGAGTGATAAAGAGAAGGAAGAGGTGAGGCCAAAAAAAAAGAAAAAAAAGACTGATAGTGACAGGGATCAAGTAGCACCAGCAGACATGCAGCCGAGGGCTCGGAGAGCTCTGCTATTTCAAAGAACTTCCAGTCCAGAAGAAGCAATTCGCCCGAGTAAAAGCCTCCAGGTAGCCATTTGGACGCTTAGTGAGGGAAGAGATGCCTTGAGGAAAAGCGGCAGGGCATTCCTCGGGCACTTACTCCTGCTTGTGGACGAGTTCCCAGAGAAGTTTCTCCAATCTCCTATAATTCCCCCTCCACTTTATTTTCGAATCCGGAGAGTCTGAGCGTTTTCGCCAGGGGTGGATAGGAGTTGGGAGAAGTTGCCTGTATTTAAGGTATAGGAGGAATTACCGCAAACAATTATCTTCAGAAACTTTAAAACTTACCCAAGGCGAAGAAACTGAGGAAGGAAGAACGAACTTCCGCAGCGGTGTGGAGCGAACAACTGCGCACTGGGCAGGGGGCAATGGGGACCCGGGGATTATCGAATTCCTTTCCCAAAAGCTGGAGACAAGGAGTTTCCTCGAGTTCCCCTCTCCTCAAGAACAAGGCTGCAGAGCCCTTCAGCAGGGCTGCAGAAGTGGCGCGGAGGCCCAGGCGGCGGCGTCTGAGCTCGGGCAGCCAGCAAACTGCATTCCAAACGCTCGCCGGGCGCTCTGGAGCGCTCAGCTCCGTCCCTTCTCCTCCAGGAGGAGCTGCCGCCGCCCCTGCTGCCGCTTCCAGCCCTTAGGCGGGCACAGGCAAAATCCAGCGCTCCTCAGCATTTTTTTTTTTTTTTTTTACCTCTGCCGGGACGCCTGCCGACCCATTATTTGTACATCCAAATCAAGCGCAGGTCCCCCTTTCTTCTCGGCCTCGCCGGCGTCGGGCAGGAGCAGCGCGCTGTCCCCGCGTCCCCTCCCCTCACCACGCCAGGGGACTCCTTCTCCGGCGGTCCCAGACAGAAGCCCCCTCTAGTGCGCCTCGCCCCTGACCTCTTGCCCTTTGGTTTTATTGTCCCGTGTCAGTTTCACTTTGTAATCCACAAGGCTTTTTGTTTGGGGCGGGGTAGGGTGGTGGTGATCGGTGCCCCTTTTCTCCCGCACTGTTGACGGTGGAGGCGGGGAATCGGCGCTGGACCGCGGCGGCGCCCCCAGCAGCTCCGGACGGCGGCTGTCAGCGCCCTCCCTCTCGCCTGCCCGGGCTGAAGGTTGCAGCGCCGCTGAGGAGCTGGAGCTCCGCGAGCCCCTCTCAACCTCCGGCTGGTCTCCCTCACTCTCCCCGCCCCTTCCCCGCCGCACGCGCGCGCGCGCGCACACACACACACACACACACACACACACACACACGCACACACACACACACACAGCGCCGCCGAAACACAAACAGAGGGGGAGGGAAGACCGCGAGCTGAGCAGGACTCAGAAACTTTGCTCGCCACTCATTGATCCCCGCACTTTAGTTCAGCCGGACTCCCCCGGGCTCCGGGTGCTGTCACCTACCGCCCCTCCCTCGCCCCAGCCCCATTGGACCCGAGCTGGAGCGGCCCCGCCTGGCACTCCTACCGCCCGCGCGCTCCGACTTTTTCGGCCTCCGACTGGCTTCTCGGGATGCTAATCACTCCAGCCTCCGGGAGGACGGTAGGCGGTCGGGTGTGGGAGCCCGGCGAGTAGGAGGCGCTGAGAAAGGGTGGGTGGGGGCTAGGCGGCGATTCCCGCCCCTCTTTTTCTTTCTTTCTTTTTTTTTTCTTTTTGGTCAAATCTTGGCCGGCATCTGAGCAATAACAGCAAAAAGCTGCTGCCGAATGGATGGGGGTGGGGTCAGGTTTGCAGATAAATAACTTTAGGGACCGGGTCTGGGGGAAGACCGTTAGGTTGTTATGCTAGTAATAACTCAAGGGTAAGGGGGTCGAGAGAAATAAAAGAAAGGCAGGGGGTGAGGGTCTGTTAGAGCGGGAGGAAGGATTAAGCAAAGCCTGTCTGGGAATGCAAAGCGCAGATTTGCTTTAACCGTTTCCTGCCCTTTCTCTTTCGAAGGGAAGGAAGGGAGTTGCCGTACAATAAGATCCAACAGCATTCAAACCGAACCTTCCCTAATCCTTCTCTAGAGCGAGCCCAAGGCAGTCCGGGTCTAACCCTAAACCTGTCTCCACTCGCCCCGCCCCTGCCTCCAGGTGATTAGGGGCATCAAGCCCTGGGCACCAACTGCACTTCGGATTTCCTACAGGAAAAGCCGGGGGAACTCCGGTTTTGTTTCCTTTCCCAAAGTTTGGAATTTTGATCTTTGTTGGGAGTATTGCCCTCTAGCCATTTTCTAGCCAAAGGAATCCTGACGAATGGTTTCTTTTTGTTTTGGTTTAGTTTTTGTCTGGGGGGGGGGGGGGGGGAAGGTAGCTATGAGAAAAATTGAAATGAATAGAATGAAATTTAAATTTTAGAATTACCCACGTGCCACTCGAGGCACTCAGATTAACTCCCCTGCTATTTACTGTAGCTGATTTTTTATGGTATCACGCAGCACTTCAAAGAGGGGGAAAAATGTGACTAGGAATCAGGTTAGTATTATTTCCCCTTTAAGGAAAACCGCTTAGAAAAAAAGAATTTAAGCCAAGTAATGCAAATATAGGGCGTAAGTCATACACTTCATCCACAGTGACCCCCTCCAAATTTAAAATTTCTGAGCTGGGAGATGATTTAGCCATGAGTAAATACTGCCCTCTGCTGTTCCCTGTCAGTCTTACATCTTTAGTCGTCTGGTTTCTTGTTTAAAATTAAAGGCAGAGACTAGAAGGATCTGGTTACAAGGCTAATTCCTCCTTCTTGCCTAGGGATAGTAGCAGAGAAAAAAGATCTTTTGGGATCTCCTAGTGCCTGTCTTAGGTAAAAAAAAAAAATTTTAAGCAATAAGACAGATAGCAAATCCAGGTCCTCTGATCCAGACAGTCTATAACCCAGAATTGATATATGTAAATCTGAATGGTAAAAAAAACACTATCAACAATTCCTTTGTTTAGAACACTTACTTCCGTGGTTTCCTATACTATATATACCAATATACATAGTATATATGATGAGTGAATTGGAAAAAGACAAGAAAGTATTTCATCATTTTTGTATTTTTAGCCCATGAAAATTGTAAAAGCTTTGGAAGTTATTCTTTTAAAAGAGATATTTTAAAGCATTTTCTCAAAACTCATGTCTCTGCCAGTAAATTGCAGCTTTTATTTTGATGTAATTTAACCCACAAAGATTTGTATATTTACATAGTGAAACCAGAAATTTTCACAAACCATGGCTATGATATGTGATTTTGAGAATATTAGGGTTTTCTTATTTGTTTGTTGTTGTTTACTAATGTGCAACAGTTCAGTCATTTGGGTAGGAAAGAGTAGAAAGAGAGCATTTAGTTCTTTCTCAGAGATCAGGTATACTTTTTTCTGTTTTCTTGTTTGTTTGGAGAGCCTGTGGGATAATCTTCATATCTCAATAACATTAATATTAAATCTTCATCATTTATGAGTGAATTTAATTTGGTTGTAATGGGTTAACATTCATTTTGTGGAATAGGAGGAAGTGTAATATATATTTTTAAATTTCAAAATTCAAGATATGACAAAGTTAAGTAATACAGAAAATGTATATATATTAGGACATAAAATCATTTTTTGAACAATGCTGAAAGAATATAAAACATGATTTGGACATTGGCATGGTTGTATAAATAAACGGAAACCTTCCATGATAACTACATTAAAGTAACACCTTCGTTTATAGACAAAAACCTACACATAAAATTGCAATCTATTACACATAGGTGTATAATTTAATGTATGCTACAGAGAATGGTTTTAATAAAAGACAATGAAGCTTTCCTTATATTTAATTTTTCTTCTTTGGATTTCAGAAATTGTAGTGGTATAACGAGTAATGAAAAGTAAGGATGCCCCCAACAAAATGAAAGGAAATAAAGACATATTGTAACTGTATGGGTGAAAAAAGCAAAGTTTGTTTTTGCTTTTCCACTGAAGGCTTATTTATTTTAAGAAAAGGATTACTTTGTGAAAGCTTTCAATAAACTTGAAGTTATATGCTTCTAAAAGAGAAGATATTTGTCAGTTTTAATAGACTGTGGGGAAAAATTTTATTTTTTATGTCCAGACATGAAAGGAGCTAGACTTTTAAAGCATACATTAAAAAAAATTAAAAGATTTTGTGACAATCTGTTATCCTAATGTGTACACAGTTACCATCATTACTTCACTAAATGTCTGAAATTATTTTTTTTTCATGTTTTAGACCCTAGGTGAAGAAGCTTAGATTAATCATACTATATAATTCATTAGGAACATTGTTGCAGAAAAGGATTCTCCTTCTGCTTCTTCCTTTTCTGCCTTCTCCTTTCCTCTCTTCTCCTCTTCCCTACCTTCTTTCTTCCCTTCTCTCCCTTTCCTCTCCCTTCTCTCCCTATTTTCTCTTCCACTTTCTTTCCCTCTCCTTCCTCCTCCTTCTCCTCTCCTTTCCTCTTTTCTCTTCCTTTCCAATTCCTGCCCCCTCTTCCCTTATCTCCATTCCCCTCCTTTCTCTCCCTTTCCCATCCTTCCCCTCCCATCCTTCACTTTACACTTCACTGTATTTTGCTCACCTTATCTTATTCTACCTTACTCTTTTCTCTCCTTAGCATTCTTCACTTCTGTTACAGGACTCCCAGAGGCAAACATTCTAATAAGTGGAATGTGTACTTTTTGGTTCCATGTTTTTGCAAAATTTATTGTGTATTATTTAGTTGTGCTGTATTTTTAACTGAGATAAATCATTTGGGTTATATGGTGTATGTGTCTCATCCTGTTTTTTATCTTTTTCACCAAGTGCTATTTTTAAGGTTTATACATGTTGTTATAAGTGTACGATTAGATTGTTTCTGATTTCTGCAGTTTTACAGTAACACATGTATCCATTTCTCTTAACCTGTCTACTTACATGATTATAGACATCCAGTTTGCCTTCAACTCCCTGACATCACAGATTAGTCTGTAATGAACATCCTTGTAATTTGTCCCCAAAAGGCAGTGAATATTTTGAGAATGTATAGAGAGGAATGGAAGAGGCCTTTATCACATATCTGAAATGAATAGCTGATTGTTTGCTAAACTAGAGAGAATTAAGTTCGTAGGATACGGTGTTTCGGAGCAAGATGTGAACTGATCCTAGAATTGGGAAGCATGGAGTTCGGAGATGGCAAACTTTTAGCAGTAGGAAGGGTTAGATATCTGAAGTTTGTAGACTGTAGTTTTTGCTAAGTGGCAGATTGTCTCTTGGTATCATTGACGCAGTAGGGTAGGATTTTTGTCCTTATTTATTTTATTTTTCTTACTCTTCTATCTGATTCTTTTGCTTTCCAACTTCTTCTGCTAAATGTTTAACTCAGTATTTTAAAGTTTCTTATTTCCTGATAAATATATTGCTATAAATTTCCCTCAAAGTACTGTACTAACTTTACTCCACAAAATATTAATTATAAAATGCTACATGCAATGATTTCATTTTTATTCACTTAAATTTTTAGTAAATTTATTTTATGGTTTCCTCTGTAGCACAAGATTGTTTATTAATATATAAATACATTTCTAAATATGTATAGAGTAATAAAGAGCCCTCTCGTTCAGCAATGCTGCTGCCTTTCATCACCTTCCTTGGTACCCAAAGTCTATATCCCTTTGTTGCTATTTATTCATTGTGTTATATTCAAAGTGTCTGTGATAGGAAGGGAAAGTGCCTGCCATCGTCAAGGAATCCTACCATTTAAAGGACACTGAATACCCATGTGAAGGAATATATGATAGCATTGAAAAGTGCTCAATTTTAATTTCTAAGTGATTTCTACCTACTTCTGCTTCCCACTCTTTGCGTCTCCTCCTTTTTAAAAGTTGACTGTAAACCACTTTTTAATTGCAAATTTGCTGAACATATTCCAAATGAAACAGTAACTATGCATGTGTAAGAATTTAGTATGCGGGTGACCTACAAGCATTTTTAGACAAATTCCAAAATAAAGTGTTAATACAAAACACAAAACAAAGCAAAAATACCTGTGATATAGAGAAGTCTACAGTTTCTTTCCTCTCTTATCTTAACCCACTCCAATCAGTTCAGTTCAGTTGCTCAGTTGTGTCAGACTCTTTGTGACCCCATGAATCGCAGAACATCAGGCCACCCTGTCCATCACCAACTCCCAGAGTTTACTCAAACTCATCCAGCCATCTCATCCTCTGTTGTCCCCTTCTCCTCCTGTCCCCAATCCCTCCCAGCATCAGGGTCTTTTCCAATGAGTCAACTCTTTGCATGAGGTGGCCAAAGTACTGGAGTTTCAGCTTCAACATCAGCCCTCCAATGAACACCCAGGACTGATCTCCTTTAGGATGGACTGGTTGGATCTCCTTGCAGTCCAAGGGACTTTCAAGAGTCTTCTCCAACACCACAGTTCAAAAGCATCAATTCTTCGGCGCTCAGCTTTCTTCACAGTCCAACTCTCACATCCACACATGACCACTGGAAAAACCATAGCCTTGACCAGACAGACCTTTGTTGGCAAAATAATGTCTCTGCTTTTTAATATGCTATCTAGGTTGGTCATAACTTTCCTTCCAAGAAGTAAGTGTCTTTTAATTTCATGGCTGCAGTAACCATCTGTAGTGATTTTGGAGCCCAAAAAAATAAAGTCTGACACTGTTTCCACTGTTTGTTTCCCCATCTATTTGCCATGAAGTGATGGGACCAGATGCCATGACCTTAGTTTTCTGAATGTTGAGCTTTAAGCCAAATTTTTCACTCTCCTCTTTCACTTTCAAGAGGCTTTTTAGTTCCTCTTTACTTTCTGCCATGAGGGTGGTTTCACCTGCATATCTGAGGTTATTGATATGTTTCCTGGCAATCTTGATTCCAGCTTGTGCTTCTTCCAGCCCAGCGTTTCTCATGATGTACTCTGCATATAAGTTAAATAAGCAGGGTGACAATATACAGCCTTGACATACTCCTTTTCCTATTTGGAACCAGTCTGTTGTTCCATGTCCAGTTCTAACAGTTGCTTCCTGACCTGCATATAGGTTTCTCAAGAGGCAGGTCAGGCGGTCTGGTATTCCCATCTCTTTCAGAATTTTCCCCAGTTTATTGTGATCCACACAGTCAAAGGCTTTGGCATAGTCAGTAAAGCAGAAATAGATGTTTTTCTGGAACTCTCTTGCTTTTTTGATAATCCATTGGATGTTGGCAATTTGATCTCCAGTTCCTCTGCCTTTTCTAAAACCAACTTGAACATCTGGAAGTTCATGGTTCATTTATTGCTGAAGCCTGGCTTGGAGAATTTTGAGCATTACTTTACTAGCATGTGAGATGAGTGCAATTGTGTTGTAGTTTGAGCATTCTTTGGCATTGCTTTTCTTTGGGTTTGGAATGAAAACTGACCTTTCCCAGTCCTGTGGCCACTGCTGAGTTTTCCAAATTTGCTGGCATATTGAGTGCAGCACTTTCACAGCATCATCTTTCAGGATTTGAAATAGCTCAACTGTAATTCCATCACCTCCACTAGCTTTGTTCGTAGTGATGCTTTCTAAGGCCCACTTGACTTCACATTCCAGGATGTCTGGCTCTAGGTGACTGATCACACCATCATGATTTTCTGGGTCGTGAAGATCTTTTTTGTACAGTTCTTCTCTGTATTCTTGCCACCTCTTCTTAATGTTATCTGCTTCTGTTAAGTTCGTACCATTTCTGTCCTTTATTGAGCCATTCTTTGTGTAAAATTTTTCCTTGGTATCTCTCTCTTACCCAAAGCAATCCAACAAAATTTTTCTTATCAAAATCTCAGTTGGTCATGTCCTTCTCCTCGATTAACTTTACTGATTTCCCTTCCCTGATGCCATGCTGCCTCATCTGTTCAGTCCCAGATGTTTTCCTGTGTAGCAAGCACCCTAGGGTTCATGGGACAGATAGTCACCATCACCATCTCTGCTCTGACCTCTGTCTCTTGGTGAGCGCATCCTATATCAAGGCTTCAAGTAAGTTGATTACACTCCGAGAAAATGTGAACTCTGCAGTTCTTGGGTTCAATGTTCTGTCCACATCCATGAAATTGTTTGTTAACTATGCTATTCAGATCTTATATATCATTACTGGCTTTCTGTTGGCGTCACGTATTGATTCTAAAAGTGGCATGGAGGCATGTTAAATCTGCGTTTGTGATTGGAAATTTAAATATTCTTGTAGTTATGTAGCTACCCTTGTTTTGCATGTTAAGACATTTTAATATATATTTTATACTTTATTTATTCTCGTTATACATTTTATGTTTGTAAATGCACACATATATATATATAATTTATATATTCATCATGAATTAAACCTTTTCTAATTAAGGTTTGATTTTCTTTATCCCAAATAATGTGCTTTTCCTTAAAGTCTGCTTTGGTCTGATACAAGTGCAGGTAACCAGCATTCTTTGCTACTATCATGACAAATTTTTTTTTCCCGTCCTTTCACCTTTTATTGTCTGTACCCTAATGTTTTAAAAGTATTTTTGAGACAGCATTAAATTTGAAAATACATTCAATTTTTTAAAAAATTATTCACATTTAATATTTATACTTAATTCTTATTTAAATCTGCTATCTAACTTTGTGTTTTGCTTATTTTTCTCTAGTTTTTCTTTTGTTTATCTCTATGCTTCTTACCTGTTTTTAATTAATTAGGTATTTCTTTCACTTTCTGCTACTACTTTGGGTGATATAGGCTCTGTTTTGGCTATTTTCATTTTACTTCAAGAAATTACAAAAATATTCTTAAAGTCTAAAATATTTCAATACCTTATGAAAAAAGGAGAGTTCTTCAACAATACATTTTAAATATACATTAGTTTACTGTTCAACTTACATCTTAATTTGGTATAGATTTTTAATTCTTTTATTTAAATTTTAATCTTACATAACATTTTTATTTTTTAAAAAGCAATAATGTAACACAGTTTGTTGCATTTCAATCTTTCTATCACAAACATTCTATCCTGGATCTCCTGCATTTTTTCTGCAATATGTTTTTATGAATTTCATTTTGGAATGGGAAGCTTTTGGTAGAAACACTTTATAGTGCCCCTGTTCTTAAAATTCTTTTTATTTAAAGATAAATTTATAAATTCAAAATTAATTAGAGTCATTTAGATATAAATTTTTTGTCACATGCCATACTAGTGCAAATATGAAAAAGGATATTTAAATAAATAAATCAGGACATTTCTAATACTACACATTGATATTTTAATTCACATGAATTTTTTCAGAATCATCATTATATTTATCAGCACAATTTAATTATATAGAAGTTGGACTCTCATTTTACTGTTATTCTAATTCCTATTTTTCTTGATTTTTTGTTCAAGGTAATTTGTGATTTTTTCATTGATTCCTCTTGAAATGCCTCTTTTTAATGTTTTGCAGTTTTGATTTCTATTTATATGTAGGTATAAAATGTTTTTTAATCATAGTTGGAAATTGAAGTCTTCATGATGCAAATCGTGTTTTCATTATTTCTGAAAAGTGTTCAGCCTTTATATTTGTATTTGCAGATCTTACTCTTGGTTTTGTTCTTGTTCTTCCTCCTGGAACTCTACTTAGATACACATTAGAACTTCACATAATATCTTGTAAATCTCAATATCAACTTAATATCTTCTATTTTCTGTATGCTTAATTTTAAATATTTTTTTCTGAATTGTTTTCTAGTTCACTAATTCTGTCTTTAGCTGTGTCTGTTAAGTTACTTCAGTTATGTCTGACTCTGTGTGACCCTGTGGACTGTAACCCACCAGACTCCTCTGTCCATGGGGTTTCTCCATGCAAGAGTACTGGAGTGGGTTGTCATGCCATTCTCAAGAGGATCTTCCCTGTGTCTAACCTACTTTTAAACTCATCTACTTATTATCAGTTTAATTACAGAATTCTTACACCTTAACATCCTGATGTGTTTTGAAGTTAGCTATTCCCTGCAGAGCTGGAGAAGGAAATGGCAATCCACTTCAGTATTCTTGCCTGGAGAATCCCCATGAACAGAGGAGCCTGGCAGGCTACAGTCCGTGGGGTTGCAAGAGTCAGACATGACTTAGCGACTAAACTACCACCATCCCCTTCAGATATTTTCAAACTTGTTTTTCCTTCCTTTGAACATGTTGAGCATAGATTCTGGTGTTATTTAGATAGGTATCTGAAGATTCCAGTATCAGACATATTTAATCATGTTTATGCTTTTCATTTTTATTGCTAGTTTTAGCTCATAGTAAATTGTTTCCTCATGTGATTAGTTAAGTTTGAAAATAAACTGAACATTTTAATTGGTAAATTATTTGTAGTATTCCTTGAAGCTTAGGATTGGTGTGCTCCCATAAAGAAGATCTGATTATACTTCCATTAGGTGCTTGTGGGTTAGTATTAGTCTGCAACAACTACTGTTTTCTTTGAAGCTAAGATGCCAACAGCAGAAGAGCAACATTTTTATGAATCACTAAGTAATGCTGCCAAGTAAACCATAAAAAAAATATACTTTCTTATCACTTTGGACTTTTATGTAAAGACAGCATACACTCATTTAGCTTGTTGTCATGTCATTCTTCTCTATGTGTAAAAAGGAAAGTATAAGCAAAATCAGTTGAACAAGGCATTCTCAGATCCTTTTCACATTGAAAATCCAGCTCAAAGGTGTATAGCATTTATTGGAAAAGTATTCCATTTTGCTTCTGATTTTTTCTAACATACTAAAACTGCATGTTTGGTATTCATGTGTAGTCATAGTAGTTAAGTCACAGTTGCTACTAGGCTTTTTTCAGATATGATATACATCCTAACTACTAAATTTTAAAATAGGACCAAAAAAATAGAATCTTAGAACAATTAAATATAGTGAATTTACAATGTGAGGGATTTTTTTTCCTGTACTTCTCCAGTAATATGGGGGCTTCCCTGATAGCTCAGTTGGTAAAGAATCTGCCTGCAATGCAGGAGACTCTGGTTTGATTCCTGGGTCGGGAAGATCTGCTGGAGAAGAGATAGGCTACCACCCACTCTAGTATTCTTGGGCTTCCCTTATGGCTCAGCTGGTAAAGAATCTGCATGCAATGTGGGAGACCTGGGTTCGACCCCTGGGCTAGGAAGATCCCCTGGAGAAGGGAAAGGCTACCCACTCCAGTATTCTGGCCTGGAGAATTCCATAGACTGTATAGTCCATGGGGTCACAAAGAGTTCGACACAACTGAACGACTTTCAATAATGTGATTTTGAGTGCTGCCTTATGCCTTCAACTTCTCCAAACTTCGGTCTAATAACTGCTAAGGCAATTTTATTTTCAGTTTTTTGGAGAAAGCAAGGTGACTAGGTATATCTGGTTATGAAGATAACTAATTATCTTAACATAGGACTTAGGAGCTCCAGCTTTAATAAGAAAAGTTCCCTATTAAATCCCACACCCCCTGTAAAGGCTGTGGGTTTTAATCCTGTGAAGTGAAGTGAAGTGAAGTCGTTCAGTCATGTCCGACTCTTTGCGACCCCATGGCCTGTAGCCTACCAAAAACCGTATTAGTGAAGTTTGGCAAATATCCTTATGGCCAAAGCTACTTCAATGTTAGATTTACCTCTATGGGTTCTCATCTAGACTAGATATGGTAATTCCTGACTATCATATCATGTTAGCTCTTTAATCTTTTAAGAAACTATTTTAAAATTTAGTAACTTTAGTGGTTTTGAGTGGTAAATAATAGTCTAGCATATTACCAGAATAAGGAGTCTATTTTCCTTATTTCTTCAAATAGTTTCCTTTTTTCGTTTGTTTTTCCTCCTTTGGGAAATTTTATTATTTGATACTTAGCCATAAGTCAGGTCTCTTTAGCTCTTCTTGAGGTTTTCTAGAAAATTTCTCTATCTGATATTCCAACTTAACTAATTTGATATTCAGGTATATTCAATATATCACTGTTTAATCTTTGTACTCTTTATATTGGGCTTTCCTGGTGGCTTAGAAGGTAAAGAATCTGCCTTTACCTTAATGCCAGTGTGGGAAACCTGGATTTGATCCTTGGGTTATGAAGATGCCCTGGAGAAAGGAATGGCCACCCTTTCCAGTATTCTACTCAGTTTTTTTTCATACTAACCAAATAGTTATACTTCATTCATTTTAAAGTGAATTTTAATTCTTGTTTTATATTACAGTATCTGTGCGTTAATTGTCTATCTGTGCTGCTCTTTAGTTGCAAAACTGTGTCTGACTCTTTGCAACCCCATGGAATACTGGAGTGGTTGCCATTTCCTTCTCTAGGGGATCTTCCCAACCCAGGAGCAAATTTTTTACCACTGAGCCATCAAGGAAGCCCTTATCTGTGCTGAGGAGTGATCAAAGGCCAGACCTCAATCTGTGAGTTTAAAGTAGGGATTGGCAATTTTTTTCTCTAAAAGAGAAAATTGTAAATACTTTAGGTTTGGAAAGCCAGACAATCTCTGTCACACATTTAAACTTCCCCTATAATGTGACAGCAGCTATAGATAATACGGAAATTATTGGGGATGATTGTGTTCCAATAAAAATTTATTTACAAAAACAGGAACTAGGCTCAATTTGGTCTTTAGACTGTCATTTGCTGACCACTATTTTAGTGCATAGGAGATAAGCTTGGTACTGAAATCTCTACCAGATGGCCATTGCTGATCATTCCCATTTGTAATCTTTTTTTTTTTCACCTATATAGGTACATGTATATATAAAGTCAGTATTTTGAATATGATTCAAGATTTCTGTGTGTTTTACAAAAACTGCTTTTCTTACCTTCTGACCTTTTGTAATCTTAAATTTAAAACTTTGAGGTATAGTATGTTTGGGAAGTGACAATCTCCCTAAATTGTAATCTGCAGTCTTAGAGATTTTTAGAGAGTAAGACAGGATATTCAATACCTAAGGGCAACTCTTCAGAGTGTACTTATTTCATGAGAACACTGATGTCTTGGCTGCTGCTACCAATTTCTGCAGGGAAGCAGGCAATAATAGCCTCAAGGCAACATAGGGTAGAGGCAAAAGCTATTTTTTCCCTAAACATTCATTCCTTCTAGTTTTTATAAAAATTTTCTGGCCCTTATTACTTGATACTTAGCTTTTCCTTCCATTTTCCATATCTCTTTTTTATAATATATATATATACATATATATTTAATTATATAATATATATGTTTACCCATTTTTTTTTCTGGCCTGTGTTCAATTTCCAAAGATTATGGAACCACAAGTGTATGTAAATAAATCTGAAACTACGTGATGGAAACCAAAATCATATTCTGTAACATCACACTTATGAGACAAACCAAATGAAGGGTTAGCTTTAGAATCCTTCATAATATAGTACATGTGAGTATGTGAGCAAACCCACTGGAATGGAAATTGCTTATACTAAATGTGAGACTAGGTTTCTGAATATTGTGGCATTTGCCACAAACTAGTAATTACGTACCATAATTTGGAGAAACTGCTCAGTCAAACAACTGTTTGTGACAATCTACTTTTTTGTTGAAATGTATAATATATCATGGATTGGTTATATTTTAATTTTTATTAGGTATAGGTATACTGTTTATCTCAAGCTAAAAATATATAAATATGAGTAATAGTTAATGGTTTCATTAACATTAAAATGAGCCTGATGTTGAATTTCATGCTGGAATATAAAGAGAATTAAGGAAATAGATACCTCTAACATGTATAGATAAATGTCTTGGAGAAGTGTTAAATAAAATGGTGTGATATTCAGTCTAGGTTTACTAGACTTTGAACATATGAAAACATTTGCAAATATAGGACAATTTAAGCTGTAACTTCCATCTATAATACGGGTATGGAGAATTAGGAGAATCAACAGAAGTGTTGATTCTAATAAAACAAATAATCTTGACCCACAGCTAACATATTATCTTGTGTTATACCTTTATTTGAGATGATGAAATATAGACTACTATAAGACACCTTTGTATTATTGCCTAATGAGCATATTCCCTTGCCATTATAATAATTTTACATAAATATTTTTATTGGATGAATAGTATTTGTAATATGAATAGGCCAAAAGTTATTAATTTTTCCTTCAATGTTGACCTTCAGGATTTTTTTGGGTTAATTTACTATTAAATTCATGCTTTGATAATTATTACTCACTTCTCCAAAGAAAATTTATTGAAAACTGTGTATCAGATACTTTAAAAGCTACAGCGGTGAGACAACGGTGAATAAAACAGACATAGCTTCTATCATCTTTAGTCAAATTGCAGAAATTTTTAAAAGAATTTAAACTTTTAAGGACCCTTTTTACTTAATGCCAAGTTGCCTTCCAGAAATAATCTATCAATTTGTAATTGAAACCAAAGTATGTCAGAGTTGTCCTCCCAGAAAAACGAAGAAATACATTTGAGTATAATATGTCTTAAATCCTGATTTATTTACAGGGGATAAAAAGATGTCTTCTTCTATCATATATTTCTATTATATTGTTCATATATTAGCTATTTGTTTTCATTTTTTTAAGAAATTATTATTTGTTGTCAATTTAATCAGTTTGGGTCTCAAATCTATTTTTCAGTTGTTGCTGCTATTGTTAAATCAATTTATTTTCCTGTAAAACACCTACCTTGGCTTTAACTTTGTAATTCTGTCCTTTATCCAGAGACTAAAATAATTATTGATGAAACTTTAATTCTAGTTTCCTCTTTCTGCTCTTCCTTCTATTAAATACTTCATTATCTTAATTATATCAAATGGCAAAATGCTACCAGAGCGGGGACAATAAAACATATTCTTTTCTCTGAAGGTAGCATGATGTCTGAAATTCAGATAGCATTCAACAAATGTCTGCCCAATTTCATCCCAGATAGGATGCCTAAAATTAAAAATACATTTTTAATCTTAAAAAGCAGTAATAAATGGTTCAGATGATACAGTCTAAAACATTGTTTTCTAAAATGTGGTAAAGGGTGGTACTCACAGATAATTCCAGGAGGCTCAGAAGAGGATATTGAACAGCAAAAAAGAAAATGAGACTTAAAAAAAAAAAAAAAATCAGAACACTAAGGTGCATGCTATGGCTTGACATTCACCTTCCATCAAGCCTTCCAGTCCATCTCCAGTGTGCAATCTAGAGGTTTTTCTTCATACACCCTCTCAGCCATGGTTGTTCATACAACGGTCCTCTGTTTAAATGCAACCACTTGGAGTTTGTTAGGTAAACATGGGCAGAGGCCATCTTCATTCTACTTCAGCTGGTTCTCTGCCAGCCAGCACAGCTGTGAATGAAGGTCCACACTGGTGTTCCAGTGTCCAATCCTTGTGTATAGAGAAGTAACAATTGTTATCATTTGCAGTTACCACAATTTCTAACCGGCTGGATCACAGTTACTTGTTGGTGTTGGTGAAGTTAATTATTCTAGTGGTAGGCTCCTGTTTTCCACCTTGCTGATTGTGGCAGAATTCACAGTGCTTATGGAGGGGCATTTCTGTTTCTATCACCATGCCTGCTACAAATCTGAGAGCACCCAATTCCCTAAATGTTCTTCTTGAAACAGCTATATTGTCTAATAGTCCCTGCAACTTGATGTTGACTGACACAATCACAAAGTATAAAAATTATTCCACATCCATTTCTCTTTAAAATGAAGGAGAAATTCTTTAATTGGAATCAGAATATTACTTCCTATTTAACATCACATTATCTTTCTTTTCAATAGAGAGTGTTCTAAGTGAATAGACACATACGACAAGCATAATTCATGGAGATTTGATTAACATAAGACTGTTTGAACACAATATAGATTCTCCTTAATAAAGAAGATTAAGGTCTAAAATGTCAGAAGTAATGAGCACAATATAATTGGGAAAAAAAAAAACCTTTAGAACTTGGCGTTTACTAGAAGACAAAGGAAAAATAACAGAGGATCTCAGTAGTACTTAAGCATTTGATATTTTATGGTACTCAAAGCCCTTATTAAAAGAAAGAGTGCATTATCTGTACTATTTAGCTGGAATATTCCAGATGTCTCTAGTCTTTGTAAACATATCACAACATCTTAATTCTGTGTTTATTTGAATTGCTCCTAAGTCATGTCTCTTTTTCATTCCATTCTTAATCACTGAGTCTGTGATTAAAAATGGCAAACATGTGTTTTAAGAGAAACTAAGCTGTGATTTCAGTTGTGAGTAGTAATTTCAGAGTGGCAGAACACATTAACCCCTTCTTTTCCACCTACACGTGAATGTATAACAAGACAAAGGAAACAGGAAACGCAAATAGACCAGCAAAGCATAGAAAAATGAACTACTATTCAATTCAAATGCTTTGCATGGTTTTGCCAGCAGAGGATGAAATGGTTGGAAGGCATCGCTGACTCAATGGACATCAGTTTGAGCAAATTCCAGGAAATAGTAAAGGGCAGGGAAGCTAGGCAGGTTACAGTCTATGGGATCACAAAGAGTCAGACATGACTTAGCGACTGAATAACAGGAGGAGGAGAGGTTTCTGAAGGAACAAACAAAAGAAAACTGACAGTTCAATATTTATAAAACAGTGTTCAGCTAAAATAACACAAGCAATCACAAATAGGATACTATTGTGGTTAAGACTCTTGATTTTTGCTCTCAAAGGAAGATCAGTTTTAGAATCTGACAATCATTGGATTCTACTGACTCTGCTTTCTTCTCTCTCCAGGGTCAAGTGTAAGTCATTTCACCATTCCATGATGGACTTCTTCATTTGTAAAGTAAGTGAAATCAGCTCATGAGTGAACTCTAAGTTGATTATCATCTGCCAGAATATGAGATATATGTCAATTTAATTAGAAGAAGTTCTAGATAAAAGTTAAATACTGTTAATCATATCTACACTGGGAAAATATTGAAAATGTAATTTCAATTTTCATGGGAAGGAAACAATTTTATTCATTTAAAAACAGCATTGAAAGTGAAAGTGTGAAGGTGTTAGTTGCTCAGTTGTGGCCAACTCTTTGCAACCCTATGGGCTGTAGACTACCAGTTCCTTCTGTCCAGGGAATTCTCCAGACAAGAATACTGGATTAGATTTATGGAATGTCACAAATTATGGTAAATTTCTAAAACCTTGGAGCAAAAAATAAAAATAATATAAATAAATGTATTTGAATATTGATGGGTAAGGTCAAATATTATTGTATGGTTGTGTGAAAGACAATACTAATTGTGTATTTATTTTTAAATAAATCTAAGTAAGTTCAATGAGTCGATTCAGACAGAACAATCTGTTAAAAATTTTAATTAAAAAAAATAGTCCATATAAAGTTGAAGCAGAGCCTACTTAAGTAATACATAGACAAATATAGTAACACATAGACAAATATTTCAGAAAATGTAGAAGTGTTGTTGGCTCCAAATTAAAAAAAACACATTCAAAGAAATTCTAATATCATGTTACTATTTTCAGTGAAACCACATATGTCCCTGCAATCAAAATACTACTCTATAGTCCTATCACTAAGTTTTTTTGGGAGTCCATATATTAAATCTGAACAATATTTTATAATTTTTTTTTTTTTTTTGCTTTTGATTCAGGAAACTGGTAGTAAGATATTTACATCAATCATGTTAAGGTCATAGTCCAAACTGATCTCTAGCAGGGCTGAGACATGTTATTTTTTCTTTTTTAAAGAACTTTTTTTTGAAAAAAAAAAGCACTATGATTTGAAATAAGCATCTTTGCTTTGATAACTTGTGTTTCATCTTTGCCTGTTGAAGGGTACATTATGATGATTGCCTCATTGTAGACTCCTGCTTGCAAATGGTAAATCTGTCTCTGTTTTTCATCCCTATTTGATGATTGCATTTAGCCAATAGTTACATAACTCAAGATGGTAAATTGATGCCATTAAGAAGATTGAATAAGATGATGTAACTGCCATACTGATTCACAGCCAGTTGTTTATGTCTTTAATAATTTTGGCAAAGCTTGCAGTAATTTTGCTTGTTCGCAGTGTTCTGTATTATTAAAGCACAGTTCTGTGCTCAGTGAATTCTAATCCTTACAACCCACCAGATATCTCTTAGAATGAAGTGCTTCCTTTCCTATCTGTCCTGGAGGGAGATCGTGATTTTCAGATTGATTGCTTGATTGATTTAATGAATGATGGTGGAGAGCTGTATCTTCCATGTTGGAAGACAAAAGTAGAGATAATGCCTGTAAACTACTTGGTGTAAGGAAGAGTTCAATAAATGTTAGCTATTTTTCCCTCTTTATGTGACAAAATTCAATAAGAGGGCTCATTTAGAACAAATGAGTAAAATCAATCACAGAAGTTATGTTCAGTCTTTAAATTAGGAAGAACATAGTAAAACTCAGTGTATTAGTTATCTGTTGCTGCTTAACAATGATACTATAAACCTGGTGACTTAGAACTGCACACATTTATTTCTTCACGGTTTCTCTGAGTCAGGAGTCTGGGAGCAGTTTAGTTGAGTCCTCTGCTTCAGGATCTTTCAAAGTTGCAATCAAAGTGTTGGCCAAGTAGTGATCTCATCTGAGGCTCAATGGTGAGGAATCAACTTCTTCACTCACAGCATTGTTGGCAGAATTCAGTCCCTTTCAGTTTCCAGATTGAGGGCCTCGGTTCTCTTCTTTCTCTGAGCTGGAGGCCACCTTCAGCTTCTTGTCACGTGCTCTCCCCCACACAGCAGCTCGTAAGTATGGCAGCCTGTGTCTTCAAACCCAGCAAAAGGAAGACAGAGTCTCTGCAAGATGAGTTAACAATCTTTTGGAGTGTATACACATAATCTAGTGCATCATATCACCTTTGGCATATTCTGTTGGTTAAAAGCAGTTCATGAGTCCCACCTCCACTGGAGGGGAGGGTATCAGACCAAGCAAGAATAGCAGAGGGCATGATGATGGGTAGATGGGTACTACCTTAAGACTCTGCTGACTACACTCCCTAAGAACAAAAATTACAAAGTGGTGGCTGTGCTTCATTGTTTAAGTTCATTAATTTCCTTCTTGCTTGCTGCCCTTACGTAATAAAAGATAACTTTTTTCTAGTTAAAGCACTTGAGAAAAAAAGCAATATTGTAATTTTTTAAGCACTATAGAATTGGAAGGAGATAGTATCTTAGGTTTGCCTGGAACTTTAGAGTTCACAATGTACTAATATTTATAAATATTATTATTTCAGACTAGAAAATGGAGAGTAGAACTGATATCAATTTCAAGATTACAACTCAGAGTTTAGATTCCATGTGAAGCCTTAATTATAGCATCCTGCTGTATATCTGTTGATGAGTTCAATATGCGCCTCTCTCGAGTCTGGCTATTTTTAAAAATAGCTTTCTTAGTTAAAAATAATTCATATTGGATTGGATGATGCATAGGAGAGTGGGCAGTGGCCAGCTTGCACTGCAGCCAGATAAGCTGATGGGACAGGAGAATCAAGTGTAGAGAGCAGTATATTATGGTCATCAAGATGAAAGGCGCCATAGGTCAACTGGGAAATGTAGGTACACCAAGCATGAATGAAACTGGTGACACAGATCATTTCATTTCTTTGAAATACATTGTATGAACCATTTTCTAGAGCATGTCTACAAGCATTGTGTGTGAAAGACCTGGTGATCAAGAGACTATTTCCATAGAGGACATACAAACCAGAACCCCATGTACAGCTTGAAACTACACTACCTTCTAATCTCAAAACTGCTTTGCTCCTAACTAAGTCTGTAGGACTTCTCTGGTAGCTCAGATGGTAAAGAATCTGCCTGCAAGGCAGGAGCCCCCTGTTCAATCCCTGTGTGGGGAAGATCCCCTGAAGGTGGAAATAGCAACCCACTCCAGTATTATTGCCTGGAGAATCCCATGGACAGAGGAGCCTGCCAGGCTACAGGCCGTGGGGTCACAAAGAGTTGGAGATGGCTGAATGACTACCATTTTCACTTTTAAGACTGTATCTCCTTCCCCAGAAGTAATCAGACGCACCATTCTTCTTATAGGCCTTTATCTCTGGAATATTCTCTACTTGAAGTATTCTCTTCTTGGTTGTGAAGCAGAAGTTACTCGGTGTGTATGAATAGCCACCTTATAACTCTTCATTAATGTGGTTCAGAGTAACATTCATATGGCAATAACTTTATCAAGATGACACATTTAAGTCTATAGGGTTATCACTGATAATTCTCGGGGGGTGATGACTGTCCATGATGAGATTTGATATTTCTGTCTTTTACTCACTAGTTGATCTCAACTCAGGTCAACCAGATATGCAGAGAGCATTTGAAAACTGCAGGTGGAACCATAAACATAGTTGTTATATATTTATGTATCCATGGAGAGTTGCAAAAGCAACCCTTCTAAAACCAAAGACTGCAATACTATATAAAAAGATATTTAGCTTTATGAGAGAATGATGCTTGGCAGTGTTAGTGCATGCACTTTGTGTTTGTTTGATAAATATGTTAGAAGATCCTATGTGTTTAGTTTTTCTTCATGAAATCCTTCTGTATGTGATGAACTCATAGAAGAGATGCTATTTCATAGAAAGAAACTTGATGAACACCACAACAAAAGTCTTCAAGTTACAGAATTCCAGTGTTTAAACTCCAATGTGCAAAGAGCTTATAAAACGTCATTTCTGTGCCTGCAAGGAAAGGAAGAACAGTCTGAAAATCAGTGACTTTTCTTGGACTCATCAGAGACCTGAGATTATAAAGAAATTTGTTACCCTGAAATCTGGAGAGACAGGTAAATTCAGAGAGTCACAGATGAGATCTACTTACCAAGAGCAGAAGTTGCTGGAGTCATAAACTGGTAAGGACACTTAAATGATCATTTTGATGAATTGCTGGAGGCTGAGTGTGGACTAGCATGAGACTGGAAAAACCCATGGGGGCTGTGGTCTTGGACTGACCCCGGTAGATTCCCAGGTTTTATCTCCAAGAGCCCCACTGGGCTTTCATAGTGCGCATGCAAATTCTCTATCTTTGTGATTCTGGCAGGAAGAGAGGAAGAGTAATCATTGTGTGATATGTCCACAACAAAAGCCACTTTTCAAAGGGAAAAGATTTTACCCAGAGCCTTATCCCAGGTAGTGGAAGGGAATTCTGCCTGACCCAGGTCATTCTTGCCTCCCTGTCTAACCTAAAGTGTGGAGGGAAGCTAAGCAATGATTGTGGAAACACCAGTCGAGGTCTGAGGTCTTAGCCCAGAGCTGCAGGTGCACTGGGAGACTGGAAGATTGAATCATAAGATGACAGTATGAATCTCCTACCCCACAACATATCGCCCCCACATTGGATTCCAGTAAAATGACAGTGCAATACAGCTGACAGAGCTGTGAGATGCAGACGTTCCCTGAGGAGGGTATATGGAGGGAAGCCCAGGGTGGGGAAAGGAGACAAAAATTAGAACAATAGAGGAATATAAAGCCACTGGCCCCAACAGCTACTGCAGGCATTAATTAACAAGCAACTCCTATTCAGATTGGCATACACCCTCATGCTAATGGCCTATTTACTTTAAAACCTGTTCTCCAACACAGCATCACTGGCATTTAACAAAAATCTGCAAGGTATACCAAAAGTCAATAAAAAGATCTGAAGAGGCAAAGCAAGCATCAATGTCAGACTCAGACAAGACACAAATATTGGAATTACTAAAATGAGAACTTAAAATAACTATGAATTATATGCATTCCAATTGAAAAAGGAAAATAACCGAGGAGAGACAAATAATGTAAGCAGACAGACAAAAACTGTAAGAATGTGTCAAAAGGAAATGCTCAGTATCAAAGGCAATATAATAGAAATGGAAATGCTTTAAGTGTCTCATCAATATGAACACAATTGAAGAAGGATTTGGTGAGTTTCACTGACCAATGGAAACTTCCCAAACTGAAATACATAGAATAAAAAGAATTAAAAAAGTAGAAACTCCATGAACTTGGGACATTTCTAAAAGTAACATTTGTATATTAGGAATGCCAGAATGAAAAGAAAGAGAATATGAGAATAGAAGAAATATTTGAAGTAATAAAGGGCAAAATATTTCCAAAATTAATAGCAGACACCAAGCTACAGATCCAGGAAGCTCAGAGAATAACACAGGTTAAACACAAAACAAACAAACTAAAACAAAACAAAACAAAAACATCTCATAAAAACTACACCTAGACATAGCATGTTCACACGACAGGAAAATAAAGACAAAGACAAAGATCTGTAAAGAAACCAAGAGATGGAGAGGAAACACTTTACCTGCAGAGGAAGAAAAATAAGAATTAAAGTGGACTTCACATCAGAAACTATGCAAATAAGAAGAGTAGAATGAAAGTACTAAAAGGAAAAAACAAAAAAATTAGAACTGAGAATTCTATATCCAGCGACATTGCCCTTTAAAAGAATGTCCTTCAAAAGAATGTTATGACTTTCTCTCTCTCTTTTTCTAGTGCGAACGCACACACACACACACACACACACACACACACACACATATACACATCACACAAACTCACACAGAAACTTAGAAAATTCATCCCCAGAAGTCATGCTATAAAGGAAATATCAAAAGAAGTGCATTTAAGAGAATGGAACTGATGTAAGTCAGAAACTTAGGTCTACGTAAATAAGGAAGAGTTGGAGAAGGAAGAAATGAATAATTTTATTTTTATTTTGATAAATATAAAATATAACTGTTAAGAATAGTCACATGTATTGGATGACTAGAACATATGGTTAAGTGAAATGAGTGACAGAAATATCGTAAGAAAGCGACAGAGGGATTATAAATGCTCTTTATAAGAAACCTGTGTTATGCATGAAGTGGTACAGTTACTTGAAGGTGACTTAGATTAATTTATTTATTTCACAGTCTAAAAAAACTATTTAAAAAAATTTAAGTAGTATAATTGAATAATTGATATACTGAGAGAGGAGACAATGTTCAAATTATATAAAGTGCTCAATGAAATCCATCGAAAGCAGAAAAAGAAGGGGAAAGGGAAGCAAAGAATAAACAAAAGAAAGATTAAAAAGACAGTTTGTTGTTCAGTTGCTCAGTCGTGTCTGACTCTTTGGGACCCCATGGACTGCAGCAGGCCAGGCCTCCCTGACCTTCACCACCTCCCAGAGTTTGTCCAAGTCCATGTCCATTGAATCAGTGATGCCATCCAACTATCATCCTCTGCCACCTTCTTCTCCTCCTGCCCTCAATCTTTCCCGTCATCAGAATATGGTAGCTATTAACCCAACTGTATCAATAATGATTTAAGTAATAACAGTCTGAATATCTATATTCAGAATATACAAAGAATTCATACAACTCAACATAAAACACAAATAATTCTATTAAAAAGTGGACAGAAGACCTGAATAGATATTTTTCTAAAGAATGCATTTAGATGGCCAACAAGCATGTGAAAAGATGCTAAACAACACTATTCATCAGAGAAATACAAATCAAAACCACAATGAGATATCTCTTCATACCTGTCAGAATGGCTACAATCAAAAAGACAAATAAGTGTTGGCAACTGTGTGGAAAAGAGGGAACCCATGTTCACTGTTGGGGAGATATATTAATTGGTATAGCCACTAGGGAAAACAGAATAGAAGCTCCTCAAAAAATTAATACTTAAAGATTTACAGTACATTAGTATTATTTTTTTAATCGAAGTATAGTTGATTTACAATGTATTGGTAGTTTCTAGTGTACAACAAAGTGACTCAGTTGTATATATTTTTGTGTGTATGTATATATATATATATTCTTTTTAGCATTCTTTTTCATTTTAGATTATTACAGAAATATTGAGTACAGTTCCCTGTGCTAAACGGTAGGACCAGGACCTTGTTGTTTATTTTATATACAGTATAGTCGTTTGTATTTGCTAATCCCAAACTTCTAGTTTATCCCTACCTCTCCCTTTTCTCTTTGGTAACCATAAGTTTGTGAATATGTTTCTGTTTCATAAATAAGTTCATTTGCATTGAAGTTTAGATTCCACATATATGTGCTATTTGTCTGTCTCAGTATGGCAGTCTCTAGGTCTGTCCATGCAAATGATATTATTTCCATTTTTTTATGGTTGAGTATTATTGCATCATGTGTATATAGCACATCTTCTTTATCTGTCCATCTGGCCGTGGACATTTAGGTTGCTTGCATGTCGTGGCTATTGTAAATAGTGCTGCTAGGAACATTGGGGTGCATTTATCTTTTCAAAGTATAGTTTGCTCCAAGTACTTGCCCAGAAGTGGGAATACCATATCATATGGTAGCTCTGTTATTAGTTTTTAAGGAATAACCTTAATGGTTTCCATAGTGGCTGCACCAATTTAAATTCCCACCAACAGTACAGAAGGATCCCCTTTTCTCTACACTGTCTTTAGCATTTGTTATTTGTAGATTTTTTAATGATGGCTCTTCTGACTGGTGTGAGGTGATACCTCATTGTAGTTTTGATTTGCATTTCTCTGATAACTAGCAATGTTGATCATATCTCTTCATGTGCCTATTTACCATTTGTATGTGTTCTTTGGATAATCGCCTATTTAGGTCTTCTGCCCATTTTTATTGCGTTGTTTGTTGTTGTTGAGTTGTATGAGCTGTTGTATATTTTAGAAATTGATCCCTTGTCAGTTGCATCATTTGCAAATATTTTCTCCCGGCTCATAGGTTATCTTTAATTTTGCTTATGGTTTCCTTGTCTATGCAAAAGCTTATAATTTTGATTAAGTCCCATTTGTGTTTATTTTTGCTTTTATTTTTATTGCCTTGGGAGACTGAACTAAGAAAACACTGGTATGATTTATGTCAGAGAATGTTTTACCTATGCTGTCTTCTAAAAGTTTTACAGTGTCCTGTCTTATATTTAAATCCTTAGGCCATTTTGAGTTTATTTTTGTGTATAGTGTGAGGGAGGGCTCTAACCTCACTGATTTACATATAGTTGTCCAGGTTTCCCAATACTACTTACTGAAGAGATTGTCTTTTCTTCATTGTATATTCTTGCCCCTTTTGTCAAAGATTAATTGACCACAGGTTTGGGGGTTTATTTCTGGACTCTATTCTGTTGCATTGATCCATATATCTGTTTTTGTGCTGATACCATGCTGTTTTCATTATTATAGCTTTGCAGTATTATCTGAAGTCTGAGTGGGTTACGCCTCCAGCTTTATTCTTTCTCCTCAAGATTGCTTTGACAACTGATGTCTCTAGTGCCAAATCAACTTAAATCCTGAGTATTGCAAATACTAACACCAACAACATTGTACCCTAACCTTCAAAGGGTATATTTTAGACTTAGAAAACTGGAGAAAGATCAAATCAGAACAGTAAGCTTCAGATTTGGTAATTTTTCCTTGTGACTTATTATTTTTATTTTTCTCTTGTGATTTGTTTGACATAATTGAAAAATTGAAATACTTGGTACTAATTCTTAACAAGATGATTATTTTGCCCTTTCACTATTAATGTTACACTGTACTATCACTACTGTCTTGTCATCCTAGTACAAAGTGAAGCTTAGGTATATTTTTTATTTGAAAAATGTAATTAATATTCCTAAAAATGCCAGAAACTTCAAAACTTGGGGGAAAAAATTAGTGATAGGGCCCACACGGGTTCTCATTGATAAGATGGCTCTTTATGTCAACCTCACAAACAAAGAATAAAATCACAGTGATCCGTGAGACTGCCCAAACTGCCCAAATGGCATTCTGTTTTCTCACTGGCACCCGTCTTCTCAAAGCTGCAAGACCACCCAGATCCCAGACCTCTGGCTATGTGGCCACAGGACTCAACTACAGGTTAAAAATTAACCACCCCTTCAGAGAATTTTCATTGGTGGAGTATAAGAAGGACCCCGTCCGAAAGGGAGGGTGCTGGTTCTCCGTAGGAGCCAGTCACTCTCTCTTTTCCCTCTAATAAATTTGCCTTTTCTTGCCTGACTGCCCGGCTCTCTCTCTTTTTCCCTGCACTTGCCTTATGGTCTCTCTCAAGAATAGGAGTGGGGCATTTTGGGAGTATGAGAAAAGAATGGGAAAATGGGGTATCTTGAAGTGTGCAAGGCAGAGGCTCAGTTATTTGTGGCATAGATATTAAACTGTCAACCCCCAAACAGAGACCTGAGAGCCCTCGGCTTTTCCGGAGTAGGCAGGCGTGCAGAGTAAGTGGCCCCTGTGTCCATGAGATAGGAGATTGGCTTACCCCCACTGTCAGAGTTACCCTGGCCTCCCTAGAGGTGACGAGAGTCAGGGCCTGGGGTCCTGGGCACCGTCAGTCTTCAGCGGCGAGTCCAAGGAGGCTGGGCAGAGCTGGGTCAGAGGACTCCTGGTCAGGACCAGGAGGGGATGAGCGGATGGATCCCTAGAGGGGGATTTGCGCAGTCAACCTTCCAATGTCCCCTTATGCCACAGCTGGGACATGGACCCGGAGGGGACCTTAGCTTTAGGCATGAACAAGCCCAGTGGCCTTCTTTGCTGCATTTGAAGCAGGGCCCAGGTGACTTCCTTTCTTTGTTGGTTGATGGACGCTTGGAGTCATGTAGGGCAGTGGCTAAAAAGTGATATTTGGCCTGATCTCGTTGGGCCTTCTCTAGCTTTGCCTGTTCTTCCCGGTTATTGAGAATCTTAAAGGATAAATTAAAAGGTCTCGTTGAGGGGTTTGAGGGCCTTCTGCCTTTTTAGTTTCTTTTGGATATCTGGGGATGACTGGGAGATAAAATGGGTGTTAAGGACAATGGTGCCCTCTGCTGAAGTGGAGTCTAATTTTGTATATATTTGTAGGGCTTCCTTTAACCTGGCTAGAAATTGTGCCAGGTTTTCACCTAGTCTTTCAGTTATTTCCCAGTGCTTATCGAAGTTGAAGGCTTTATACCCTGCCCTTTGAAGGCCCAGAACGAGGCAAGCACCCATATGACTGCGGGTTGCTCTCCCAGGTCTCCCTGCCTGATAATCCCAGTTGGGATCATCTCGGGGGACAGCCATTGCCCCTACGGACTTAGTCCGTGTGTCTCAAGAGCATGTGCCTGAGAGGCTTGCCATACGCATTCTTTCTCTTCTGGGAGAAGAGTGGAGGAAAGTGCGATGTGAGTATCATGCCAGGTTAAGTCATAAGACTCGGTAAGATACTTGAATTCTTTTAGATAATTGCCAGGGTCTGAGGAGAAGGAGCCAAGGTGCTTTTTAATCTGAGATAGATCAGTGAGGAAGAATGGGACATGAACCCGAACAACGCATTCTGCTCCAGCTACTTCTTGTAAAGGAGGAGTGGGGCGAGGGAAGAAGCGGGGTCCTGCAGTGAAGTATCCTGTTTTAAGGTTGTTCAGACCGGATACAGGGAGGGGATCTAGGGAGGTCAGGGTAAAGCCTTGGGACCTTCAGGGTAGAGGGTGGGGCTGAGGTCTCAGAGCTTGCCTCAGGCACAGGCTGGGGAGGGGCTTGGGAGCTGCTGCTCCCAGAAGGATGGAGGGAGGAGGGGACAGAAGGTGGAGGTTGTTGGAATTGAATCTGGAGTGGCTGCAATGGGATTGGGAGTGATAGGGGGTGGGCTGTGGTCCAAAGAAGAAGAAGAAAAGTCTGAACAGGGATCAGGAGACATTGTATTAGGAGGATGTGGCCCAGAGTGGGCTAAGAGTAATTGAGAAGTAGAACAGGACTCATAGAGAGAGGGTCGAGAGCAGAGAGTGAAGAGAGCCTGAAAATAAGGGATTTCTAACCACTTGCTGTTGTGGCGGCAGACATTATGGAGGTCCTGTAGAGTATTAAAATCCAGAGTTTCATTTTCTGGCCATTGGGACCTATTATCAAGTCTGTATTGTGGCCAGACAGTGTTAGAATAGTAAATAAGTCTTTTTGGTCTTATCTCCCCTTGGAAGCCCAAGACTTTTAGGTTCCAGAGAAAGCATCCTAGAGGAGTAGACTTTGAGGGCTGGGAGAAAGACTTGCTTAAGAATGTTAAAGGCTGAATGGATATTTGATTTTAGCTTTAGGGGTTCTGAAAGATCTACTCAGTTGGCTTGATATAGGGGTTGTGCCAAGAGGAATCCAGAGGCATAGATATCCAGCTAACCCCAAGAAGGACAGGATCTTTATTTTTGATGTAGGGAGTGGATATATGTAGGGGTGGATATAAGGGACTTTCTATGGTAATATATTTTTTTCATTGGTGTTGAAAGGACTCCAAGATAGGTGACTCTAGGAAGAGAGAGCTGAACCTTGGTGGGAGATAACTTAATAGCCTCTATCAGCTAGAAAACTGAGGAGTTGTATAGTGTGTTGTTGAGTGTGTAAGCGAAGGACTACAAAGGAGATCATCCACATATTGGAAGACAGTACTTGGAGTAAGGTCAAGAGAGGTTAGGTCTGATGCTAGAGCGTGGCCAAAAAAATGAGGGCTATCACGAAAGCCTTGTGGAAGGACTGTCCTTGTCAGCTGTTGGGAGCGATGATTGTTTGGATCAATCCAGGTAAGGGCAAAGAGGTCTTGAGAGTCTGGGTGTAAAGGAATAGTAAAGAAGGCATCTTTGAGGTCTAGAACAGTGAAATGGGTCATGGAAGAGGGAATGAGAGAGAGAAGAGTATAGGGATTTGGAACTACTGGGTGTATGGGGATAACAACCGCATTGATATGTCACAGGTCCTGGACCAGGTGATAGGAGCCATTTGGCTTTTTGGCAGGTAGGACAGGGCTGTTATAGGGAGAGTGAGTTGGGTGCAAGAGGCCCTGACGTGGGAGTTTAGTAACAGCAGGTTTACCCTGTTGATGTTTTTGGGAGATGGGGTATTGTGGTTGACTGGGGAATTTAGAGGGGTCTTTGAGATGGATATGAATTGGAGCATGGTGAGAGGCAACAGATGGGTTATCTGCATCCTAAACTATGGGGTTTATGGTCACGGAGGCCAGTGGGGAGGGGGAAGAAGAGGTGGGGTCGAGCTGGGTCAGATGACTCCTGCTCAGGGCCAGGAGGGGATGTCCAGATCCCTAGAGGGGGATTTGGACAGTCAACCTTCCAATATCCCAGTTGTGGCATAAAGGGACTTTGGAAGGCCGACATAATGAGCCATCTTATCAATGAGACCCCATGTGGGCCCTATCAATTAGGTCTTGATACATCTAGTTCCCTGATAGCTCAGTTGGTAAAGAATCCTCCTGCAATGCAGGAGATCCCATTTTGATTCCCAGGTTGGAAAGATCCACTGAGAAGGGATAGGCTACCCATACCAGTATTCTTGGGCTTCCCTTGTGGCTCAGCCGGTTAAGAATCCTCCTGCAATGCGGGAGACCTGGGTTCAATCCCTGGGTTGGGAAGATCCCCTGGAGAAGGGAAAGGTTACTCACTCCAGTATTCTGGCCTGGAGAATTCCTTGAACTGTATAGTCCATGGGGTGGCAAAGAATCAGACACTACTGAGTGACTTTCACTTTCACGCACTTTCACATCTAGTTCCAGTGTCAAACAGAAGTGGATGGAAATTCAGCAGTGGTACATGGTAGTCAGATGATACTCTAGATGCAGTTCTTTGACTTTAGAGACAAATCTAGAATCTGAAAATTCCTATCCTGGACTTGTGTCAGGACTCTGCAAGGTGAAAGAAATAATACTTGCCAACTACAAGAATGTCATTTATCTACCTCAAGGTCTGATTGTTGTTGTTGTTATTTTTAATCGCTAAGACATTTCCAACTCTTTGTGACCCTATGGACTAGCCCGCCAGGCTCCTCTGTCCATGGAATTCTCCAGACAAGAATATTGGAGTAGGTTACCATTTTCTTCTCCAGAAGATCTTCCCGACCCAGGGATAGAACCTATGTCTTCTGCATTGGAGGAGGATTCTTTAGTACTGAGTTACCAAAGTCTGGTAGTGAGAAATAAATGAATAATTCATGTGGAATTCTTTGCATAGTAATACTGTTACCACAAATGGATACTCTATGTTGATTAGATTAACACACAGGGAAGCTCACACTGTATTCTGCATAAGCCTGTTTTTCCTTCCAGATCTAAATGCTTAACAAAAATCACTTCTAACAATGTTGTTTTTCAAAGTAGCCACATGGTGGCAGGCTTTAACCAAAAAGGAACAAATGTTTCTGAATTACTTGCAATATCATCTTCTGCTTTGGACAACTGGTAAAAGACAAAATTCATAAAATTAAACCTAAGAAGGCACTGTATTTTATTCATTTTTATAGTCTAAAAACCTCAAAATAGAATTTCATGTATCTGAGAGTTCTGTTTTGGTATCCAATAGGGGCCTATTTCTTTCCCCAAAGATTGTTCTGTGGAATGGAAGGAGAGGGGTCTTTCCTTTCACTGGATAGTTTTTCTCCTCTGAATTTCTTCTTTTGACCAGATAGAGACAGGTTCTGCCTAAGAAGAGAGATCAACTGTAGTATAAGAGTTTAAGAATGTGGATAGTTGGATTAAAATCACAAAGGCTAGTACGTTATTAATCTGCCTTTACCACTTACACTCGTCAGGGTCTTATTTTCATTAAACATTTTTTTTTTTAATCTCAACAGAGATCTTATAATATCACAATATATTCTGTGCTGTGCTTTGCTTAGTTGCTTAGTCATGTCTGACTCTTTGCAACCCCATCAACTACTTGCTAGACTTCTCTGTCTATGGGGATTCTCCAGGCAAGAATACTGGAGTGGGTTGCCATGCCCTCCTCCAGGGGATCTAAATCCAGGGATTGAACCCAGGTCTCCCGCATCGCAGGAAGATTCTTTACTGTCTGAGTCGCTGGTCTAAGTTTTTTCCTTTTGCTACATTAAACTAATTTTCCCTAACCAACTGTCAGTACTCTTTCATATGCATGCAACAACCATCTCTTTCTCTCCCACTGAGCATCACCCCACCCCATATACACCAAATCCTTGTCTTATATGGTGATTATTACAATTATAAAATATATTATATGTATCTCAATATATTTGAGTACTATTACAACAGATTGACTTTCAAAGTGGAATTACAGCATTAGAGTTTCCACTACTTTTAATCTTATCTTTAATATATTGAAGGCATGTATTATTTATGTTTTATATTTTAGTATGGTTTTAAAAGTACTAGAGAAGTAACTACAGTGTGAGTAAATAAACATAGGCAGCATGTGAAAGCACTGGCCTCTGAGGGACATTCGCAGAAACCAACTTCATTCTTTTTCCTGTCTGCTCACTCCGGGACCCCATCTGCATTCTACTGTTTCCTCAGGCATTTGGATAAAATGTCGGTGAGTCATAGAGGCATGGGTATTTTCAAGTTCAATGCAGTCTAATATAAAATCTTCAGACTCCCTACCAATTTAAAACTTTTCTTTCTGTCCCACCCTGTTGTTTGTTCAGTCGCTAAGTCGTTTCTGACTCTGAAACAGCATGATTTGCAGCACGCCAGGCTTTCCTGTCCTTCCCTCTCCCCTGGAATTTGCTCAAACTCATGTCCCTTGAATCGATGATGCCATGCAGCCCTCTCATCCTCTGTCTCCCCTTCTCCTCCTGCCCTCAATCTTTCCCAGCATCAGGGTCTTTTCCAAGGATTCAGCTCTTTGCATCTGGTGGCCAAAGTATTGAGCCCACTTCACAGGTGCATGCCTTGTGGTAAGAGGGTTGTGGTGGACAGTTTCTTGCTTTCTTTATTCCACTCTACTTATGCTTCTTCATCTCCAGGTTTAGAGTGGGGAGGAGCAGTAGCGAAGGACAGAAAAAGTCTTTTTCAGGGACAGAACTGTAATCAGAGGTGACAAATGTCACAGCTGTCCCCTTCTCAGGGCTCCTTAGAGAAAGCTGTGGGGTCCAGCTGAAATCCTCGGTGTGGGTTCTACTTTTTCTGGCTTCTCACTTACAGCTCCCTGCCCCATTATCTCAGTTAATGTGCATGCCCTCTCCGCTGAGGTCATCTCTCTCCCGTCAGGAAAACTTTTGGCACACATCCTCTTCAAGCACGCTTGCTTTCATCCAGATGTCTATGTATGATTCATGGGGAACATGCCCCTGGCTCTCTGTTGGTGGACGAATAGCTCACTCCCAGAGAAATCTCTCCTGAAACACTCTAGAAGCAACTTTCTAGATCTGTCTCTTTCCTACTCAAATTCCGGAGCACACACATGAAGCGCTCCCTCTGGTTTAGCCTAGGGTGAAAGGCACACCATCCTTCTCTCCAGGGTGGAATGGGCAGGAGGCTGGGGAGAGCAAGACACAACGGGTTTTTTTCTTTTTTTTTTTTTAATGAACTTCACATTCACTCCTGGTCTTCTCTTCTGTCGGTGAGGTGTGGGTAATGGGCTGT
Organism: Muntiacus reevesi; assembly: GCF_963930625.1. Lineage (NCBI taxonomy): Eukaryota > Metazoa > Chordata > Mammalia > Artiodactyla > Cervidae > Muntiacus > Muntiacus reevesi. The sequence goes on along the minus strand of NC_089261.1, from coordinate 39,578,797 downwards.
TGCCGTCAGAACTAAATTCACAATGTTCTGAGTAGGAGGTCTGTGATTTCTCTTTAAAAGATGAAGATTTTGAGGATTGATTTGATAGATCTCAGTACATGGGAGTTTGGTGAAATTATAATACAATGAAAATTTCATATTTAAACTTTATGCTATAAGTGTGTGTGTGTGTGTGTGTGTGTGTGTGTGTGTGTGTGCGCTAAGTCACTTCAGTCATGTCTGATTCTTTGTGACCCCATGGACTGTAGCCCACTAGGCTCTTCTGTCCATGGGATTTCCCAGGCAAGAACATTGGAGTGGATTGTCATTCCCTTCTCCAAGGGGATCTTCCCAACCCAGAGATCAAACCTGCTTCTCATCTCTTTTATCTCCTGCATTGGCAGGCAGGTTCTTTACCACTAACAGTACCTGGGAAGCCCCTGTGCTAGCCATATTTAGATTTTATTAAACTGAAAATGCTATGCAGTAAAAGATTTTAGACCAATGCCTTAGTAGTGAAAATATCCATTTTGTAGTTGGTCTAGGTTGGAATGCAGGGTGAGATTATTAGCTGTGTGACCTTGGGCAAGTTACTTGATTTTTCAGAACCTCATTTTTCTCATCTATAAGGGGGAATTGCCTTACATGTTTATACTGTATAGAATTAAATGAGATAATACCTGAAAGTTCTTAACATGTATCTAGCACATTAGGCACATTTAATAAAAGGTGGTTTGAAAATCATTTCCATTTCATTGTTCTTTGGCAGCATAGCTGCCACTCCTCAAAACAGTCTTATATGTCACTGTCAAATTCATGCTCTGAACATGCCACATTTGTCACATGCTCAGCTCACTTAGGAATTAGTGGTGCCTTTCTGGCCTGAGTCAAGTGTAAGTGTTTTAGCCTAACACTCAGTACTAACCAGACTCTACCAAACACCTTGTCCAGTCATATCTGAATCCAAAACTCTCTCTACCACACTTGGTGTTTTTATAAATATTCTATGTGTGCATTCTTTTCTTTCCTACTTTACTTGCACTGTTTCCCCTCTAAACACCTACTCTCTTGAATTATCCAGATTTCTCTCATCTGAAAGCCTGTACGTTTTCCCTGACCTTTCAAACCTGTTGTAATCTCAGGCTTATTTCCTAATGACTTCCCTTTTCTCTCTTAGTTGGCACATCATCCAAGCCTGAGTCACTCTTTCTTGCAGATATGGACAAAATACAACCCTAGGAGCTTGGGATACTGGCTGTTGAGCAAGACAGACGGGTGGGGAGGTGGCTCCCCTGAGGTTGAACCTTAAGCAGTGAAAATGGAAGGCAAATTCCACCTCCTTTCTCTCTCCTGTGGACCCGTCTGAGGAGTGGTTGCATTTTTACGGTCCTTTTACCAACATTGCGTGTGCTGTTGAACATGTCTGCCAGCAGAGGCTTTGTCCCGGAGGTTGTCCTGAAGTTGTGGCCAGTACTCTAGTGCTTCTTATGACATTATAAGGCTTTTCATCTTTTCCTGGCTTTTTTCCCCACTGTCCTCAGTTGTCTGGGCTTACACCTCCCAAATAAAGGGTCAGCACTTCATCCAAGTCTGAGGATCTACTTTCCAAAGGACCCAGGTCAGGTCAGCTGTGAAAAGTCTGTTTCCCAATGCTTAAAATTATATAATATTTGCAGTACTCATTTAGCACTTAATGCTCATTTCCTGTTCGAAGATCCTGTGCATGCATGCTAAGTCACCTCAGTCATGTCTGACTCTTTGCAGCCTTGTGGACGGTCACCCCCCAGGCACCTCTGTCCATGGGATTCTCCAGTCAAGAACACTGAAGTGGGTTGTCATGCCCTCCTCCAGGGGATCTTCCCGACCCAGGGATTGAACCCTCATCTCTTACTTCTCCTCCATTGGCAGGTGGGTTCTTTTACCACTAGCGCCACCTGAGAAGCCCCTCTAAGATGATATATGTGCTGTTATTTACCCCTTTTCTTAATGCCTACATCAAACAGTCAGAATATGTTTTCTTTCTGGGAAGGGTTCATATTGGGTTTTTCCTTTAATACTTTTTCAGGTAGCATTATTCCCAAGAAAGAAGCTCACTGTATATTTTTAGAAGAAATATGTGAATAATGGATTCCATTTGTAACCATTTGGTTATACTAGTTACACCAGTATTTTCTATTACAAATAGAAATTTCCTATAAAAATTTCACTGCCTTGAAAAGATTTATTTCTCTTTATTGATAGACTCACAATATTCACAGATTTTTAAGGTTCAAATATTCTTAAAGACAAAGGAAAACATTTTTATTTAAACCATACTTCTTGTTCTCTAATTCTTACTACGTTAGGGCCTCAAAAATAATCCAGCAAAAATGAAAAAGAACATTTAGGAAATAATGATAGTAAACCAGGAATTGAGGGAATAGGGTTTGTAGGTAATAAAATAGTAAAACAAGGCTCTTAGCAAGACAAATAAAGAAGACAAACACGCCAAGGAAGAAAACTGCTCAATTACAAGGCACTTTTAAAATTTCTCTGGCACTGTTTTTACATTGCTGTAGGCCGAATTTGTAAATTCTAGAAAGTTGCAAAAGACAAGAAAATGACTTTTGTAAAAACTTCAGGATGTTTAAACCCAATGAATACATTTTATTATGTTGCGTTGATGATATTTTAACATACTTTGCAGGCTAGTACCTAGAAATGTCCATTCTCTTTAACTGGAATAACTGAGCATTAGCACTGGAGGGACTTTAGAAATAACCTGTTCTCATCCAATATAAGAGAGACCTAAGGCAGAGAAAAGTAATAAAACATGCATCGAAACCTCTCAGCTAATAAGTGGAGGAACCAGTTTTAGAATTCGCTTCCTGAAGTGTGGTAAGATGCCCTGTGGAGTAAGTCATCATTTCTCAGTTTCTTAATTAAAAAAAAAAAAAAAAAAAAAGTGAAATATCCCATTATCACAGTATTAGATCATTGTAGAACTTGGGTTATCTTTCAAAATCATGTAATGCAAACTTGGAATTTGTGATGACAAATTTTAGAAATAAGACATAGAAAATTGAAACAAATATCCTCCTTTGAGGTTGATTTAAAGAAATAAGCAGATCTTCAGATACTGATAAAGATTTGTTTTTAAAGCTGATATTTTAAAATGTATTTTGTAAAGTAAAACCATCACAATATGGAATATACTCAAGCATTAACTTATAATTTAAAATCAAGCAATGGAATCAGTGAACATATGTATATAAGTTTTATAAAATCAATTCTTATTCAGTTGTCTGTGTTTGAATTATTAGGTTATGTGCAACACAGATGGATTTGAAAAAAATTTAGGGAAAGTACAGATGAAATTGTCTAAATTTATATAAGATTACTATCAACATACTAAAACACAAAACAGAGGCTTAGAAAGAATTCTGGTTTCTTGGAATAGGAAATGAGGAAAATGAGAATAAAACAAGTAGGAACAATCTCATGGCAGAGTGTCTGTTTGAAACTAGAATGAAAATGTTTTTGTTGATAGCTTCTCAAGTGTCTGTCTCTCTCTTTAATAAGCTTTATTTTATAGAGCAGTTTTAGGTTCACAGCAAAACTGAGAGGGAACTTCAAAAAGTTCTCATAACCCCTATCTCTGCACAAACACCACCTCCCTTACTATCATCATACACTACAGCTATAATTGATGAACCTACAATGGGAAATCATAATCACTCAAAGTCCATAGTTTACATTAGGATTTAGTATTGTTCTTATGCATTCTCTTGATTTGGACAAATACATACTGATATATATCCATAATATTGTATCATACAGAATAGTTTCACCATCTTAAAAATCCTCTGTGGTGTCCCTATTCTTCCTTCCCTCCCCCTATCTCCTGGCAACCATGAATCTTATTACTGTCTCCATAGTTTTACCTTTTCCAGAAGGTCAAATAGTCGGAATCATACAGTGGGTAGTCTTTTCAGATTGGCTTCTTTCACATAGTGATACGCTTTTAAGGTTTTTCACGTTTCTTCATGGCTTGATTGACAACAAGGAAGCCAAGGTGGCAGAAATGAAACAAACAAGAGGAAGAAGGAAGAGATGAAGTCAGAGAGCTAACAAACTGGAAGGGAGTGAGTCATGTAGGACATGGTAGCCCACAGTAGGACTTTGGATTTCATCTTCAATTTTCTTCTGCACTGATATTTTTGGAAACAAAATAAATGAAGTATTTTACCAGTCAGGTTTATCCAGATAAACAGAACCAACCAGTAGAATACAAACACACACACACACACACACACACACACACACACACACACACACACACACACAATATTGAATTGGCTTAGGCAGTTATGGAAGCTGACAAGTCAAATCTGTTATCAGCCAGCTGGAGATCCAGGAGAACCATGTTTCAGCTTGAGTATGAAGGTAAGAATAACCAGTGTCCCAGCTGGAAGAGAGTCAGCCAGGAGGAATTCTGCCTCACTCAGTCTTTGTCCTACTCAGGTCTTAAACTCACTGGACAAGGTCTACCCACATTAAGGAGGGCATTTCTACTTCATTCATTCTACGTTATTCAGCTCAAATGTTATTTTCATTTAGAAATACTCTCAAGAGCACACCCAGAATAAAGTTTGACCAAATGCCTGGGCATCCTATGACCCAGTCAAGTTGAAACATGGCATTAAGTCTCAAAAATGTTATTTCTTATGAATACTTCTATATCTAAGTTATTATTTAAAAGAAATCAATATGTGCTAATCTGGCATTTCATAAGTAACTTTTGGATCAGTCCTTTCAATCATTCAATCATGTCCAACTCTGCAACCCCATGGGCTGCAGCACACCAGGCCTTCCTGTCCATCACCAACTCCTGGAGTTTACTCAAACTCATGTCTATTGAGTTGGTGATGCCATCCAACCATCTCATCCTCTGTCATCCCTATCTCCTCCCTCCTTCAATTTTTCCCAGCATCAGGATCTTTTCAAATGAGTCAGTTCTTCACATCAGGTGGCCAAAGTATTGGAGTTTCAGCTTCAGCATCAGTCCTTCCAATGAATATTCAGGACTGATCTCCTTTAGGATGAACTGGTTGGATCTCCTTGAAGTCCAAGAGACTCTCAAGAGTCTTCTCCAACACCACAGTTCAAAAGCATCAATTCTTCGGCGCTCAGCTTTCTTCACAGTCCAACTCTCACATCCATACATGATTACTGGAAAAACCATAGCTTTGACTAGACAGATCTTCGTTGGCTAAAGGCATGCTATTTTTCATGTATGTGATGCAAAATTATATTCCAATTCTCTTGAAAAATGTACATGAATTCTAAAATTCATGACTCTACCCATAGCATTTACAAAATCTAAGTAATTCTGTCTTTACTTTAAATAGTCTTTATGACAGCCAGAATTTCTTTTCTTTTCTACTTTCTCATTCACTCTACTTAAAAGAAGCCTCCAAATGTCCATTATGGAGAATTAAGTGACATTCTTCAGAACTTTATAAGCAACAGCCTAAGGAATCAGAGCTTTGAGAATGCTATTGAAATGACATGGTTTGGATATGCTCACTCCCTGAATCCTGTGAACCAAAGTATATAGTGTTACCTCAAAGGAACCCACATCTTAAAACTCCTTAGCATCATGCTGACTTTTCAGATAGATGAAATTATATTTAATAATTATAGCTTCTAGGTTGTGTTTTTAAAAACTCTCATCTAAAAATTATATTTGTATATTAAAAACATAATGATCTTAATTAGAATAATCTTGCTTGTACTTGCTTGCTTTGTCTTGCTTGTATCTTTCTTCCCTTTGTAATGAACACACCTGAAATATTTTAGCCTTAGCATTTCTATTTATGCTGTAAAATTAATTTCATCATCTCCAAGGTTATTGAGTTATCCTTCAAGGAGCACTAGAGTCAGGGTACACTAGAACAATTATTCACATCTCATTGCAATTCCACATTCAGTGCTGTCATGTTGAAATAACTTGAAATTGACCATAATAGAAGTTTTGACACCACATAAATGAAAAAATGCAACATATCAGAGTCCTTTACTTTCTCCTCCTCCAACCCCTCCCCAAACACCCTACAAGCTGATGGTTAAACATAGCTGCTTATTACTCTTATTTAGGGATATTTTTACTACATATACTAAGAAAAATTTATTATATTAAAAAATTTAAATCTCTTTTCAATGCAGCTTAAAAAGTAAATAATTTTTATAATTTTATGCAGTCAAAATGGAATTTTCTGCCTGTTTTTAAATCCTATGTTTTTTTAATCACCTGTAAGAAATTCACAAAGTAAAAAGTGTGTAAATGAAATGTGAATAATAGTTGCTATTTAATAGTTAATAGTTGCATGCATAGTTAGTAGTTGCATGTCTGCCTCCTTTGCAACCCCTTGGACTATAGTCCACCAGGCTCCTCTGTCTGTGGACTTTCCCAGGCAAGAATACTGGAGTGGGTTGCCATTTCCTACCCCAGGAGATCTGCCCAGTCCTGTATTTATAGGCCTATACTCCCATACTTGAAACCCAGGGGACTAGATGTATTTTGAAATTCAGATTTCCTTTTTAATTTTGGAAAGATAGTATGCCGTAATAGTGTATGGTATTATAGAATTTCCTATTATTATTTTTTTTTTTTGGTGGGGAGGCAGCCATAATCAACACATTCATATTTCTTCAGGGACCAGAATGCATAATCGCATTAAATAGGATAAAGATCCTGAGTAACCTCATATCTAATCTGGTTAGGTTTTATCTTCAAATAAGTTTATGTTAGCTTTGCAGAAGGGATTATGGATCTCCATAGTTCCTTGACCATTGAAAAGGTGGTTAATAAGCAATGTCTCTAAAAATGCACTGAGAAATGATGATCAAGACAAAGCAGAGAGGAAGTCAGGAAGTCAGTTCAAAAGGCCAAAGAGTCCTCTGGAACTCCAGTGAGCTCAGTAGCAACGTGATGCTCCAGGCAGGTAAAAATTCTGCAGAGTAAGGTTTTTGCCCAACGTCTTTTGTGACTGTACAATACAAACCAGGCTTAGAGCCATATTCAGCTTCTTAGTCAAATCCTAACATGTATGCATCGCAGGTGTGCATTCTGTACACTCTGGGAAGGGGGTGGTGTGAGAGAGCTTTATGGGTGAACTGAAAGATTTACTGAGTCATCTGAAGAAAACCAGCGTGGGAAAATTCTCTTCTGCCAATGTAGAGAAGGAGCAAGAAATGACTGGTTCCTGAATGGGCTGCCATGTTCCCACATGTAGAAACAGGCAGAGCAATGCCTGCTGCTCACACACTTTCAGGAATATTATGAAATAAGGAAAGCGTGTATCCTTGGATTGGTTTTGAACTCTTTGAAAAAACGCAGACAACTGATTATGATTCATATGTACCAGTCATAAAAATAAAGCAGTATTTCTTTGCAAGCTCATGCTGCATACAATGAAACATATTCTCTTTGAAAAGTCAAATCTGTCCACTTATGTCCACATAGTCATTAATCCATCCACTTATGTCCACATAGTCATTAGATACAACACAAGCAGGCAAACATGAATGGTGATATCTCCTAGCTCAGAGGGCTCTGCATTGCCTTTGATTTCCAGTGGAATGGTTGTAAGTCATGAGAAGTGGAAGTTAGAATGCATGCTCATATTCATACATTTTTATTTACACAGTCCATGTTATAATTTTAAATGTTTCATGTGAATTGTTCACTCTCAGTCAACCCAGTACTTAGTATTTTAAATTATTTTGCAATGTGTTTAAGCTACACGGTAACACAAAAATCAGTGTATAATTTATCAACATGAATAAAAATAAGGGCTTATCAGTTTAAAATCCATAAGATGAACTAGAGGTAGATTTAAAACCAGACAATTTTATTTTATCCCTGACTTGGTCACACTTGAATCTTATATCCTTTTTTCTAGCTGCTTAACTTCTTTGACATGATATTCTGCCCTTATCAAAAACTTATTGTAATAGTGTTTTAATGTTGAATTGCAGCTGAAAATATTTTCTAGAAATGTCAAGCGCTATTGTTTTTCATATATGCATTTTCCAAACATTTTTTGAGTTCACTAAATGCCAGGCAGTCCTGGCTCTTGGTGTATATAAGATGTAAAAATGGGCATTTCTAGAAGGCAGATGATAAGAGAAAGATGACTATGAAATGCCCGTGGTGTGGTCTAATAGTGTAGATAGCATTTATATTCTATTGCACATCCTATAGTAACATGTATGTGAAACAGGGAGAATACTCTAGAGAAATGTGTGCTTATTAGCTCTGAATTATAGCAAGTAAATGGAGGAGGAATTGACAACCCACTCTAGTATTCTTGCTGGGAAAATCCCACAGACAGAGGAGCCTGGTGGCTAGCGCCTATGAGGTTGCAAAGAATCAGACACGACTGAACAGACTGAGCGTCTTAAGTGAAAATGCTCACAAAGGAAGACCGCTGAGGAACCGAATAGGGAACTTCAAAAATTAAGGCGCATTTGGAAGAAGAGTAGTCACCAGATGAAATGGAAATGAAGGAGGGAGAGCAGTAGAGACATCAGGTTAGTAAGGGTAATTATTAGTTGCACAGTTAACAGATAATAGCATAGAAAGGAAGATAATCCAGGGCATAAAAATAAATAACAGGTAAATGTTGGAAATGGTTAGAAGAAATCTCTCTATAACATAACTACTAAAACAGGTGAGATTTTTTGCTTCCTACAATCTGAAATGTCTCTTTTAAATTGTCTGTGGGGTATTAGGGTTGTTTATGAGCTGTTGTGCATGGGATTTCTAGCAGGGTAGATTCACTGTGGGAAATAACAGGGTAGAAATTAACAAGTATATGAAGTTGTTATATTCAAGATGTGTCAAAATATTTTGCCAATAAAGCTATGAAAAATATAAACATGCTAACACATACTTGATAAAAGTACAAATTGCAACCTTTCTGAAAGTGATCTAGGGCACATAAGAATTGAAGAAGTACATATTTTATGAGCCAGTAATTTTACTTCTAGAGATCTAATTTATAAAAACAAAAAGCCCAGCCTTTAATTGAATAGGTCAAAGATATTTATTGCATTATTCTTCATACAAATGTACAAACCATTAACTAAAGCCTTGGGACAAAATATGTTTAAGAATTCTGATGGTTAGGGATTTTTATAGCAATAATATGAAGCATATTCTATATATTATTAATACCACTAGGGGGCTGGGGCAGTGCCTCATAATGAAACACATTTATATTTCTTCAACAAAATGTATGAGTATTCAAATTAACTAGGTTAAATAAAGATTATAAATAGCTTCATATTGCTTCAGGTCAGGTTTCTCAACACATGAATTAGAAAGAAATTTAACTTTGGAATTGCAAATAAGTTATTAAAAACCTATAATTAAATTTCAGAAAGGAATTATCTGAACACCTATAGAAAATGTTCAGCTTCTATTTACAATACTATGTTAGATTTATAAGTGTTGATCTGGAAAAATGACTCTGATATATTGTATAAAGGGAAAACGTAATTTTTCAGATTAACATGAATAGTATATTCCATTTCTGTGGGGGAGAAGAACATCTACATCTCTACATTAGTATTTTGTTGTAAGCATGGAAAAAGAATAGAAGTATGTTTGCACAAAAGACAGCTATGTAATATAATCTTAAGTCATCATAATGTAATAAGAAGGTTTAAAAATAAGGTGGACTTATTGAGTGTATCATAAACTTTGACCTCACATGCTTAGTTTGTGGCCATTACGGCTTTTTATAGATAGTTTGTAGCCACGAGTGTAGTTAGTGTCTCTTCATTCTCTGATAAGACAAGCAGTTCACAAAATGTGTGATTATCATTTAGGTGCAAAAATGTATTAACTCCACTAATTAACATTTCAAAGAGAGCAATTAAAATTGTAGAAGGTATATTCATCTATTTTTGCTGACAAAATAAGTTCCTTTAACTAAATATAGAAATGACATTTATATTGAGGAAATTGTAGCCTGTAAATAATCAATTCTCCCTCCCTAAAATCATTAAAATCATGGTGTATGTTGTACTGTGTGGGAAAATTCTCATTTAGTGATGTGTGTATAAAAAAGTGTAAAAATTAATGAAACAATGTTAAAAACTTACTAAGTTTAAGATACCAATTCTGTTAAGTGACTGATGAGTATTAAAAATTAATTTTGCTAAATGCTTGACTGTATGTTAGAATTGAATTAGTTTTTTAGCATATCAGTCAGTTCAGTCACTCAGCCGTGTCTGACTCTTCGAGACCCCATGGACTGCAGCAAGCCAGGCTTCCCTGTCTATCACCAACTTCTGGAGCTTGCTCAAACTCATGTCCATCAGTCAGTGATTCCATCCAACAATCTCATCCTCTATCATCCCCTTCTCCTCTTGCCTTCAATCTTTCCCAGCTATGGGGTCTTTTCCAATAATTCAGTTCTTCCCATTAGTGATCAAAGTATTGGAGTTTCAGCTTCAGCATCAATCCTTCCAATGAATATTCAGGACTGATTTCTTTTAGGATGGACTGGTTTGACCTCCTTGCAGTCCAAGGGACTCTCAAGAGTCTTCTCCAGCACCACAGTTCAAAAGCATCAATTCTTTGGCACTCAGCTTTCTTTATAGTCCAACTCTCACATCCATACATGACTACCGGAAAAACCATAGTTTTGACTAGATGGACCTTTGTTGGCAAAGTAATGTTTCTGCTTTTTAATATGTTGTCTAGATTGGTCATAACTTTTCTTCCAAGGAACAAGCATCTTTTAACTTCATGGCTGCAGTCAACATCTGTAGTGATTTTGGAGCCTAAAAAAATAAAGTCTGCCACTGTTTCCATTGCTTCCCCATCTATTTGCCATGAAGTGATGGGACCGGATGCCGTGATCTTAGTTTTCTGAATATTCAGTTTTAAGCCAACATTTTCACTCTCAACTATTTCACTTTGATCAAGAGGCTCTTTAGTTCTTCGCTTTCTGCCATGAGGGTGGTGTCATCTGCTTATATGAGGTTACTGATATTTCTCCCGGCAATCTTAACTCCAGCTAGTACTCCATCCAGCCCGGCATTTTGCATGATGTACTCTGCGTATAAGTTAAATAAGCAGGGTAACAATATACAGCCTTGATATACTCTTTTTCTGATTTGGAACCAGTCTGTTTTTCCATGTCCAGTTCTAACTGTTGCTTCTTTACTGTTGCATACAGATTTCTCAGGAGGCAGGTCAGGTGGTCTGGTATTCCCATCTCTTTCAGAATTTTCCAGTGTTGTTATACACACAGTCAAAAGTTTTGACTTGGTCAATAAAGCAGACGTAGATGTTTTTCTGGAATTCTCTTGCTTTTTCAATGATCCAATGGATGTTGGCAATTTGACTGCTGGTTCCTCTGCCTTTTCTAAATCCAGCTTGAGCATATGGAAGTTGGACTTCTGTTGGCAAAGTAATGTCTCTGCTTTTTAATATGCTGTCTAGGTTTGTCATAGCTTTTCTTCTAAGGAGCAACTGTCTTTTAATTTCATGACTGCAGTCACCATCTGCAGTGATTTTGGAGCCCAAGAAAATAAAGTCTGTCACTGTTTCCATTGTTTCCCCATCTATTTGCCATGAAGCGATGGGATCTTCATTTTTTGAATGTTGTGTTTTAAGCCAGTGTTTTCATTGTCCTCTTTCACTTTCATCAAGAGACTCTTTAGTTCTTCTTCACTTTCTGCCATAAGGTTTGTGTCATCTGCATGTCTGAGGTTATTGATATTTCTCCTGGCATTCTTAATTCCAACTTGTGTTTCATCCAGCCTGGCATTTTGCATGATGTATTCTGCATGTAAGTTAAATAAACAAGGTGACAATTTACAGCCTTGATGTACTCCTTTCCCAATTTAGAACCAGTCTGTTGTTCATGTCTAGTTATAACTATTGCTTCTTGACCTGCATACAGATTTCTCATTATATATGGGACATTTAAACTTCCAGAAGTTATCAAATTGTTTTGGAAGCTCAACTTTATACAATGGACTGATGTTGACCATATATTATAAGGACCTGCAAGAAAAATATTTTAAGGAGTATTATAGAATAAGAGCTTCAGTATCTTTCATTAAGGAAGCCATACTTTGAACATTCGGCCAAGAGGGACTGGTCGTTACCTTGTTTGCATGGCATGACTCTGTCAGGTGGTAAAGACTGGGCAACTCTTAGGCTCTTAGTGTGTGCCTGGGACTAACTCTTTATTACATGTTTTGAATGTTCCTTCACCAGGATTCTTGAAAAATAATATCCCTTCCAAAGAGTTGTTATAATTCAGTAAAATGGGCTATCTAAAGTTAAAATTATCTCAGAATCTGTGAAGCTCATCTCTCTGATTACACCTTTGCCCTCACATATGTTCTACTCAAGCAGACAGTAATTCTGTAAAAAAAAAAAAAGGAGAAGTAGCACCCTTCTTGTGCTCAAAACCTTCCAGTAGTTTCCTATCTCACTCTGTAAACACTGAAATCTTTGTAATGACCTGTAAGTCCCCACATGATCCAGTTCTCAGCTAATTTGTTGCCCTGATTTCCTTGGGATCCCACTGCTTAAGCCACACTAGCCTCTTTGCTTTTCAAGAAAATATGAGGCCCACTCTTGACTCAGAATGTTTACACTTTGTATTTCTTCTGACTGGAATATTTTTCCCCTAAGTGTTCTCATGCCTCAGTTTTTCACATCTTTCAAATCTTTATTCAGCTCTCACCTTCTTGGTGAAGACTTCCATGGTGTCCTATTTAAAAATTCAAACTCTGCCTATAAAAGTTTTCATCTTCTATTCTTAATAATTTATCTCCATACTTCCAGTAACACATAAAGTGCTATATTTTACAATTTTATTTTATTTTCTGACTTTTTTCACTATCATATATGCTCTATGAGACCAAGATTTTTATCTAATTTGTTCGTTATTATAGTTCCAGTACATAGAAGAATAGATAGAACTTAGTATGCAATAATATACCGTATTTGTTGAATGAGAGAAATACAAAGACAGGGGTCAAAAATAACTTTAAAGTTCTGACTGAGCAATATGAAGGAGTGAGTTGAGACTTCTCTGGAAATCCAATGGTTAAGACTCCGTACTTCCACTGCAGGGAGCATGGGTTCAATCCCTGGTGGGAGAACTAAGATCTCATGTGCTGCCTGGTATGGAAAAAAAAAGAGGGGGGGGGGTGCGGGGAATAAGTTGTCTTTAAGTGAAATGGGATATACAGATATACACTGACAGAGCATTACGTCCTAAAGGTGTGGGAATCTGCACCTCAATGTTTGACATGTTACATCTGAGATGCCTACCCAAATGAAGATGTTGAATAAACAATTGGATACCTGGGTCTTGAGTTTAAGGGGCAGGTTTACTCAGAAAATAGAGAGTTGGGAGTCATTTGACATATAGAAAGAAGATGAGATTGCCAAAAAATTGAGTGTAGATAGAAGGGAAAAGAAGCCTAAGATTAAGACATGATTCATTTCAACACTAACAGGCAAAGGAGATAAGTTATTCATCAAAGAAGAGGATAAATACAGCCAATGAGTTGAAAGGAAGTTCATGAGGGGAGTGATGTCTTAGAAATCAAGAGAAGAGAGTATTTCCAAGGAGAAAAGAGTAACTGACTACATCAAATACTGCTGACAGATCAAGTAAGGTAGGGACTGAGAATTGAATGAGAAGCTGGCCATGTGGAGGGCACTCAGGGTTTCACAAGAGCAGTTACAGGAGGAAGGCAATGGGGAAAGCCTGGTTCAAGCATCCCAAGAAAAAAGGGAGGTGAGGGATTGAAAAAAGTGAACATGGAAAACTGAGTTCAAAGAATATCAGTAAAAGGAACAAAAGAATTGAAGTGGTTGTTGAAGAAGGAAGTGGATTTAAGGGATTTATTTTTGTCTTATTTAGTTTTCTTCTTTTAAAGAGAGAATTCATGGCATCAAATGGAGAGATGCAAAAGAGAAGGAAAACTTCAAAAGGCAGGAGATAGCAGGAACCGCAAGAGAAATGCCCTTGAATGCTGGTGAGAGTTAATGGGGCAGAGTGCACATGAGGAAGGAGGAAGTTCTTCTGTAAATTGGAACATCAGAAGTTCTTATTTAGCAACAAGACAGATGGCAAGTGTATGTGACTAGATGAAGGTAGGTGGAGAGGTTTGGTGGTTGGTGGTTCTCTTCGGAAGCTTCAGAGAGTTTCACTAAAACAAGAAGCAGTATCACTCGGTAAAATTAAAAAATGGAGAATAAATATGACGTGGTTGTTTGGAAGAGAAGGATAGTGAATGGGTTAGGAAAACTCAATTATCATATGATTAGGGGGCAATCTGGGTTGGTGGTCACAAATCTGAGGTGGGACAGGTCAGCGTGTGTGTATGTTCTCTATTCCAAACGTCATAGCTGTGCAGGCCCAAAGTAAATAGAACATGCATTGGGGTAAAAGTAAGACATGTGTGCATGTTCAGTTGCCTCAGTCCTGTCCAATTCTTTATGACATTATGAACTGTAACATGCCTGGCTCCTCTGTCCATGGGATTCTCCAGGCAAGACTACTGGGGTAGGTTGCCATGCCCTCCTCCAGGGGATCTTCCCCACCCAAGGATTGAACCTGCATCTCTTTCATCTCTCGAATTAGCAGGCAAATTCTTTTCCACTAGTGCCATCTGGGAAGCCCATAACTGAGACAGTGACTGTAATTCTTGATCATGAGACTTAAAATGGGTAAGGGGCACTTGAGAATATGAAAGGAGTAAGAAAGAATGAATGATGGCAATTTCAGAGCCCCAGTGGAGTTTACAAAATACTGGAGTCAGGATACTGTGGAAAGTAAGCAGAAGATATAGTTGAAGTTGAGGATGCTAGAGATCATGGCTATGGAGAAGTTGGGCTTTGCGAATGGCTCAGACAGTAAAGAATCTGCCTACAATGTGGGAGATGGGAGACCTAGGTTTGAGCGCTGAGTTAGAAAGATCCCCTGGAGGAGGGCATTGCAACCCACTCCAGTATTCTTGCCTGAAGTATCCCTATGGATAGAGTCTTGTTGGCTATAAACCATGGGGTCCCAAAGAATCCAACGTGATTGAGTGACTAAGCATATCACAGCGTGGAGACGTTATAGCTATTAAAATTGACAAGGTCTAGGTTATGGGTAGGAGAAGGCAATGGTACCCCACTCTAGTACTCTCGCCTGGAAAATCCCATGGACGGAGGAGCCTGGTAGGCTGCAGTCCATGGGGTCGCAAAGAGTCAGACGTGACTGAGCGGCTTCACTTTCACTTTTCACTTTTATGCATTGGAGAAGGAAATGGCAACCAACTCCAAGGTTATTGCCTGGAGAATCCCAGGGACGGGGTCGCACAGAGTCGGACACGACTGAAGTGACTTAGCAGTAGCAGTAGCAGGTTATGAATAAGACAGTATGTGGCTGAGGTGTTTGTAGAGTGGAAAGAGGACAGAAACTGAGAGGTCAAACACTGGGGTATTCCCTCCCTGAATTATGACTGTAGATATGTACCAGGAACAAAATAAAAATCTAAAGCTTTAATGAAAAGGGAAAATAAGCCAAGAGTTGGTAGATGATTACAACAGTGAGGGCTAGTCTTGCTACATTAATCCTGTATCATAGAGTTTTTAGGTGATGGTTTCAGGGAAGAATAAAGAGAAAGGTCTGGACACAACCATGAGAATTAAGAAGGATGCCTTCAACACACACCAATGGAGAGGATTTTAGTGGAAATATATACTCAGAGGAGAGCCTGGTTGCAGTTATATCAGATAAGGAAAAGAACATTCAGAGAAAGGCCTAGGGGATTTTTCAGGTAATTGACCTTGATTAATCTAGAAAGAATCAAGGGAGGGTTCGGAGTTTGATGCATGTGAGATCTTAGTTCCCCAACTCATGCTTCTTCTGGTAGAAGTGCAGAGCTTTAACCACTAAACCATCGGGGAAGTTCAGTTCCTGTCTGTTTGGCCTTAGTGACTTGAACATGTCCCGTCCTACCATTGTTTAGTCGCTTCAGTTGTGTCCAACTCTTTTACGACCCCATGGACTGCAGCCTGCCAGGCTCCTCTGTCCATGGGATTCTTTAGGCAAGAATACTGAAGTGGGTTGCCATGCCCTTCTCCAACTGTATTGCTCAAACATACAAAAAAAAAAAAAATGATGGGCTTAATTTATTAGTAACATTATTTTGATCATTGTTTTTGTTTGAGGAAACATAGCAAATAATTGGAAACATAAAAGCCTCCTCTTTTAAGGTCAAATTTCTATTCAAAAGTTGTGTTTAGCCCTTTGGGACTACAACTCTCAGAAATGGAGTATTACATTTTCTTTAAGACCAAAATTACCCTAGCTCAGCCAAAGCTTATGAGATCAGATTTCTGTTTGTGTCTATCGTGCATACTTTCAACCTCATTGAAGCTGCAGTTGTCAGAAAAGGATAAATAATATTCTTTTTACGTGAGTAAAATTCCCAGCTCAGTAGAAGACTTGGTTTCACCTGGATTAATGGTCTATGAAAGCTCAGCTATCAATAGGGATTCTGCAACAGTAGAATTTACCTGACTTCACCTGGTTTTGCTCACCATTCTTCAAGATTCAGTGTTCAGGGGCCCTGGGAATTCTTCCCTAACTTCTCCAAGTCATGGTTAGTGCCAGATTTACAGTATCCTTGCTAAACCCTAACTGTAAAACACACTCAATCACTTGTTCTGGAAGTGTCTTTCCAAGAACTGCAGCATCAGCATTTCTCTGGAACTTGTTAGTAATGCAAGATTTTGTGCCGCATCACCTCTTGAATCAAAAATTCTGGGAGTTGGCGCTCAGTGGTCTGTGTTCAGATATTCCAGGTGATTGAAGACCATTGTTCTGAACATATTCTGTTTGATCTTTTATTTACCTGTTTAGCGCCTAGCATAGTAGTGGTCCCAAGAATGTGTCCAGCACATATTTATTATATCAATTATCAACATGAAATTCAGGCTATACAGCTTCTCAAGTCTAGCTAGAGGGTAGATGCAACCAGTGTTTAGTTGCTCATTGTGTCTGACTCTGCGACCATGGACTGTAGCCCGTTAGGCTCCTCTGTCCATGGAATTCTCTGGCCTGGCATGCTATAGTCCATGGGGTCACAAAGAGTCGGACACGACTGGGCAACTGAACAACAAGATGCAATCAATTTTATTTCATAGTTTAAAAAAAATGAATGACAAAAAATAAAAGAATTTCTTTTTGTAAGGACAGTGAGTGGAAAATAAATTTTGAAACAGATAAAAGGAAAATAAAAATGCTGATAATACATGATTTATTGTTTGGTTATTATTTTGGTCTAGTTTTTGGCTATATATAAATCAAATATTCATTCTCCTCCATAGATTTTTATCTCTTTTCCTTTGGAAACTCCTGCTGAAGGAGTGAATATTAGCTTCTTTCAACATTAGGTAGAGAATAATTCTTAGAATAGTTGAAAGTATATTTTAACTGTCACAAAGTGATTTATATCTATTAAGAGAAAATTATGCTGGTATATTAGTAGGTATCAATATGATACATGTGTGTACATCTATAGGTATGCAGCATGTACACATATGACGCTTGTATATATAACTGTATGATACATGTGTACATGTTTACATGAGACAAAATAATAATAAATTTATTTAACTTTAAATCTACATGAGCAGCTATATAGTTAATAATTGGCCCTCCGTGACAGTTTTCTCTGAATATTAATAAATTAAGTTTAGTTGAATTTCCAAACCATAGTGCATTACTAGCATTTACAAGCAAGAGCTAACTGCTATTTTATAATCAAATGTGTTTGACAAGTAAATTAGTAGTCTTGTGATTATATACAATTTGTCTATGTATGAATGTATAGTCCCTTATAAAGAGTAGATGTGAAGATGCCAGTTTCTGTTTGACTTAAAAAGTGTGCACATTAATTTATCAGTGTATGAAGGTTTATTTTTTGAATGAGGGGACTTTCTGTGAAGTATGGGCTATATTAATCTCTCACCAGTTAGACTCACCATTTAAGCAAATCATTTAAATTTATTTTCCTTTCAATAGTTTAGATTTCCATCCTGTTATTTTAGCTTTTGCATCACTAGAGGCCACTGTTGTCTTTTCGATATATTTCATAAGTAGGAAAGTCTTTAAATGCACTTATCTGAATAATCTCAAAAGCAATAGATTTTAGAATAGGAGAATTATGTGTACTATATTTTGTGAAGTCAGGCTATTTGAGATAAAAATGATTTTTAATTTTAAAGAAAAATGTGAAATTTTTATTTAAAGTGTTTCATTATATTTTTACCAAATATGGACATTATTTCTCACATGGCATTGTTTTCCCCAAAATCAGTGTTCCTCAACAATTATAGAAGGATTATAGATCTATTTTCCATTAAATATCTTGGAAAACAATGGATTCTAAAGATCCACCAAAGGCAAAATAGTATGGTTAAAGGTATTGACTGCCAACAGTTATTGACTATAAGAATATTACATCCAATACATCATTTAATACTCATTACAGTCTTATGAATTAGCTACCAGGTATTCTCAACATAAGTTGAGGAAACTAGGGTACTGAGAATATAAATAAATGGCCCAAGATTGTATGCCATCAACATTATGTTAATGTTATAGGTTATCTCAAAAGGGCCACTAAAAAAGTATATATGGAATATAATTGTGCATGAGTATAAGTGTGTATGAGGTTATATGTATAGAATTATATATATACACACACTCACAAATTCTGATAGTGATATCATTGTCCAGAACTGTGCAAGATCTGAGATTTTACCCTACTTGCTCGAAAATTAACGTTTTACTGTTTAATATATGCTGTCAGAAAACACAAAACCCCTGGGTCAGAGACAAAGGACTTCGCTGCTCACAGCCAGAGCAAGAGTCGGGGTTCCCTATCTGTGTGAGTTGCCCCATGCCCTCCCAGCCTCAGATTCCTGCTTGTGCAGTGCATTGTAGACAGCAGGAGGACACTCGCCTCGGGGACTTACTGCTTCCACGGCAAGTGGGAGCAAGCCTGCTCTCGGAGGGAGACTGTGCCTCATGGAGGCCTCTCACTGCAATTACAACCTCGAGAGATATCTCAGGTAGAGAGTTTGTGAGCGTGTTAAATTCTTAGAATACTCAGCAATTTCATGCAGATACCACGGCAGATTGCCTCTCCAAACAGTCGTCGTTTGTTGTTGATTAAAAGAGATTTTTCTTTTTTTATATGTTTTATTATATTTTACACTTTTTTAATGGTTGTCTCCTCAATATTCAATGGAGGAATGGATAATAAATGCAGTGCTGTAAAGCCAAAACAGTGATACACATATTTCCCTCAAATGCATTTCTGGGCCTTTCTTGTAGTCTGTATTAATTTTGCTTTGCAGTCTCAGCATGTATTGTTTGCTTCCCCATTCTGTCTTGTTACGTTCTCATTTATTTAATAAAAAATTTCTACAGTACCTACTTGGTATAGGTAAAATTTTTGTGTTAAAAGCACTTTTATAGCCTCAAAGTAGAAATTGTATTTCATCTAGTTATGATGTAGTTTTTAAAACATCTAATATATATATATATAATTTGTAACATTATATCAAGTACCATGTATCAAAGACAAATTGCATTTATAAACTTTCTCTTTATAAATATTAACAGCTATAATGCTGCTAAAATTGTTTCTATTTTTTCAGTGAAATATAGTTGATTTACAATATTATACTAGTTTTAGGCATATAGCATAGTGAGTATTGTTATAGACTATACTCTATTAAAAGTTATTACAAAATAATGGCTATGATTCCCTGTGCTATACAACATATACTTGTTCATCTGTTTTATGCATGGTACTTTGTACCTTTAATCCCATACTCCTAGCATGCACTTCCCCCATTCCTTCTCCTCTTTGGTAACCACTAATTTGTTTTCTATTTCCCTGAGTCTGTTTCTGTTTTGCATATATATTCATTTATATTATTTTTTTGATTATACATGTAAGTTATATAGTATTTGCCTTTCTCTGTCTGACTTATTTCACTAAGTATAATATTCTCTAGGTCTAGTCACCTTGCTGCAAATGTTAGAATTTCATTTTTTTTTATGGCAAAGCAATATATGTATGTATATAACACATATAGCAAATTATTTATCCATTCATCCCATGATGGGCACTTGGCCATGGTATACAGCGCTGTTATGAATACTGGGGCATGTATATCTTTTTGAGTTAGTGTTTTCATTTTTTTCCAGATATAAATCCAGGAGGGGAATTGCTGAATCATGTAATAGTTCTATTTTTCCTTTTTTGAGGAACGTCCATACTATTTTCTATACTGGCTGTACTGATAATTTATGTTCCTACCAACAATGTACAAAGGTTCCCTTTTATTCACATCCTCGCTAACATTTGTTATTTGTAGACTTTTTGATGGTAACCATCTGATAACTCTGTTCTCTTAATTTGCATTTTAGTAAACATCTTTTCATTAAAATCGTTCCTTGTTTTATTTTATAAAATGGCTTTAACTTTTAACTATTAACATCTAGTAGTATTTTCTAAACAGTTTTATTGTTTAGAAAAAACAATGAAAAGAGTTTCTCAAGATAAAATAATTTGAAATCACTATTAATAATGTTTGCCAAAGAAATAATGTTTTACATTACCATTATCTTATTAATACATTCTACTTTAGTACACATAACATCATCTTTACTGAAAAGCATAGAATAAGAAAGCATAGAATTAGAAAGAAAATCATAGAATAAGAAAGAATAAGAAGTAGATTATTAAATGTCCTCAAAATCCAAATATCAGAGAATATAATTGAAAATAGAATACATTTTAAATAGTGGTAACAATACTGGACTTGGTAACATGCATGTTCAGTCACTTTAGTTTTTGCAATCCTATAGACTGTAGCCCATCAGGCTCCTCTGTCCATGGGATTCTCCAGGCATCAATACTGGAGGGGGTTGCCATGTCCTCCTCCAGGAATCTTCCTGACCCCAAAATTGAACCTGCATCTCTTGAGTCTCCTGCATTGCAGTCAGATTCCTTGCCCCAGTAAAATAAGTGTGTTATTTAAATCCACACTAATTTTTCATTTTTTTTCCAGTAAAAATAAATGGCAGGATCTAATCCCAAATTTCAAATATTAGCTACATGACACTGAGTTGTTCAAGTCTTGCCTATTTTCACCCATTCTAGGAAAAAGTATTACTAAAGAGTTTTTCTAGAATTTTTGAAATCTAACTAACATTTTGGTAAATAAATATGCATTTTATCATGAAAACAGGTTCAGTATATATTTGTATAGTGAAAGATTTTTCACTTATAATCAAAATTCCAATATTCTACTTCTTAAGTTATTAAATTTCAATTGTGAATTTAATTTTTTGAGAAACTGTATATCTTTGTAACTAGCAGAAAACTTGAGGATTTGCTATTCTACTTGAATTATGTCCATATAATTCAGAAAGGATGTGCCTGCAAATACACTTATGAGGTCACCAACCGCTCTTTGCATGAACATTGTCCAAATTTATTTTTCATATTATACAAGTGTACTGACACCTGTTTGTTCAGATATTTTAAATTAATTTAGAGGAGCATCATGCAGTAGAAGGTCATATATAGGTTTTAGAATAAGACAAGTTGCAACATTAGCTCTGCCATTTACTAACCAAAAATATTTAAAAACATTATTTCTCTGGCTGTGTCAAGTCTTAGTTGTGGCAAGTGGGATCTCTCATTGTGGTGTCCAGCCTCTCTATTTGTGGTGCATGGGCTCAGTCGTTGTGACTCACAAGCTTAGTTGCTCTGCAACATGTGGACTCCTAGTTCCCTGACTAGGAATTGAACCCAGGCCCCCTGCGTTGCAAAGTGTATTCTTAACCACTGGACTACCAGGGAGGCCCCAGTATTTACATTTTCTGAATCTCAATTCTCTCAGTTTCTTTCTCATCCTTAAAATATCAGAGTAAAGATGTGGGGAAGATAAGATCATCTTCATCACATGAAGTGACAGAGGTTAGGGACCTAGAAGCCTGCCTAGAAATCAGTCAGTGCTAGCTTCTCTTGTTTCTTTTGCCACTCCCTTTACATTAGTATTTATGGTGCTTTGTAGCCCAGGATAATTCTATAGCTTTCACATATACTATCTTGTGCACAGAAAGAATATAGGCCCGTAAATAATATAATTAATAGTAGCACTCTAAATGATGAAAGAAAGAAATATGATCATATTAAGCTATTCTAACATGCTTATGGAAAGTTCATTTCTTTTTGTATCAGTAAATATAATTCAAAAGTATTTCACCAGCTATTTCTTTCTTTGAAGGAGTAGAGGGTCAACTACAAATTTATCATCTGTTGGTAGGGATTTTTTTTTTACCTGTTAGTTAATGATGATAAAATTATAACTATTTTTTAGTTCCATGAAAGTTTTCTATCAATTATGTAAGTTTATGTCTTTGGAAATCTAATGTGACATCAGATTAAATAATACTAGAAATATACATTCCTTTGAAAACAATGGAATAATTGATTATTCCCTCTTCACTTCTAATAAAAAAAACCCTGCCATAAAATTAGATAGGAAATTGATGGAACATCTGGGAGGCTTTTTTAGTGCTGTTTAAGTAGCTAATTACTAGAAGAAGGGAGAAGAATGTACTTTAGACTGCAGACTTCCTGAGAATGCAAAGGAGTTTAGAGTTTACTCCATAAAATGGTTATTGTCTTGTCCATCATATTTTACGACTAGACTCTGTAAGGTCCCATAAACATCAGCAAGTTTGCTCAACTTAAAATAGATCCCTAAGTATTCTTATCTTTACAGATAAAACATCCCAAATCATTGTGAGTTCTAGGAGAAATGAATTCTTCTGAGGTGCTCTGTTGACACAGTAACCTTGTTGGATATTTCTCCAGGATACTTAATATAATGATTATATGTACAAACTGTTATGTTAATTATGGCATTGTATCTGTACCTCGATGGAAGGATCATAAAATTGGTAAGATAAATTATCGATCTTTGGATTTATGATATTGTGTATTTGGGAGAGAGTTATGAGCAAATTAAAGCAGGAGTGGTTGCATGGAATAAAGCCTGTTGAACAAGCGATGTGACATTTTGATAGCTAAACCTTCACTGATCTTTGCATTCACACATGCAGATTGTGTTTTAAACAGTTGACTAAAATAACCAGTTACTGTTATTTGATTACTGGATGAATAATTAGATTAGCTGTCTACAAACTTTTTCTATAAGAATGAGGTAGTGAGTATTTTTAGCTTTATGAGTCAGAAGGTCTCTGTCCTAAATAGTCAGCTCTGCTATTGTATCATGAAAACAGTCAGAGAGACAACATATAAATTAAAGGGCATGGCTGTGTTTCAATAAAACTTATTTACCAAAAGCCAGTTAGCAGGTCGAACTTGGAAGGTGAGCTGACGTTGGCCTATCCTTGAATTAGAGCAGTCACAGCATTTTAGCTTAGGTACTCCATCTAAACTTACATACCATGATGACAGAGATTTCACCTGTTCTTCTCACCCCCTGACATGCAAAGTTTGCATAGCACCTGGAAGATAGGAGTTAAAACATTTTGTTAACTTAAAAGGTAATTGTGTATATACTATAAAATAATTTCTAATAGCTCTAAATTGTTGTTTCCTTCTCTGGTAGCTCAGTTGATAAAGAATCCACATGAAATGTAGGAGACCTGGTTCGATTCCTAGTTGGGAAGATCCACTGGAGAAGGGATAGGCTACCCACTCCAGTATTCTTGGGCTTCCCGGGTGACTCAATTGGTAAAGAAACCACCTGCAATGCCAGAGACTTGGGTTCGATCCATGGGTTGGGAAGATCCCCTGGAGAAGGGAAAGGCTACCCGCTCCAGTATTCTGGCCTGGAGAATTCCAAGCCAGAATGACTGAGTGACTTTCATTTAGACTAAACTTGATTTGTATCACTAGCTGTACTTTAGAATATACAAATAAATTTTAATGAATTTTATAATTGTTCTCAGGATACATATCCTAACATTTGACAGAATTTCTAGGCTATTAGGGGTATAGATCTTAGAGAATTCCGTCTTCTTTATCAACATTTTTAAAGAATAGTTCCAAGATAGAAAACCACAAAAATCCTTTTAAGTCATGTGCTACCCACCAAAGGCCTTTATTGAGCAAGAACTCTCTCCTTTAGTACATAAATCATGGAGAATGTTCGTATACATCCAGTTCATCTATTGTCTTAAAACACAATATACATAGTAAAGGTAGTCCAAAATGTCAAATTCACAATTGTGGCTGTATATGTAGTTGATCAGAGTCACAGAGATAATTTCAAAGGAAAGTGAGAACACAGGTGACAATTATATAGGAAAGAAATAGCAATATAGAAAAATAAAATCCAAGGATTATAAAGTTTGGAAATAAAGCACAATGAAATAAAAGATTTTTAAAAATATGAATAATTCTTTGATTCACACATACATTGAGAAGCCAAACAAATCAAATGAAATAGTGAGGTATACCAGAAAGGGATACATAACAAAGTACAGGAAATTTGTAGCCATCTGTTCCCAGAGGAGACAGGCATAGTATTTGACAACATATAAATAAAATAGAAGTTTTCTAATGAAGTTTTTTGATGAAATAATTACAAATTCTAATGAATATTGAATGAAAGAAAAATATGAGAAATGAAAGAAAAAGATGAGAAAGAAGAGCAGCAGCATGAAGATAAATTCTAGCGAGATGAGAAAGCTATTAATTTAGTTAAAGCATAAAAAATTGTGTGTATATGTTTAGATTTTAAGTTTTTCTAAAGAATCTATTGATACCTAATATGAACTGACTCATTTGAAAAGACCCTGGTGCTGGGAAAGATTGAAGGTGGGAGGAGAAGAGGACAACAGAGGATGAGATGGTTCGATGGCATCGCCAACTCAATGGACATGAGTTTGAGTAAACTCCGGGAGTTGGTGATGGACAGGGAGGCCTGGTGTGCTGCGATGCATGGGGTCGCAAAGAGTTGGACACGACTGAGCGACTAAACTGAACTGAACTGGTGGTGCTATACACAGAACGTGAACTACTTCTGTTTGAGAAGTATGACAGGTTTATCAGTTAGGTTTCCTTGGGCTGCAAACATCAGAAATGGGGAATATAGACACCATTTGGACAGAGGAGCCTGGTTGGCTCCAGTCCATGTGGTTGCAAAGAGTTGGACACAACTGTGCGACCACAGCTCAGCAGAGGACAGCCATCCAAGTGGAGACATGACTCACTCTACCTCCTTCGGTGTTCATGGGTGCAAGGTGGCTGCTTCATCTGCAAACATTGATTCCATACCCCTGATGGAAAGTGATTGCAAAGGTGATGTTTGCTAGCCAGGTCTGTCACTTTTCAATATGAAAAATAATTTGCTGTAAAGAAAATCCATTTGGCTGACTTCATCTTAGATCTTACTGCTCAGAATCATGTCATACAACTATCCTTGGGAGCAAGGAGACTTCAGGAATTAAGAATTTTAACAGGACACATTGCAAACCTGAGTACAATCATCTGTCTTGTTAATTAATAAAAGAAAGAATGGATATTTAATAGAAACCCAGCAGAGAAAAGGCAAAACAAGATAGAAATCTATATCATCCATACCTACATCTATATATCTATAGTCAGTATATATGAAAGAATACTGGAGTGGGTAGCCATTCCCTTCCTCATGGGATCTTCCTGACCCAGGGGTCAAATCTGGGTCTCCTGCATTGCACACAAATTCTTTACCATTTGAGCCACCAGGGAAGCCCAAAGACTGGCAAAGGTAGGACCAAACCCTGTTCATGTTTGAATTCTCTAACTCATGATAATATGTATAAATAAAGATGTTTGTTTAATTAGTGATATCCAACATCCTAGATTTGAAAAGACTTTAGAGGCCATCATTTCCTCTTCCTCATTTTGCACATAAATCATGTAAGATTCATGTACAGAAATTGACTTGCTTATAGCACATAGCAACTTGTCCTAATTTCTTGTTCCTCCAACCTTGGACTCTTTTTTATTTTAATTATTTGAAATCCCACTCTGACTTTAAAGCAAGGGGCAACGCATAGCAGAGTTTGAGAGTTTAGATTCTGTTTCTGAATATTTCTTATTCTGTATATTTTTATCATTCCTGTATTCAGTAGACAGATGGCTGAAGAAAAACCACATAGAGAGTCAGAAAATGTTTATTTTGCTGTAACAGAAATCTTGCATGACAGAGGTCAAAGTACACTGGTACAAACTCGTATTGAAATATAACTATTATCATACATTCCTAGAATGGTGGTGGGGAGTGAAAGTACAAGAAATACCTGTAAGTAAAGTCCATAAGCATGTGAAAATGATAATGATAGTGCTTGGAAATCTCTGTGTAACAACAGGACAGAAAATGAAGTACATCTCTTCTCCTAAGGACAGAGGACATATACTGAACAAAAATGAAATAATGTTTATGTAGAAATCTTTTCAGAAACACTTTGATTTAAATTAATTCTTATTTAAAAATTTTAACAGTTTTGATGTTTTCAATTATATTGATTAGTTTAAGCAAGTTTATCTTAAAGCAATAAATCTTTTGTACAACAAACACACCACACCTACGGTTGGA
Organism: Muntiacus reevesi; assembly: GCF_963930625.1. Taxonomy (NCBI): domain Eukaryota; kingdom Metazoa; phylum Chordata; class Mammalia; order Artiodactyla; family Cervidae; genus Muntiacus; species Muntiacus reevesi. The sequence goes on along the minus strand of NC_089261.1, from coordinate 39,552,090 downwards.
CGGGGTGACTAACCACTAAGATGGACTTAATTCTTAAAGAGTTACTGACAAGAATTCCTATCACTTATGAAAGAGTGCAGTAAATACTTTTTCTCCCTTTTTGTTGTTTCTCATTGTAACTTTCTACCTTTTTATGAGGATAGGATGATTTTCCCATATAATTGTTCCTCTTTTAAAATGTTAGCTAAATACTCAATAAGTGGTATTTAAAGAGATGCAATTAAAATAATAATAATAAAGATGCTTTCTGAATGATATTCTGGCTTTGTATTCAGGGCTCTCTACTTATATGATTTCTTAACTTAGTCCAGATCAGTTTGTAGAAAAGGTTATATGTAGGTTTATATATAGGTTTCATGTTGTAATGCCATCTCAGTTTTATTTATATTGTATATAGGAATTATGATTGAGTTTCTCAGCAAACAAACATGTATTAGTTTCAATCTTGTAATTCCTCTATCAGTTGTCTGCTTCAGTATAGTCATTATGAGGAGGAAAAAAAAATTGTAGCTACCACACTTAACTCCACTCGTAGGAATTCCTAGATATTATCAAGCATTATCAGCAGACAAGGAGTCTGGTGTGGTTTACCGAAACTTTATACCCACCTGGGTCATAGTTCCTTTTGTAGCACTTAAACTTGAATCCTATCCAGGACTACAATGCATGATCTGGCAATAATCTGGAATCAGTCACTTTTGTTTTTTTCGTGGTGAGATTGTTTTTCAACCGAATTGATGCCTAGCAGCTGTGAATATCAAATTTTGCATGAGCTTCTGAAAACAGAAGAAATAATTGTAGCACATGCCTCTAAAACCATATAGACAGTCAGCAGGAGTTCCTGTCATATAGTTACAGAGAATTTTTAAGTCACAGCGATAAGGTCTGTTTGCTAAATTATCAAGAGCTAACATTCCAGTCTTAAAAGAATAGAAGTCACACTCCTCCAGCTAATCCATTTGGTGGTAACTATGTGTGAAACAGTGAACTAGACAAGACAAGTAGCATGCATGAAGTTGATAGTTTGTATCATTCTTTAAGATTGCACTTGTTAAATATTAGAAAAATTGCTTAATCAAACCAATTAAGCAAAGATATTTATAAGCTACCTACCATAATGTTTTTTTAAAAAATGCATTATGCCAAATAGCAAAGAAAGTACCAACACAGCTCATAGGTGGACTTTTAGGAAGGATTTGACTGTTTTTGCCTTCTCCTCCCTGAAGTTCATCAGTGAGGCATTGAATATAGCATGCCGTGTGAGTGAGCACAATTCCTTAAGCTTGAATGCCCTGCTACTTCCCAAGGCCAGACCCTCAGTTTTGTAAGGGTGGACAATGGTGCATTATTTGTTCAAGACCCTGACATGTGACACTCAGAGATGCAGCCAGTGAAGGCGAGCAGCTGCTGCTTGCTCAGCCATTCTGTCTGAAACCCCTTCCCTTCAGACCCCAGTGCAGCGCTGAGCGACTCCATTCACTCACAGAAAAATGGATCCCTGAGTTTTCGGTTAAAGTAGATGGAAAAGAAATGTTCCATAGCCTGCAAATACACTGCCAAAGCAACACTAGGGGCTATTTTTAGGACCTACTTAGCAGTCGATTTATGAGATTCTGTATTTTCATAAATAATATCTAATATTTTAAATAACTGAAGACTTATTTTTTGGCATTTGTATAGCACAGTTTCACAAAATGTGCTACACAATAAATTATTTTGGTTGGAAAAAGTCCACATAGAAGTACAATAAAATGTCCATGGAAGCATTGTTGAACACCCAAGGTTAGAGTCTATTTTCATTGTAACTCCTAAAATGTTTGCTTTTTACAAAATAAAAACTGGAGTCTTACTTTTAAAAGATTTGTCTGATTCCTAAAAACAATAAAAGTACTGTTTCTCCTTGAGTAATGTGCATTAGCATTTTTTCAGCATAGCACTGAGCTATGTTGATAAGTAGGCTGCTTAAGTGCAAGGAGATGCTGAATTGAATTTGAACAATGCAAGGAGGAAGAAAGGATGTGAATCTAAAGCAGGCCCTACCTGAAGAGTGTGTCCTTGAACAGAAGGAGAAATAGGATTTCTCATATTCATTCAACCAAAAGCCAAAATACAAAAACACACTGTAACAAAACACAACAAAAGCCTTTAGGACTACGTCTTCCCTAGCCTTTTGCAATAATTTTCATGGTATCTCCAACTAAAATTTCATGCCAGCTTATATGGCAGGTGTTGAATGATGTTTCTTTTAAGACACTACAATAAAAGGGAGGAGATTTGGGGGCTATGCCCCTCTCCCTTCAATGATCCCCAACTATTAGCTGCTTGTCACCTTGAGTAGGTTGCTAAGTCTTTTAGAACTTCACAAGTTCTTGCTGGTTGACCTTTGAGGGCTTTTTCAACTTTGGGGTCAATAATTTTATGCTCATTTTTGTAGGTCATTTTTTTGTAGTGTACATTCAGTGGTACACAAAAAGTCACTGCTTCTCTCTCAATATCTTCAATATAGTGGTTCCCAGGTGTACACACATTTGGTAGACTTAAAATTAGTTCACCACTTATTTTATATAAAAATGCTATATTAATCAATTATTTGAAAAATATAAGTAGTATTTTTGTAATGTTCTTTAGTCACCACTTTTAACTTTTATTCATGTAAATTTGGATTTTTATCAATGAGGTTCACAAAAAACAAGTTATTCTGGCATATGCGTTAAGACAGGATGAAACTCTTAAACAGAATCCTTATGTTTTGGACCCAATTGCAAAAGTATTAATAAATGATTAACTAGTTAACATGGTTACAGGGACTGCTAAGTGGGTGGTTTAGTGACAATTATACAGTACTATGTTCCATCACTTCCCTGGTCACCCTACTTTAATGGTACACCCTTTATTGCCCTGGTATAACGTATGATGATGTGACATTTTATGGTAAATGTATTTATCTGCTTGTGGCTTATGCAAGCTCCACAGGACAGGAACTTTGTCTTATTCTCCTCTGCATGCTTACACTCTAACCTCTAGAAGGACTAGAAAGATGTCTTTAGAAGGATGTAGAGGTTGCTCCATAAGTGACCTGGGAAGCATGGCCCATAGTCCAAAGGCTACTTGGAGAACTCAAGCAAGTTATTAACTTCTCTATGGCTAGAGAGTACAAAGTGGAGATAATAATACCCAGAGGTTTATACCAACTAATGCTGTATTGAATTCGCTGTGCCAGGCCCTGTTCTAATAACTGAGGCTCCAAAAGGAAAATGGAGATGAGGCCCCTACCTTAAAGGAGCTTCCAGTGAAGAAGAAAAGACAAATTATTAGGAAGAAAATCCTGTATTACTGAGATAGCACGTTCAGTTCAGTTCAGTCGCTCAGTCGTGTCTGACTCTTTGCGACCCCATGAACCGCAGCACGCCAGGCCTCCCTGTCCATCATCAGCTCCTGGAGTTTACTCAAACTCATGTCCATTGAGTAGGTGATACCATCCAACCATCTCATCTGTCATCCCCTTCTCCTCCTGCCCTCAATCTTTCCCAATACCAGGGTCTTTTCAAATGAGTCAGCTCTTCTCATCAGGTGGCCGAAGTATTGGAGTTTCAGCTTCAGCATCAGTCCTTCCAATGAACACCCAAGACTGATCTCCTTTAGGATGGACTGCTTGGATCTCCTTGCAGTCCAAGGGACTTTCAAGAGTCTTCTCCAACACCACAGTTCAAAAGCATCAATTCTTTGGTGCTCAGCTTTCTTTATAGTCCAACTCTCACATCTATAGATGACCACTGGAAAAACCATAGCCTTAACTAGATGGACTTTTGTTGACAAAGTAATGTCTCTGCTTTTTAATATGTTGTCTAGGTTGGTCATAACTTTCCTGCTAAAGAGTAAGTGCTTTTTAATTTCATGGCTGCAATCACCATCTGCAGTGATTTTGGAGCCCAGAAAAATAAAGTCAGCCACTATTTCCCCATCTATTTGCCATGAATTGATGGGACCAGATGCTATGATCTTAGTTTTCTGAATGTTGAGCTTTAAGCCAAATTTTTCACTCTCCTCTTTCACTTTCACTTAGAGACTCTTTAGTTCTTCTACACTTTCTGCCATAAGGGTGGTGTCATCTGCATATCTGAGGTTATTGACATTTCACCTGGCAATCTTGATTCCAGCATGTGCTTCCTCCAGCCCAGCGTTTCTCATGATGTACTCTGCATATAAGTTAAATAAGCAGGGTGACAGTATACAGCCTTGACATACTCCTTTTCCTATTTGGAACCTATCTGTCGTTCCATGTCCAGTTCTAACTGTTGCTTCCTGACCTGCATACAGGTTTCTCAAGAGGCAGGTCAGGTGGTCTGGTATTCCCACCTCTTTCAGAATTTTCCACAATTTGTTGTGATCCACACAGTCAAAGGCTTTGGCATAGTCAATAAAGCAGAAATAGATGTTTTTCTGGAACTCTCAAGCTTTTTTGATGATCCAGTGGATGTTGGCAATTTGATCTCTGGTTCCTCTGCCTTTTCTAAAACCAGCTTGAACATCTGGAAGTTCGCGGTTCATGTGTTGCTGAAGCCTGGCTTGGAGAAGTTTGAGCATTACTTTACTAGCGTGTGAGATGAGTGCAATTGTGCGGTAGTTTGAGCATTCTTTGGAATTGCCTTTCTTTGGGAGTGGAATGAAAACTGACCTTTTCCAGTCCTGTGGCCACTGCTGAGTTTTCCATATTTGCTGGCATATTGAGTGCAGCACTTTCACAGCGTCCTCTTTCAGGATTTAAAATAGCTTAACTAAAATTCCATCACCCCACTAGCTTTGTTCATAGTGATGCTTCCTAAGGCCCACTTGACTTCACATTCCAGGATGTCTGGCTCTAGATGAGTGATCACACCATCGTGATTATATGGGTCATGGAGATCCTTTTTGTACAGTTCTTCTGTGTATTCTTGCCACCTCTTCTTAATATTTTCTGCTTCTGTTAGGTCCTTTCCATTTCTGTCCTTTATTGACCCCATATTTGCATGAAATATTCCCATGGTATCTTTGATTTTCTTGAAGAGATCTCTAGTCTTTCCGATTCTATTGTTTTCCTCTATTTCTTTACATTGATCACTGAGGAAGGCTTTTTATATCTCCTTGCTATTCTTTGGAACTCTGCATTCGGACCGGTATATCTTTCCTTTTCTCCTTTGCTTTTTGCTTCTTTACTTTTCACAGCTCTTTGTAAGGCAACCTCAGAGAGCCATTTTCCTTTTTTTGCATTGCTTTTTCTTCAGGATGGTCTTGATTCCTGTCTCCTGTACAATGTCACGAACTTCCATCCTTAGTTCATCAGGCGCTCTGTCTATCAGATCTAGTCCCTTAAATCTATTTCTCACTTCCACTGTATAGTCATAAGTGATTTGATTTAGGTCATACCTGAATGGTCTAGTGGTTTTCCCCACTTTCTTCAATTTCAGTCTGAATTTGGCAATAAGGAGTTCATCATCTGAGCCACAGTCAGCTCCCAGTCTTGTTTTTGTTAACTGTGTAGAGCTTCTCCATCTTTGGCTGCAAAGAATATAATCAGTATGATTTTGGTGTTGACCATCTGGTGATGTCCATGTCGAGTCTTCTCTTGTGTTGTTGGAAGAGGGTGTTTGCTATGACCTGTGTGTTCTCTTGTCAGAACTCTATTAGACTTTTCCCTGCTTCATTCTGTACTCCAAGGCCAAATTTGCCTGTTACTCTGGGTGTTTCTTGATTTCCCACTTTTGCATTCCAGTCCCCTATAATGAAAAGGACATCTTTTTTGGGTGTTAGTTCTAGAAGTTCTTGTAGGTCTTCATAGAACCATTCAACTTCAGCTTCTGTGTTACTGGTCGGGACATAGATTTGGATTACCGTGGTATTGAATGGTTTGCCTTGGAAACTAACAGAGATCATTCAGTAAAGAAGTACCATTTAAAAAAAGAGGCAAATAGGTGGGGAAACAATGGAAACAATGACAGACTTTATTTTCTTGTGCTCAAAAATCACTGCAGATGGTGGCTGCAGCCATGAAATTAAAAGACGCTTGCTCCTTGGAAGAAAAGCTATGACCAATCTAGACAGCATATCAAAAAGCAGAGACATTGTTTTGCCAACAAAAGTCCATCTAGTCAAAGTTATGGATTTTCCAGTATTCATGTATGGATGTGAGAGTTGGACTATAAAGAAAGCTGAGCAGTGAAGAATTGATGCTTTTGAAATGTGGTGTTGGAGAAGACTCTTGTGAGTCCCTTAGATAACAAGGCGATCCAACTAGTGCATCCTAAAGGAAATTAGTCCTGAATATATTATTGGAAGGACTGATGCTGAAGCTGAAACTCCAATACTTTGGCCACTGATTCAAAGCACTGACTCAATTAGAAAAGGCCATAATGCTGGGAAAGATTTAAAGTGGAAGGAGAAGGATGATGAGATGGTTGGGTGGCATCACTGACTCTATGGACATGAGTTTGAGTAAGCTCCAGGAGTTGGTGATAGACAGGGAGGCCTGGTGTGCTGCAGTCCATGGGGTCGCAAAGAGTCAGACACGACTGAGAGACTGAACTGAACTGAAAATGCATAAACGTGCAAGTGCTCTGATCTTAGGTTTTCCCCTTGATTTTACACACACATAAACATACACAGATGCACACATCTTTATACATATTTATGCATTTATATAAAGAGAGAAATATTATTGTGTACGTGAGTGCTTATTCTTTGTAACTGCTATGTAGTGTGGCATTTTATGTGTATAGTTCAACTTTTATCCAAACATCTCTGTTGATGTGCTTTCACGGTTTCGCTATTGTAAATAATTGACAATATGCATATTTTTGTGGATATATTACTTTTGTGGTTACATATTTTTCATTGATATACTCAAATGAAATTGTGACATCATAACTTGGGTATACTTTAGCTTGAAGAGAAAAATACCAGACTTCTCAATAGTACAGATACCGTTTTTATACTGGAACCAGCAATGGGACAGTTTTAGTTGTACAACGCTCTTGCCAAAAATGGCTTTAGCACTTCTGGGGGTGTGTAATAGCATTTTAATATATTTTCAATTTGCATTTCTTTATCTGTTTTCTACTATTACTCTAACAAATTTCTAGTTTAAAAAACACATTCATTTATTATTATGCAGTTTTGTTGGTTAGCATGCCGGTATGATCCAACTGGGCTTAAATGAAGACATCAGCTGTATTCCTTTCATGGGTATCCAGGAGAAAATCTGTTTCTGTCTCTCTGCCTTTTCTGGATTCTAAAGGTTCCCCAGATTTTTCACTTAAAGCCCTTTCTTTCCTCTTCAAAGTCAGCAACTTTACAACTCTGACCAGTCTTCTGTAGTCACATCTCTTACCCTCCTGTTCACCATAACCATCTTGAAATTTTGGGTTTCCTTCTGGGTTCATGTACCTTCAGCCTTTGTATTAATATGTTTTGCTTATATATTATAATATATGCATTATTCAATTATATATATATATTTTTTGCTTCTTTATACTTTATATTATATATACAAAATATATACTTTGCTCATAATAGCAAAGTATATTTATACTTTGCTAATAAATGTAAATATTATATTTAATATTTCTTCTGCTACAGATCTTGGTGATAAATTGCCTGAGCTTTTGTTTACATACAAATTCATTTATTTTACTTTAATTTTTGAGGAATATTTTTACTGGCTATAGCGTTTGAGGTTAGTAACTTATCTTTCTTTCTTTTGATATTTTAATACTGATATTCCACTTTTGTAGGCTTTCCCTGAAAATCAGTTATTGCTCATTATTACTCTTTGAGGTTATTGTGTCCTTTCGCTCTTTTTTTTCTTTTTCTTTTTTCATTTTCAGTAGGCTTTAGCAGTTTGTCATATCCATACAGTTTGCTTTCTTTGTAATTATCCTGTTTGAGTTTTGCTGAACTTCTGGCTTCATAGATTGACAAAATATCTTCCATCAATTTTGAAAACTTCTCCATATATATTTCTTCAAATATTTTTTCCATCCCATCTTCATGGTTTTTGTCTTCTGGAACTCCAATTATATATACACTAGACCATTCAACTGAATCCTACTTTATATTTCTTTTTTTAAAATTTTTATTAGTTGGAGGCTAATTACTTTACAATATTGTAGTGGGTTTTGTCATACATTGACATGAATCAGCTATGGAGTTACATGTTTTCCCCATCCCAATCCCCAGTCCCACCTCCCTCTCTACCCAATCCCTCTGGGTCTTCCCAGTATTTCTTAGGTTTAGTTCTTTCCAGCTTTTTTTATGTCTCACTTGAAATATATTCTTACACTCTGTCATATGTTTACTAGTTCAACTTTCTCTGTTATTTATTTTCCCTTTAAACCTCCATTGAGGTCTTAATTTTAGATTCTGGATTTTTCAGTTGTAAGATGCCCATTTGTGTCTGTTTTTTTCATGTGCATTTCAATTCTTTGTTGAAATTCTATTTTTGTCTATATTGTGTATCTTTTTTCTATTAAAAATATGCTAGTTATAATTATTTTAAAGCATTTGACTTTTAAATCCATTTTCTGAATTATCCATGAAGCTGCTTCTGTTTTCTATTTTTCTTTTAATTAGCAGTCACATTTTCCCAGCTCTCCCCGTTTTCACAAGTTTTTGTTAAAATACAAAAACTATAGAACTTCAGATAATACATAATTTATTTCTTAGACCAGTTCTTTTTCCATCAAATCCTCTCTCTCCGTCTTTCCTGTATTGTGGAAATGATGGGCTACAGATGATAAAATGTTCGTTGAGTTAAATGAATAATCTCAGAATTAGAAGGGTATAAAATCTATATCTCTGTCAATGTTAGAGTCATATGGCTGTTTGAAAACTTTTGAAGAAAATCAGGAAAATAACTTTGAAACTCTAATCAATGAGGATAGGAATAAAATTGAGATACTTGGAATAATAAAATAGTAGACACCTAGGAAGGAACTTATAAGTGCCACTGTATATCTGGGAATGGCATTAGTGAGTTACCTCAGTAAGCTTCAAAAATGTAGTCAACACCTGTGCAGAAGAAGCACAAATCTCAGCCCTCTGGATATCATAGTTCTCATGCTTCCCAGAAAGTCGCTCAGTTGTGTCTGACTCTTTGTGACCCCATGGACTGTAGCCTGCCAGGCTCCTTTGTCCATGGATTCTTCAGGCCAGAATACTGGAGTGGGTTGTCATTTTCTTCTCCAGAGGCTCTTCCCAACCCAGGGACTGAACCCAGGTCTCCCACATTGCAAGTGGATTCTTTACCATCTGAGCCACCAGGGAAGCCACAATAGGGCTACAGGGATGTAATGATCATGTCAGATGTCTCTGTTGGCGTTTTTCTTTTTCACTAATCAATTTTTTTTATTCACAACATTATTTTTAATTTCTGCTGTGCAGCAAAGTGACTCAGTTAAACACATATATATTCTTAAGGAATACTTGAAAAATTGTAACACTTTTCTTGTCTTGCAATCTTGTTTTCTTTGCCAAGTCATTGATACATGTCTTGTTTTCTGAGTCATTTAATATGTCTTAGTTTTATTATATGTAAAGTCAGAGAAATGAAACTATAAAAGTTTTAAACCTTTGGTTTAGAGATTATGTTATTTCTAATAATGTGTCAAAATAGATATTTGATACAATTCAGATTTAAATCTAAAATCACCCACAGCTTACTCCACTTGGTAACCCTTATTAGAATACTATCTTTGATAATTAGTTGGTGTCCAAAGGCTAGTGGTGTGGCGTTCTAAAGATAAATCCCATTTTTATGGCAGCGGATTATATTCTAGGTAAGTGTGGGTTTTCATTACGCTGAGAATTTTGATATTCTAGAACATGCACTTAAAATCAAAAGTTGAATGCCAAGAAGCTTTTAGTCTGAATGTTTCAAATACTGTATTTCTAACTTTTGAGTTGATGCAACACCCACTAAATATGCTTTCTTACTTTTAAGCTATACTTTCCTGACACAAATTACTTGACACACTGCTGTTTCATTTCTTCTTAAATAACTCATGCTGTCACTCAGCCTTAAGGCCATTAACTAACTGTATAAGTGTTCTTGTAATAGCTACTATTTGCATTTCATTAAAATGAGTTTATAAAGAAAGATCACCTATGTCTCCTTTCCCCTTGAATTTGACAACAAGTTGGCTCTTTAAAGCAAGTTTGACATTGATGCTTCTTGAGGCCTGGGTCAGCTGAGAGTAGCAAATCTCTATAATTTTCATGTGACAATCACAAAATTTATTAACTTATACACATTACAGGTTTCCCTCCTCTATAATGGTGTGAATTTTGTGTTTGTGCCTTTGGCTCTCTATTCTCCTACTTTCCTGTTGTCCTCTAAGAGAAGGCCTGTTCTTGCCAGCCTGTCTCCAACTTTTGATGATAGAAAGTAGAAAAGGTAAGCAATGTAAGATAAGCTCAAAGAAAGAACTGGAAAGACTATAGTGGTATTATTTGCTGGGATATTTTCATAGCCCTTCCTTTATTGCAGACAGTGAGAATAGAAAATCAAGAACAAGAGAAAGTAAAGTTTTGTTCATTCAAAACATAGAATAAAGTGAACCAAACAGAATAGCACCCATACAAAAAACTCAACAAAAATTTAGAGAATTTTAACTTCATTATACTGACAAAAGTCCAGTTAGTCAAAGCTATGGTTTTTCCAGTACTCATGCATGGATGTGAGAGTTGGACTATAAAGATGTTGAGTGCCAAAGAATTGATGCTTTTGAACTGTGGTGCTGGAGAAGATTCTTGAGTCCCTTGGACTACAAGGAGATCAAACCAGTCAATCATAAAGGATATCAGTCCTGAACATTCATTGGAAGGACTGATGCTGAAGCTGAAGCTCCACTACTTTGGCCACCTGATGTGAAGAACTGGCCAATTGGAAAAGACCCTGATTCTGGGAAAAAGTGAAGGCAAGAGGAGAAGGGGACGACAGAGGGTGAGATGGTTGGATGGCATCACCAACTCGATGGACATGAGTTTGAGCACGCTGAGGGAGTTGGTGATAGACAGGAAGCCTGGCATGCTGTAGTCCATGGGGTCACAAAGAATCAGACACGACTGAGTGACTGCACTGAACTGAAGGTGAAAAAGAAAAAAAAAAAAAAAAGAACCGAGATGGAAAGTATGAGAAAGTGAGCAGTTCATGTGAAGATCTGAAAGATGTGAGAAAGTTCCAGTGTGTGTGGAGTGGAAACAGAGAAAAATAGTATTTTAAGAAGTTTCATTTGGGGTTATAAATTGTCTATTTCTTTAGTATTCTTATATAATCTGCTTCAAGGTTTTTAATTAGTGTTGGCAACTTGATAATGTGCTTAACTGGGCCACTGCGAAGAGCCTGAACCACACGGGAGTCCAACTTGGGGCCTCTAAGAATTGAACCCATCATCACTGTTTTGCCTGTTGTCATGGTCAGTGGGTGTGTTTCTCTTTCTGTCTTCATGTCTCTTGATCTCCTGACAGAATTTGGCAGGATATACCACCCTCGCCTTCTGAAACACCATCCTCCTTCAGATCCTCTAACACCATTTTCTTCTAGCTTTTCTTCCAACTCTCTAGTTATTCTTTACGTTTGAGCTCATCCCCTCTCACCAAGCCAGCAAGCCGCCCTCGGGACTCAGAACGAGGTCTCTTCTCCACTGTCCATCCTCTCCTGTGCTGAGTTCCCCTAATCCTGTGGGTTCAGAGACCGTCTGTAGTTTGATGATCCCCAAAATTATATCTGTGGCCCAGACAGAGATGATTACATATTTGAAAATTTCCCTGGATGTCAGACTAGGTTCTCAAAATTAGAAATCTAAAATCAGATTCTCTGCTTTTACTTTTAAAGTGTCAACTACTGTATTTTAGTGAATAGCATTACTGTTTATTCAGTTCCAAAATCTTGGGAATTGTTCTTTTTACTTTGATCCCCACATCCAATCTGTTATGTCCTGTCAGTTCTCCCTCAAATCTATCTCACACCTGCACATTTCTTTACATCGTTCCCAGCATGATGCTAATGATGCTAGTCACCTCTTCATGTCTATACATTCTTCCTCTATTACTTTTATTCAACTCATTCTTCAAAGAATGGAATATCTTTTAAAAACACAAATTGAATCGTATGATATCCTAGTAGAATTTGGCAATGGCTTTTTATTTTCCTTCAGATGAAATCTGAATTTCTCATATTGGCATACAAGGCTCTGAATGATCCAACTCATTGTATTAATAGCTTGTCTACTCTGTTATCATTTTCCCTCTTTCCACACTCCATCGACATAAACATTGCTTACTTCTTAAAATGTACTAGCTATTTCTCTTGTTAGAGCCTTTGAAAATACAGTTTTTGCTCTCAAAAAAATCTTTCAACTATCATTAGACAACTGTCAAATTACTGAACACAAGTGAAATATCACTTTCTAAAGGAACTTCTTTAATCACTCAGTAAAAAAACATCCTTATATCACTCTTTCAGAAGAATCTGTGTCTTTTATCACAGTTGGGCATTTGCAGCTGACTTTTTGGTTATTACTTGTCCTCTTCAGCTCCAAAAGGGAAGGAAATTTGTTTTACCTTCCAAGCATACTGCTTGGCACAAAGAAATCATTCAATAAATACTAGATAAATAAATAAACCTTTTAAAAATGAATTTATTTCCTTTGGTCTACACTGGTGGATATTTCTTGTGTCTTCAGCACACAGCTTTTTAAAATAGATTTTTTCATTAAGAGCACAGTCTTATTTTTAGAACTGGTTAATTAATCCTGTAACTACTACAACCACTTATGTAGTGTGAAACCCCCTTCTAGCCATTGCATGGAGCTCTTTTATGTGTTCCATATCATTAACTGCAGTATTATTTCTGTCTCCATTTAATTAAAAATAAAGCTTGGAAGGTTAAGTTTATAACCTTCTTGAGTTGAATTAGGAAAGCAGAGTTTCATAATGCCATAAAGTTTCATAGTATTCTGCCTTCTCACCCCGGAGGCAAGCCAGTAGCCACACGATTATCCTGGGGTCATGCCGACCTAATTCTTTTATTTTTCTTGATGGATTCTTGTGGTTTGGGACTGTGACGCTCATCGCTTCCTCCTATGAAAATCTACCTCCAAGGATCAAGGAAACGTTGAAGCAGTCTCTAGTTTCCAAAATTTTTCACCCTTCATAACAGGTGCATAAATGGAGGCTCACTTGCTTATCATGTAACTCTCTTTACTTACCTCTGATTTCCTGAAGGGGAAAAATTTTTTCAAGGCCGACTTTCTACCACCTACTCTGGTTATTAAAAGCTTAAGTTAATATTCTTACTTCACAATGATTAATGTGTCTAGTGAGCTGTTTGACGTGTGTTATTCAACACATTTTTGTTATGTAAAAATATTACTCCTAATTTAAGAAAATGGAACAGCTAACTTGGAGGGTTTAGTTTTATTGTTTGGCTCTCTGGCATTTTTCTCTCATCTGATGACCAAAACACAGGAACTTAACCTGAAGTGCATTTAGTTTATCCTGAGTAGGCAGTGGTTAGTCCAGAAGTCCTGGGAGAGAGAGAGAGAATCTTTGTTAATATTCCCTTCTTTTCCTGGGCTAAGTAGCATCTGATTGAATCTAGCGGCTGCCCACTACCACAGTAAGATAAAGTTCATGATCAGTAATCATGAGGAAACCCTGTAAAAACAGGCAAAGTGTACATGGAGTCACACCAATACATAAATTAAATTAAATTAAAAACATTGTTTAAAAAACTTTTTTCAATTGAAACAAATGTGAAAGTCTACTAAACAGTTTTTATTTTATTATAATTTTTTTGACGTGGACCATTTTTGAAGTCTTTATTGAATTTGTTACAACATTATTTCTATTTTATGTTTTGGTGTTTTGGCTGCAAGGCATGTGGGATCTTATCTCCCTGACCAGGGAAGCCCACATCCCCTGCATTAGAAGGTGAAGTCTTAACCACTGGACTGCCAGGGAAGTCCCATCCACCAAACATTTTTTAAAAGAATTTCAGCTAAATCCTTAAAGTAAGAGTTGGAAGCTGCATTTAATCTTGATTTCAATGAACTCACTTTATCCTCTTTGCTGCAATTTATCATTGATAAAATAGGGAGAGGTAATATTCTTTTTGCAGTTAATCAGATGGGCTATTATGAAAATACTTACACTATTCTGAGTTTCTTAATGGTTTTTATGGATAAATTTTAATTTCATTCATATCCTGTATAGTAGCTCATCTCCACAGACAGATCATACCTTCGGTTATTGATCCGTAAGCTCTCCTCCACTGTCTTAAGTCTCGGCTGACTCTAACTTATTTTTAACGAGTACAGTACAACACAGGGAAAATGAAACAATGGTTTCCAAGGTGAATACAGAGGGAACCTTGAATCCTCTCTATAAGTCTCCTAGAAAGCTTGCTTTGGGAGAATTTAGTTGATGGTGTGTAATAATTCTTACCACCCTGAAACTGTCACACTGTGAGGAAGCTCAAGATAGCCATCTAGCAGAGGCCACTTAGAGTTATGACTGGCCAGCCCTTAATCCTTCCTGCTATCCTAGTTCTGATCCAGACATTTGAATGAAGAAGATAATTTGAATTTTTAATGCAGTACAACCTTCAAATAACTCTAGCTTTACCCTCCACCTGCATATAACTCATGTGAGACCTCTAGTGAGAACCATTCCTCTAAGCCCAGTCAACCCTCCAAACTATGAAAGATAATAATGCATTGTTATGTAAGCTTCTACATTTGGGATGGTTTATTATACAAAAATAGATAACTCGAACACCTTGATACTAAATGTGAACATGATAATAGTTTTTTAGAAACCACTTGTTGCAAATGGACATAAGCATACAAATAGAGATTGGAAATGTGTCTCATCCTGTCTCAAAACACATTTTGGTATTGAGGTACAGATGGAATGTATACAAGTAGTCTGGGGAAGAACAAGGACATAAAATGAAATATTATCCATTAATAATTCAAAAATAAATTTTTTTAGATGCTAAGATTCAGAAGTTAGAAATGCTATTGAATTTTTCACCTTCCAAGGGCAGAGGAAGATACATTTTCCCATGCCTTCCCTTTTCTATTTAAGAGTTTATGAGAGGCTGTGTGACATACATTGGGAGAAACACTTAAGTGAATGAACTTGGATATCAAGAATGAGCAGATGCCCTTTAGCATTCACTCTTTCTAAGGCCTCAGGTAACTATGGTAACACAATAGTAATTTACGCATTCCTCCTTGGAGGCATTGCATGTATAGTCTTAAAAGGAAAATTCTTTTCTTTTCAGGAGAAATTTTCTTATACAAAAATAACAAATGATAGGACATAATTCAAGGCTCATAATATACATTTTGAATGCTGCTGAATAATAAATTTGCATGAAAATTTCAGCATAAATAAAAAATTAACGATATGTGATAGGATACCTTTTAAGATAAATTTTTATTGAATTTGATTTTAAAAAATTAGGGCTTTCCCGGTGGCTCAGCAGTAAAAAATCTGCCTGCCAATGCAGGAGACACTGTAGGTTTGATCCCTGGTCCGGGAAGATCCCAAGCCTATGTGCCTAACTATTGAGCCTGTGCTTTAGAGCCCCAGAGCCTCAAGTACTGAAGCCCATGCACCTTAGAGTCTGCACTCAGCCACAAGAGAAGCCACTTCAATGAGAAGCCCATTCACTTCAACTGGAGAGTTGCCCCTGCTCATTGCAACTAGAGAAAATCCTGCATGGCAATGAAGACCTAGCACAGCCAAAAAAAAAAAAAAATTAAAGAGCGCTAGTCTATTTTATACAAAACAACTTATTTGTGTCTCAAAGATATATAATTTCTATGTTATTAATTGTTTCAACTCTATAAGATTATTTCAAAATCTCAGTGTCTATAGTATCAGATTAAGTTCTGCGTTGGCAAGTGGATTCGTTAACACTAGCACCACCTTGTAGCCCATAGCAATTATTAATATATTAATATTAAAGTGGTGGGTTGGCTTCAAATTGATGACATAGTCCAAATTCTAATGAGTATTTCAGTATGTGACAAATATTTTCTTAGAATTTTGATTGCTAGGCTGAGAAAATTCTTATTCCGAAATCAAGTATAGTGTGTTGATTTTCAACAGTTGTTTCTTGTACTCAGCTTTCTGCTTCTAACACAGAAACAGATGATGTGACTATAAAATGCTGCTTTTTACAGAAGTGAAATTTTCACAAATTTATTTTGAAAGGTACATTCAGAATCTTTAACCTTAAGGTACTCACAAAATAGCCCTAAAAATGGCAAAAAAGTATTTCTTTATAGGTACTGTTTGGAATTAATTTCAGAACAAAATCAGTTTTGAAGAAAACAGTGCTTTATTCTTACAACTAATATGCTGAAATAACCACACTTAAATTCTATAGCTTATAAAACAAGCCATAAACCAAAGCAAACTAAACCTTCAGTCTTCCCTGGCCCTGGTGGTCTAGTGGTTAAGACTCTGGTTCCAATGCAGGGATGCAGGTTTGATCCTTGGTCTGGGGACTGAGATCCCACATGCTGGGTGGCATGGCCAAAAAAAAAACAAACCAATAATAACAACAAATCAGTAACCATGACAAAAACAAAAATGAGCTCTAGTTGTGAATGCCTGTACTGTAAACTAGTATTTCTGCTTAGCTAAACAGACTAAACGTTTATGAAGCTATTTCTTTATTGTAAGAAATAGACTTAGAAAGCAAATATCTACATTTTCAGAATTTGCCCCAGAGTTAACAGAGAAGAAATAGTTCTTTTGTAAAACCACAGCATCCATCAAAAACCATTAGTAGTGTCCTCAGATATATTTCTAAGCATTTTATATGTATCAAATCATCCTGAAAATCCCCCCTTACTTAGCAACTGACTCAAGTTTATTCTGGTCGGCTATTACAAATGTTTGGTGTCCCCAGCTACAAGAATCTAGCTTTATGCAACTCATAATTCTAGTAAAAGTTTCTCTAGCAGTAACAATAGAAAAAGATAAAATGAGGCAAAGTCACTGCCTTAATGCTTTCCAGGTGGCACAGTGGTAAAGATTCCATCTGCCAATTCGGGAGATTTAAGAGTTGGGAGTTTGACCCCTGGGTGGGGAAGATCCCGTGGAGAATTCTGGAAATGGCAACCCACTCCAGTATTCTTACCTGGAGAATCCCATGGACAGAGGAGCCTGGAGGGCTGCAGCCTATGGGGTTGCAAAGAGTTGTTGAACCTGACTTAGCAACTGAGCACGCATGCATGCATGGCCTTAATAAGTCTTTTTCAATCTTCTAGATGTTCATGACTCAGTATAAAGGAGAACTGTATATATAAAATTGTGATGTGAACATCAAAGAATCAGTATCTCTCACTGGTTTGGAAGAAGAATCTTGTGCTTTTTTGCAGACAACTTGTTTCATGCAGACTATAACCTTCACAGTTTTCATAGTTCCTACAGAGGAGTCAGAGATCATTGTGAAATTTTGGATAAGATTCATATTCACAAATATCTTTTTTTTAAATAAAATTTACTATTGGAGTATAATTGCAACGTTGTGTTAGTTTCTACCGTATAACACAGTGAATCAGCTATATGTATACATATATCCGCTCCTTCTTGAGCCTCCCTGCCACCCCTCTAGGTCATCACAGAGCACAGAGCTGAGCTCCCAGTGCTATACACAAGCTATCTATTTTACACATGGTAATGTATATATGCCGACGGAATTGGGAAAGTATTCACACATTTCTCAAGCTTGATTGAGGCAGATAAAGATTCTTTGTAAGACATTGCAAAAAAAGAACCACTACCAAAACTTGTCTCTTACAGCTTCTTTTAGAAGCTCTTTGAATCATTTTGAAAGGCTATTGTTAAGAAGACCCTCCACTTAGAATATTCTCCTCTGAAATGATGGGTCAAGATAATTTTAAAACTCCCGAAGTGTCAAAAGAGACGGTACAAAAGATAGTGTCTTGGCTATGTTGTCACATATTGGCCCAAAGAATCAGAATTCCATACTACCTATCAAGTCTGTGTGACATACTCACTCCTTAAGACCTTTGTGTATGTGGAAAATGTGATGTTACCTATTTGAGAAAAAAGTTACCAAGATGTGAGTTTAGGGATGGCTGTAAAGATTGCTAAGAAACTAATCATCTCATAAAAATATCAAGGAATTTTACTTGTATGTATTTCAATTTTCTATAAGATGCTTTAATGAGAGAAGCCATTAACACCTTGACAATTTCTAGGATCTGGTGGCTAATCAGAGTGTCCTGCAAAAAAAGTGAAAGTGTTAGTCGCTCAGTGGTGTCCAACTCTTTGCAACCCCATGGACTGTAGCCCGCTAGGCTTCTCTGTCCATGGGATTTCCCAGGCAAGAAAACTGGAGTGGGTTGTCATTTCCTTCTCCAGGGGATCTTCCTGACCAAGGGATCGAACCCCAGTCTCCTGCATTGCTGGCAGAGTCTTTACTGTCTGAGCCACAAGCGAAGCCCCTATCAGAGCCTCCTACTACAATTTAAATGGAAACAATTTAAATAGAAACAACAGCGGAAACAGTCCTTAGAGCTCCTTACCACATTCTCTCACAGTGACTACTATGGCACAGGATACTTTGCCCTTTCAGAAAACTGAACACAATAATCTTCTAGTCAGTGTGAAGGAGAGTATCATTCTCTCCTGAAACAAATAAGACTCAGTCTCCAAAGAGAAATGTGGAATAACTTATGACAAATGTGCCACAATAAAGCCTCTCAAAGCCTCAATTTCATTAGGACAGAAAAATAATCTAATCATATTGTGGGTCTTTTGAAAGTGCATTTATACCAATATATTTAGTCTTGTAATTATAAATTTACAAGTATAATGAGAAAACATTAATTCCATTACAGAGTTATACCATCTGCTTGAAGAGTATAATTTTTGGAATTACTTAGATAATTGAAAATTCTTTAACAATAAAGAACTTACTTTATTGTTCTAAAAGCTCCATTAGTTTAGATCCATTCAACTCCCCACATTAGCACTGAACAGGACAGTAGGTGAGGGTGCCCACTTTGGCAAAAACAACCATGTTTGAAATCTCAGTTCTACCATTTTCTAGCTGTGAAATCTTGGGAAATTGCTTCTTAAGTCTTAATGTCTTCCTTTGTGAAACAAGGATAATAAAATCCCCACTATGTGGCATTCAGTGAGAGCACAACAAGTGATAGCTAATATTATGATATACTCAAAGAAAAACACACAAAAAAATAATGAATGGCACTTAGCATTAATGTTTTCCCTAACATTAAATCACTTAGAAATTAATGATGTTTTGCTGCAGTTGTTCACAAAATGCTTGTGAACAAAGGTGCAAAAACCAAACATCTGCTATTACAATTTAAAATTTGAATGTCTGATTAAAATAATCTAACCTCTCCACAAAGGAGCAATGTATTATGAATGATCCTATAGTACACATGCTTTGTTTCTAGATCTTGTGAATCATTTTCAAATCCAAATGGGTCCCATCTAGAAAAAACAATCTGTCCATTCTAGCACAGTATTTAGCACAACAGACACTCAAATGTTGGTTGGCGGTAGCAAGGAAATAAGGAAGAAAGGAAGAAAGGAGGAGAAAAGGAAGGAAGAATAACCTCAGACTCTACAGTTGTATTTGTAGACTAACAAGTTCCCTGATACTAGAAGAGAAAATAAATATGGCTCTGATTTTCTGTGATCCATTGTCAATATTGGGAAGTATGTGAAAAGTATTGTGATAAAGAAGGAAAATAACACTGGCTTTGAAATCAGATTTGAGTCCAAGTCTTCATTTTGCTATTTACAAGCTTGTTTTAAGTGACCTAGCCTAAGAAAGGCATCAACTTATTCATCTGTAAAGTGGGGACAGTAATAGTATCTATGTTAAATGTAGTTATAGGTATTAAATAAGATATGGCTTCAAAGTGCAAAGAATTGTGATGGGAATAAAACAATCCAGTAAATATGGAAAAGTTAGCCTCTGCTTTTCAAGAGGTTACAGAAAACTTAGGGGTGAAATGTACATGTAACTGCTAAAGAATAACTCAATAACCTGCAAGCATTGTTTAACTGTAATGAGAAATGTCTATGTAAGTTCATACTGCTAATTAAAGTTAACACCAAAATAACTCAATATAGTTTGCTTTACTTCTTCTATATGAGATATGTTTCTTAAGGTAGGATTTATTTTATATCAAAATCTATATATGGCTGTGCCAGTGGTATGAGGTGAAAGTTGCTCAGTCGTGTCCAACTCTTTGGGACCCCATAGACTGTACATGGACTTCTCCAGGCCAGAATATTGGAGTGGGTAGCCTTTTCCTTCTCAAGGGGATCTTCCTAACCCAGGGTTTGAATCCAAGTCTCCCACATTGCAGGCAGATTCTTTACCAGCTGAGCCACAAGGGAAGCCCAAGAATACTGGAGTGGGTACTCTTCTCCAGAGCATCTTCCCAACCCAGGAATTGAACTGGGGTCTCCTGCATTGCAGGCAGATTCTTTACCAATTGAGCTATGAAGGAGGCCGTGCCAATGGTATAGAAACATTCTATAATTTGAGGAAGTATATACTATTTCATATACACTGTATACTTAGACCCCCAAGGACTAAGTGGAAAGCATGTTTATTATTTTATGTCATCGGTATGAAAGTGATCCTTTTCAAGGTATTGGAAGTTTAAAATTCTGGGTCAAAGTAAAGTTTTTTATAAATCAAGGAATGAAATAAATTATTTTTGAAATATTTTTCCATGGTGGAGTTAGTTAGGTTTTCATTTCAAGAGATTTTTGTCATTTTACTCTTTGTGGCCAGTAGAATTGGAGGCTTGTTTCAATTTTGGATAATGTGGCAACATTCAAAATTAAAAAAGAGACTATATGTGGATGAATAAAAAGGAAAAAGAGATAATATAAATAAATCCCGAGGTAACTAACAAAGTATGTTTGAAATATCAAGTTGTTAAAGAGATGGAAATCTATGAAAACAAGTTCAGTCATAATGATACAACTTCATGAAAAAAAATACATTTTAAAGGAGAGCAATGAAACTAATTCTACTTGAGCTATAAAAAAACAGATGACATGTAGGATAATTGCATTTTGAAACATAGTAAGAATTTCTTCTACGTTCAAGTAAGTTAATATTCTAAACAGAAGAGTTTTCAATTTCAACCAAAGGCTTAATAGTCCATGTAAATTAAACTCTATTTCAATTCTATACTAGGATTATGATGAAAAACCCACTTTGTCTTAGCTGCTTTACAATGCATTATAAGATAATAATGCTTGTTTTAATACACTAAAGAGTTATTTAACATCTTAACTATTCCAGAAAATTAGCTTCAAGACTTTTGATTGTAATATCATACTTGTATAATCTTTGATTAAGGATGATAGTCTTCCAGCCAAGAAAGGGTTAAAATACTATTCATCACTATATCACCAAAGGAAGATTATTCTTAGTAAAAAAAAAAAAATGTACACTTAAATGAAAGGTTAGGGAAACCAAAAGTTTACATGGTAATAATAAACATCAACACGTTGTAGCTAAGTATATCTTTAGAAATAAAAAAGTAAACAGTTACTTCTAAGACTATTTTATATGCAAGTTACATAAACAAATTGGCAATTGGTAATAAAAGATTTTGCTGTCCACAAAATGATGCTTCAGAGAATAAAACAAAATGGAATACACAGAAACAAAATCCATACTAGCCTAATATTATTCTTAGTTTCATGGGCTTGCCTAGTAGCTCAGTGGTAAAGAATCTGCCTGCAAAGCATGAGACTCAGGTTTGATCCCTGGGTGGGGAGGATTTCCTAGAGAAGGAAATGGCAACCCACTCCAGTATTCTTGCCTGGGAAATCCCATGGACAGAGGAGCCTGGTGGGCTATAGTCCATGGGATCGCAAAAGAGTCAGACATGACTTAGTGATTAAACAACAACTTAGTTTCTCAGGAACATACAAGTCATGCTAGTTTTTGAATTTTTAAAATTCTATAAATGATACTGATTTTAACTTCTGTACTTATTTACAGAGAAAACATTGCTTTAGTTTCACTCAACAACATCTGAGAACATGTCGTCATTCAGTGACGAAAATCTTCCACCCTTTACTTCAAAAATTTGGAAAGACAATAGGGCTCAAAGATCCAACACTTGGACTCTGAAGTGAATGTGGCAGACTGTGTGTCTTTGCTGCTAACTTCACAAAATTATCCACTTCCTCATCTGTGAAATGGGCTCTGAGTTAAATCTTTCTCAGATGAAACAGGGTGAGTATAAAACTTCTAGCATAGTGCTCAACAGACATTTTAAATTTTATAGAATTTTTAAGTTAGTGTAAAGAGCATCTTACAAAGTCTCTGTTCTTTTCTACTAAAGAAGAGACTCATTTGAAATAGCTTAAACAACTACAACAAAACCTACATGTAAATCTAGAATCTAGGGTATCTCCCTCAGACCACAAAGAGCCACAAAATATTATAGATTCAGAAAAACACTGCCATCAGAAAACTTTCTTAATTCATTTATTTAACTATGTCTATAGCAACCATGCAACATTACCTTTAAATCTTATGAACAGCAAGCAGTATTCTGCAGAAACCAGTTAAAAATGCTATGGAAATAAGATGAAAATTACTAAGTTCTACCTGTTTGCTTTACCGAGAAAAAGAAAAGAGCTCTTGTGTTTTCCAAATATGTGCTAAATGTTGACTTTGGAGTCTATATAACACTTAATAGACTTTTTAGTTTATTAAAATATTATGGAGTTCTAAGGTGATTAGTCATACTCAGTAGGAATCCTATAGCCTTTTTTTTTTTTTTTTTTTTTTTGGTAAAGTCAAGGTTTTTTGTCACTGGAAGAAAATATGGACTTTTTTGGGGGGTGAGATTCAATGTTTTGTGTATTATTTTATAGTTACCTAAAAACTGGGTACATTGAGGCAGAATTTTTAAAAATGGTAATATCACTGACTCTCAAGCCCTACTCTCTAAGTTTGTACCAAACTTCACCCAATAAGTTGTGAAGTTATTTAGCCCCTGGGTAACTTGATTTCCTCATCTCTTAAAGTTTTATGAAGATTTTATATTTTAATGTGTGTAAAAGACAGAGGACAGTATAGTAAATTCTCAGTAAATATTAATTAATAGTAATATTAAAATACCAAAAATGCACTTTAGTCCCATAAAAGGCATTATGAAAATAATATCCCAGGAGCAAAATATTATCATAAAACTTTCTTAACTCATTCTATGATACTATTTTGATCATTTGTTGCATTACCTACTGCTTAGTAAGCTGAATATCTGACCTACTTGGGTATTTAAGATGAGAAATGAAAACAAAAAAAGAAAAAAACAAAACATTTCAATGGAAGCTTTAAGATATCTTTCCATGAATGATTTAAGTGGAGGCCACGATTTACCTCTTCATTCAGTCATTCAACAAATACTTTTTGAGCATCTTCTATGTGCTAGGTGCAAGTGCCCTTTCAAATCACATTGAAAAAGAAGGCAAAGGAAAAATACATATTCTTTTCTAAGTGTTATATGGATTTTCATGATTAATTTTTTTCAAAACATTATAGCAAATAAAAAATATTAAAAAATTCCCAAGTAAATTTATTAAAGTTTACAATATTAAGTTTAAATATTTTTGTCTTCAAATGAATTTACTGTATTTTTTTTTCTTTTTAATGGAATTAAGCTCCAATAATAGTTTGAAAATTTACTTCTTTGGGAGAGCACTTTGGTGCAAGTCACAGAGTTGATACATGTAAAGGTGGTTTTATTATTCTCTAACAAAGACAAGTTAGCCTCCACAGATAGTTTATTACAAGTAACTCACTAATAAGAAATATAATTCATAATAAAATTTTTGTTATATGGATTCTCATATTAAATTCTGTCTCACTCAAACATATATATACACACATGAAGTAAAATCTATATAATTTACTACAAATCACGTGTATTCAAACATTTCTTTTAGGCTTGAAAAGTGAAAGCATTAGTCGCATAGGCATGTCTGACTCTGCAACTCCATGAACTATAGCCTGCCAGGTCATCTGTCCATGGGCTTTCCCAGGCAAGAATACTGGAATAGGTTGCCATTCCCTTCTCCCGGAGATCTTCCCGATCCAGGGATCGAATCTGGGTCTCCTGCACGGCAGGCAGATTCGTTACCGTCTGAGCCACCAGGGAAGGCTTAGTAAAACATATTTCTTCTTCACAGGTGGGAAAGAAGATAGGTCTTTGCACTATTGACAAAGACCCCATCTATCAATGCAGGAGACATAAGAGATGTGGGTTTGATCCTTGGGTCAGGAAGATTCCTGGAGGAGGGCATGGCAACCCCCTCTAGTATTCTAGCCTGGAGAATCCCATGAACAGAGGAGCCTGGCGGGCTACAGTCCATAGGGTCACAAAGAGTTGGACACAACTAAAGCAACTTAGCATGCATGCAGAATCTATTTCTACTTTAGAATTAATGTCATTTTAATTAACAACTGAAAAATAGTAGTAGACTTTACATTCAGTATCATTGTGAATTCTTCTCTGAATACTACTTATTGTTTAGTCCCTAAGTGGTGTCCAACTCTTTGTGGCCTCATGAACTGCAACATGCTAGGCTTCCCTGTCCTTCACAATCTCGCTGGAGTTTGCTCAAACCCATGTCCATTGAGTCGATGATGCCATCCAACCATCTCATCCTCTGCCACCCTCTTCTCTTGCCCTCAGTCTTTCCCAGAAGCAGGGTCTTTTCCAATGAGTTGGCCTTCTGTATCAGGTGGCCAAATTATTGAAGCTTCAGCTTCAGCTTCAGCATCAGTCCTTCCAATAAATAATCGGGGTTGATTTCCTTTAGGACTGCCTGGCTTGATCTCGTTGCTGTCCAAGGGACTCTCAAGAGTCTTTTCCAGCACCACAATTCTGCCAGTTAATTGAACTTAATGTGGTCTATTGCTCTCTGGTCTCTTTTCTTCATGGACCCTAGTCTCATCTAGTCTATTATTATTTGAATGCTTGCTTACTGTCCATCCTCTTACACAAATAAAAATGTCTGGAGGACCCAGGGTTTTCTTTGTTCTAGTCATTGATTAGTTCCCAGTGCCAAGACTTGTGTCTTGCTCATAATAGACATACAATAAATGATAATTGAATGAATGAATGACAGCATTGTCTTCTTCCTATGATCCATCTTTCTTTCCTCTGGTAATAGTGCTCCAAATTTCTTTTCTTTGGCAACACTATTTTCTTCCTTTGAGTCTGTTCCTTAACTTGTTTCCAGGGACACAGTGACCAATACAAGGGCCAAGACAGGCCAAGAACATCTAGTGAGAAAGGTGGAGTTTTTGTTGAAAAGACCATTTGTACTGGCCTTGAATCTGATAGCGTATGGTCAGAGCTAAGCACCAAGAAAGCTAATAGAATACTGTTGACATTGTTTAAGTCTGCATGTCTAGTCAGGCTAAAGATGATTTGACCAGTTATGCCAAAGAATAAATTGTTTTTTTTCTTGTTTATTTTTTCCTTTTGCTTAAGTTGTTTTGAGTTTGTTGCTCTCCCTTGCTATTATTTTCACTGTTGTTTTATGTGTGTGTGTGTATATATATATATATATATATATATATATATAAAATATGACCAGGGAAAATTTCATGCCAATTAAAATGCTTTTGAATAACTAATAAATTAAATCTATATTAATTTAAATTTTTCAAGCAAAAATTGAAGTAAATTTATACATGAAAATTACATCAAAGTACTGTTTTATTTCATTGGAATGTTTAGAGCATTTTGGTAAAAAGCAAAGATGGAATTTTTTAAAGAAAATATTGTATTTAAAGACCAGAAAATTACCCTTTATATGCTTATTGTGATGTGTGATGATATTCAGAATAAAATTAACAGCTAATGGTGCTGCTGCTACCTTGCACTTGGAGTATGAAGACAGTGAAATGAAACATCAATGCATACCATTTATTCAGAAGGACAACCAAAACACCGAGACAGGATCTACTGTTAACCTCTCTTTCATCACTTTTCTATGGAAAAGATGGTCTTTTTAATAAGTACATACATATCATTAGCCATTTTTCAACCTCTAATTAGAACAATACATTATGGTACTTGTTACGTTAACTACCTAAGAAATTATGTGGAAATGTTCACATGTGTATTACATGCATATGCAGGAAAGTACATAGTTTCATATATATCAGTAAAAATAATCTGTTTAGTCTTTACATATTTAAGTCTATACTTGAAAACTACTTATTTCTGCACAGAGGGTTGAACTAAGACATCTGCAACCTGCATGTTTCTATTAGAGGACCCATTTTGGAATTTAAGAATTTCTTCTTTTGGTACGTGTGTTAAGTCACTTCAGTCGTGTATGACTCTTTGTGACCCTATGGACCGTAGCCCACTAGGCTCCTCTGTCCATGGGATTCTCCAGGCAAGAATACTGGAGTGGGTTGCTGTGCTGTCCTCTCTGTTAGTATAGGGACGCGTAATAATCTCTAATGAAAGTAAGATACTGAACTGAAATGGTGTGGAAGGTCTAGGAAAAGAGCAGAGGAGGAAAGAATTGGAGACGATAGAGAAAAGGAATGTTTGAGGGAGGATCCTTCCCTATGGGACAATCTCCCAGCTACTAACAAAGCCTCTTATACTGTCTGCCCAACCCAGTTCAAGGAAACGAGGACATAAAGTGTTGTCCTCTGGCTCATCTCTACTGGGAACTTTGCTGAGATCAGCCTGACCTTTCAAAGAAGCATGCTTACCAGTGTATTTGGTCTAATTTAGAGCAGATTTCTCTTGTCATCAGAAGTCGAAGGAGAGATAGATTTTCTCAGGCATCACCAGAGGTAAGAATGGCTCATCCTTCTAAACCAAAAGTTCTAACTTAGGTTGGGCTTGAAAATATATTTCATGAACTTGTTGAGTGGACTGTGTGCTGAAAAGGGCATAGACAGGTGGTCAGGAGACAGCAGTTGTGGCTCTAGCTCTTCCAATAAGTAGTTGAATGACCTACAGTACCAGTCTCCTCCTCTGCAGGAGATGACTCATGACTTCATCTTTATAGAAATACCTGCAGATCCAGCACTAACTCATCACAGAGAAGCTAAGCTGGATGAAGATGAGGATAAATTTTCATACTCAAAAAGCACTTTCAAAGACACAAAGGAAGTCTTAAAAATAGCTCAAAACAGATTATTGGCTTGTGTAAAAAGAGCCTGAATTTACCTGGAATATGAATAAAGAAAAACTTTAAAAAAAAAAGTGACAGTAATTATGTGGCTCTAATTATTAAATTATCTGAAATATAGTATTCTCCCTCATTCACACAATCCAAATAAGATTACAACACAACGTATCCATTGATTATTTTCTTGAATGTGAAGTTTTGAGGCTTCCCTGGTGGTTCAACTAGTAAAGAATCTGCCGGCAATGCCAGAGATCCAGGTTTGATCGGTGGATCAAGGAGACTCCCTAAGGAAAGAAATGGCACCCCACTCCAGTTTTCTTGCCTGGGAAATCCCATGGACAGAGGAGCCTGACAAACCACAGTTCCTGGGGTCACAAGAGTCAGACATGATTTAGCAATTAAGACACCACCACTGTGTGAATTTCTATATTTCTAAATTTTTTTGCAATGGAAATATATTAATTTGGCTTTCAGAATTTTTTTGAAATAATTTTTTCAAATAATAAAAAAACTTCCTTTATCTTCTACCATATGCTCAGAATTCCAAACTTTTTGCATATATTATTTGTTAATATATGTGAGATCACAAGTTTGCATCTACTACCATTTGGGTGAGAAAAGAAAGTTAGCTCCAGTCATTTTTACAACTTCTTTAGCATGTCTCATGATCCCTGCATCTCTGAGTAGCAGTGACTGAGGAGGAAAAGAGCCTTTTAAATGTGCCGGTATTTTAACCTCTTTCAGTTTGCAAGTTTCTTTTAGTTACAACCTGCTTTCTGGAATGTCTTAGACTTGAGTGAAATTGTCAGGATAAGAACTGATCCACATTTACACATGAAAAAGTATATTAAATTATTTGTCATAGTTTATTTCATTTGAACCTTCAGAGCATTGTGTTAAATATGGAAGTAAAGATACACAGTCTCAATTTTCCCGTGTTCTTCTGTTAAATGGTGTTCAGGTAATGGAGTTTTCATAATTTTATGGAGGAAGGAATTGTTTTGTCACTAAGTCATGTCCAACTCTTGTGACCCCATGGGCTGTAGCCTGCCAAAGGCAAGAATACTGGAGTGAGTTGCCATTTCCTTCTCCAGGGAATTTTCCTGACCCAGGGATCGGACACATTTCTACTTCACTGGCAGATGGATTCTTACCACTGAACCACCAGGAAAGCTGGGAGGAAGGAGACCTACATGCAATCTGATTTTCAATATGTTGTTTTCTATTTAAGATCCTCTTTGCTTCTGGGTTCCCCTTCAGACATCCCCTGCTGCACTGCATAATTCTAGAAGCCTATTTATTTCAGGGAAGTCCTTGTCTTTTAAATTGTCTTTGTTGAAACAGGATTTCATAGTTATGTCGATCCTGCATTGATCCATTATCATGTTAGCATTTCCTCATTTCGTCACCAAAGAAGCAGGAACTTCAACCACCAATAATCCTCAACCCACCGCAGGCTACAGGAACCAAAAACACAGCTTCCAATTCATCTGTCCACTTCCGTCTAGGCTTGTTGGACTTCTTCAAGGGGTGTACAACACAAAAGGTGTTTGAGAAACAGGCCCGTGGCTTTGATGTCCACAGATGCCTCATGATTTTCGTCTAGATGCTCCTTAGTTCCATACGAGCTCCCCAAGGGTGATTCACAAGGCTGCAAGAGAAGACTGCTGGCATCGCATCGAGTTTCCTAGCTCTGTTTTCTGTCTTCCTTTCCCTTCTGAAGTTCACTTGAAGTGGACCTGTATGCATTTCACTGCTTCCCACTGTAAAGAAATGACCTCACAGCATGTCTTTCTCCGGTTCAATGTGATGTTAGCCATGTCCCTGTCTGGGAGTCCTAATGGCAAAGGGAGTAAAAGGAAAAGAAACAGGCTAAGAATAGTTGTAGTTATGAGTACAGTAGTTACTAGTCTACCATAGAGTAGTTAGGGGTAGGCATTACATGAATATATTCTGAATAGATATTCCAGAATCATCTCTGATAGATAAAAGCCAACAGCTGCATATTGACAGATAAAAATAAAGAAATATATGGAAATGGATAGTTAAATGACATTCTTTTATAACAGAATGTCTCAGTAATTAGAAGGTATGCCCCTCATCTTTGGGAGGATCAAGCTCAATCAATCTTAATAACCTAGAAGTAATTTTTGAGGACTCATGAATATGAATTAAATTCTCAGTGTTCAAAAGAACACTTTTTGGATTCCCTCGTCTAGAAACAGCATGCATAGGGAGTGGTATTTAAATGACAAGTCACAAGATAATTTGTGGCAGTCAGAATACCACATTGCTTTTCATAGCTAACCCACCAGAGGGAGGGAAATGTATCTATAAGGCATTTGTAATCCCCATCCTTCTAATCTCTGACTTTACTTCAATAACAATGGGAAATTGGCCCTTTTATGTGGAAAAACCATTTTGTAACAACAAGGGCCAAAGTATAACAAAGACTTAGTTATAGAAAAACAATCACCAATAGTTTCATGAATACTGTCCAAAGATAATTTGACAAGGGATTTTTCCACAAAGTTAATTGCTACACAAAATAAGGCTGCATTCAAACAGCTAATTGCTATAAACCAAAAAGAGATTCCAAGAATGTCTTGCCTAATGAGCTTTCTGCAACCTTATAATAAAGTCTCAGCACTGCTTAGAAAAAGCAATTTTCCACCAACCATAGGAGAGCATGCAAACCTCTAACTCTAATTTATTTAATCTAGTTTATTTCATTTCTTTTTAGTTTTGATTTTTATAACAGCTTCAAAGAGCAATTTGTTATGAGTCAAACATAAAGCGTTCTTCCTTGCCCAGCCTACCCCCTCTCTGTCTTCCTAAGAATTCCACCAGGTCATAAGAGATTAACTAATACCTTCCCTCTTTCTTCCTCCCTCATCTATCCTTTTTTCTCTTTTTTTGGCCACGTGGCATGTGGGATCTTATTTCCCCAATCAGCCATCAAACCCACAGCCCCTGCAGTGGAAGTGCCAAGTCTTAACCACTGGACCACCGGGAAAGTCCTTCTCTCTCATCTAAACTTGTGACTACTGGCCAATATACAGCCTAAAGCAAATTTCCCATTATTCTCAAGAAGTAACCATGGGCATGTCTTATCCTGAAATGAAAGCAAATATATATATAAAATGATTAAGAAATTGATAGGCTACTTGAGGTTTGTCTATTCAAGTCTCATAAAATGAACAGGAAGAATAAAAGGATAATAGTACAAATATACAAATCACCTTCAAAAAAGTAGTTATTTATGGAAGCCCATCCTTCTATGTGTGTGAGTTTGAGGTAAGAGAAAACAATTGCTTTGTAGAATAGAAATAAAGATTGATATTCCTCCTCTGGGTGCTCTTTTTGTCTCAGAATCTATTCTCTTCAAAGAGGCAAGAGATTTTCTTCAGGATTCTATTGTTTTAGAATAATGTTCTTGACAAAGTAATGAAACTGATATGAGAAACATGTCAAATGTTCATTATGGATAGTACCTCCAGGGATTACCTCTTTCTCTGTTTCTTAAACACCCTAGACATAAATGACGGAAACAGACACTTACCAATGAGAGGAGGAGTTACCTTTGCAAAGTAATTTTTGTGAACATATTGTGCTTTAATAGTTGAAAATTCTTGGCTACATTTGATTTACAACCTTTTGAATGAAAGAAAATGACAAAAGTGAAGGTTAGTGTTAAATATATAATAACAGTATTAAATAATGGCATGAAACTCTTAAGTTTATATATTTGTAATTATACTAAATCTGTATACTAAATTTATATGAATACACAAAATTGATGATATATAAATATATATAACTATACTAAACACCTAAATTTATATATTAAAACTAATTTACATGTATAGTTGATACATGTATATATCATACTTACATATCTAAATAACATGTATGTATGATGTCAGTATTCTTGCCTGGAGAATTCCATGGATAGAGAAGCCTGGTGGGCTACAGTGCATGGGGTGGCAAAGAGTTGGACACAACTGAGTGACTAATACTAACACACATAATGTCAGAATTTTTGATACATATTTAGATATATATCAGAATTTCTGATACATATTTAGATATATATCAGTGTTATCTACATGTATACATACATATCAAAGATTCTGGCAGACTGTGTGTCTATATCAAATTGTGTGATCAGTAAATTTTGTTTTTATGGGTTTTATAGTAATTACTTTCATGTCCCAAGATGTTCCTTGAATTAGAAAAGTATGATAATTCAAACTGAATTAAATTTAAAGCAATGTTTGTCCCAAACTCTGCAGTTTTTTAAATGATTAGTGTACAAGATGAAATCTTGAACAATTAGATGATATAAGTAATCATTTCAGAACATAAAAATGAACATATTGAGAAATACATTCCAATTCTAGTCAGTTTAAAAAGAATGTTTATTACATACTATTTTGAAAATAAAATATGCAAATGGTCACTAACTAGAAAGACTGAATTATAGTATTTAGCAAAGTTATCAAAAACTTGGAAATAAGACAGCAGAGTGTACATACCATACTGGGGATTTTTTTTAAGGCACACTGGAAAATTATTTAATTATCTAGGTGAATACACCAGTGTTCTAATTGCTCAGAGCCCACATACTGACCAGTTACATGTCAGCTTGCACAATTCTGTCCAGTTGGAAAGAGAATTCCAAAGGTTATAGTTTTACTGTTCTGTATGCCATTGATTTATTTTTAACAATCTTGTTCTAATCTTATTTAAAACTAGTACTTATAAATGCCTGATTCCTCAAATGTTCTTAAAACCTGCTTTATCACTTTGCTTATTTCCTCATTAATTGAGTTTAAAAAGCTGTCATGTTCTTTCAATATTTGTATGAAAATTGTGGTTTAAATTTTAATTTTTATATTTTAACCAGATGGTTTTGGAGAACTCACCAAGATGCTGAAATATTCCAAGTGGATTTACCTGATGGAGACAGTTAAACTGCAGTGTGCACTGTGTGCACCTCACAGGCAGTTGTTGCTCAGGTGTGTTTTCTTGACTTTCAGAGCTGATTCCCAGGTAGGATTAGCCCTTTACTTTTGTTGATATTTCATTTCTTTAGTTATTGTTTTGTTGTTATTGATATTCTAATGTAAGGTGCAAGCACCTTAATAACCAGTAAGTTATTCCCCGTGACTGGCAGCAAGGATTGGAAATCTGGTTTTACTGTCTGAACATTCTGGTGATATCTGTTAGGATAAAAGATGCCTATTGAGATGAGATGGTTGGATGGCATCACCGACTCAATGGACATGAGTTTCAGTAAACTCCAGGAGTTAGTGATGGACAGGGAGAAGTGGTATGCTGCAGTTCATGGGTCGCATGGACATGACTGAGTGACTGAACTGAATTTTCTCTTGGATGAGGGACAAGAGAGAGAATCATTTGTTAATGTATTTTTGGTTATTTTGTCTATTTTCTTTATTTGTGAGGTCAAATTGATTACGAAAATATTTCCTGTCAACTAGAGATGAGAACAGCTTTTTGCAAGCTAATCCAGTTAATTTTGTGTTCAGTGTTTATTTTTGGTTCATGTCTGAGTTTGGACAAAATATAACTATAAGAATTCTTTATATGTCTGTAAGTCAGAAAAACCTGCACTCTTGTGTGTGTTTGTGTGAAATATTTTTCCATATTATTAAATGTTGTTATTATTGCTAAAAAACAAGCTATATTCTGACTAGGATATAGAGTTTATTATGTACATCCACGAATCTAATAATCCCTACCAAATACCTAGAAAATAAACATCTAAATCTTTAAATGTGATAGCCTTTAAAAAAGAGATTGCATTTTATAAAATATACTAGCTCAGAAGTTGTATGTAAGAATCCAAATGGATATAAGAAAGGTTAAAACTTTGAATAAATCATATTGGGTTAACATTTAATAAATCTTTAATATTTATACTGATTTAATATAATATTTAACTCTATAGTGAAAGCGAAAGTCTCTCAGTCATGTCTGACTCTTGGCAACAACCCCATGGACTATACAATCCATGGAATTCTCCAGGCCAGAATACTGGAGTGGGTAGCCTTTCCCTTCTTCAGGTGATCTTCCCAACCCAGGGATCGAACCCAGGTCTCCTGCTTTGCAGGCAAATTCTTTACCAGCTAAGCCATAAGGGAAGCCCAAGGACACTGGAGTGAATAGCCTATCCCTTCTCCAGTGGATCTTCCTGACCCAGGAACTGAACTGGCGTTTCCTGCACTGCAGACAGATGTTTTCCTAACTGAACTATCAGGGAAACCCTTAGCTATATAGAGTACAACATAAAATTTTTTGAAAATAACATTTGTATTTTCACTAAGAGACTAGTTAACTTGTTGAGTTTTTAAATTTAGAATATTGGCTTATTATCAGTTAAGATAATTTCTACATAATGTTTATAACATGATTTTGAAAATTATTAAATTTTATTGAAATAAATTTATTTATAATTATACAAATAGTTTATATAAAGAGTGATTTAGAAGCATATGGGATTAAATGTAATTTACAAGACCCTTGGTTAATTTAAGATTCCAAACTAATATTGCTACTGCTAAGTCACTTCAGTCGTGTCCGACTCTGTGCGACCCCATCCCTGGGATTCTCCAGGCAAGAACACTGGAGTGGGTTGCCATTTCCTTCTCCAACGCATCAAAGTGAAAAGTGAAAGTGAAGTCACTCAGTCATGTCTGACTCTTCGCGACCCAGTGGGCTACAGCCTACCAGGCTCCTCTGTCCATGGGATTTTCCAGACAAGAGTACTGGAGTGGGGTGCCATTGCCTTCTAAATGAAGGTAATTCATGGGTGTTGTTTTGATAATCAGATACTTTCCAAGTGATATAGAATACTGAAACCTTGATCACCAAATAATTAGTTGATTATATTCTTACGTGTGTGTTTATATTTGCTTTTTTACTTTGTGATGTTTCAGAGTGCTTATTCCCATGGATCATGTTATTAAATATTTTCATGGTTGCCACTTTAAAAAGATGTGGATATAGGTAGGTCAACATATTGTGTGTGATTTTGAGTCCTACTGGTTTGCTAAGATGCTTTGTATGACAATTATCAAATACTTATCTCCCAGTTTTCTCTGTAAAGTGCAAATAGTTATTTTGAATACAAATTATAGTTAATATGGGTAATTAAGACTAAGGTGGAAGTAATAGTAGAAGAAATGTGTGAGTATATATCTAAGACAATAGTATGTGTTTTATTTATCAAGATGATTGAGTCTACAAGATTAATAAATGACCAGGCTGCATGAGAAGTGAGACAGTTAAAATCAAAACTTTAATAGGTGTATAAAGTTGTAAGTAGCAGAAAGTAATTTTTATTTGTCTAAGTTTATTATACATGTAAATAATGAATTTGAAAAGGAGCAATGAAATCCATTAAATCTTGATTAAATTTGTTCACTTCTAATAGATTTGTTGATTTATCAATGAGAGAATTTTTAAAAGGAACTTGTGGATATTTTATCACCAAATATTATATTTGCACAAGCTTCACTATATTTAAGATCAGGTTCTGTTTCCCACTGCAAGCCTTTGTCTTTCTCCAGATTGCAAACTGATTCCCTAAAACTTTATTCTCCAATAGGTAGGTGCAAAAATTTGTTAATATTTGCAGAATTTTTTCAGATTGTTTTCTCTGTAAGGGTAGAAATAATGTTCTTTCAAGTTCTATATCACTGTCATGAAACTGGAGTTCTCAAGTCTGAACCTTTTAAATACTGAATTTATACATATTTTATAAGCAGAACTGAGAAAAGGAAATTATATTGCCTATGAATGATCAGAAATGTCATAGGTCATATTAAATTTTCATCCACAGACAGAAAACTAATGCTAGTTTAAAAAAAAAAAATCAATGAACAGTTGGAGACCAAAAAAAAAGGTGCTTTATTGTTGTAGTTCTCAAGTTACTTTATTTAATGTAATAGATACATTTGTTAATTCATGTCATAATTTAATGAATTTCATTTGTCTACTCAGTACCTTGAAGGTGAGGGAAGAATCTAGATTCTACTTCACTAGTAGATTCTGCCCAGGAAGTGTTTGTTAAAGTGTGAGACTGTGAATTAACAGTGGTTAAGTAGAAAATATTCAGTGAATTAAATTGAGGAAAAAAAAAGTCTAGTCAGAAAATGGAGCTGTAGGCGTCTCTGCTTTTATTAGCTTCTTGGCTGATGTGAAGCTGAATTGGAGTCAAAGTACTGTCATAGCAACAGAAGAGAGGACATTGGTAGAAATAAGAGACTTGCATGGCTACTGTTTGGCTCACAGCTGATTCTATATCCCTCCTCTGAGATAGCTTTGCCTGTAGATGGACTGTGAGGAGCTGCTGAAATCTACTGTGAGAATTGTCCCTCCTGTGTTCTCAAAGAGGATGTGTGTCCTCCTTCTTTTTTTCTTTTCATTTGCCCTTGTTTCCATGTGCCTGCTTTCAGTCCAGCTCTATATGTTAGACAATTTCTTCCTTAAGAAATGAAGCCTGTTTCTGCTTTTACTGCAGTGTCAGCAACAGACAAGTGGCTTCCAGTGCAAATACGACGACTCCTCCTGCCCTAATTACACAAAGCTTTTTCCACACATTCTTTGTTACCTCTGTGGTCAGCTCAGATCCAACTCAGAAATAGCGTCATCACCATGAATATCTATCCATTTCTCTCAAGTGAATACAGCATGGAAAAGAATTCCTAGAGGGAACTTTGCCAAGTATGGTCCTGAAGGAATTGCTAAATTGTTCTCCAATGGTTGAATTGAAAAAAAAATGTTTTTGATGTGTGATATGAGGGGTGTTTACAATTTTCCTAGCTTCACTAACATGCCGCTTCTTCTCTCCAAGTTTCCATTGTGTTCTTGAGTACCCTGGATAAATATTTGAAGTGCAAAAAACTGTGGACAGATATTATGTCTTACCACAGGTCTGGAGGACTAAGGTGACTCCTTAGATATGCTGCTATAATGTAGTAAAGAAATCATGGATTTCAGATTCAGAAATGCCTAAGTAAAATGCCAGCTGTATTACCTACAATCTTCATTATCCAGAGCAATCACATCTCATTTACGAACCTCATTTTCCTCATGGATAAAGTAGGAGTAATAATAACTATTTTAAAAACATCATTAGAAGCCTGTTATAAAATGCTTATAAAATGCCTATTACAAAGCTTGGCATCCTGAATGTATGTGATAAGCTAAGTATTATTATTAATCATGTATACATTGCATTATTGGGTTTCCCAGGTGCCACAGTGGTTAATAATCTGCCTGCCAATGCAGGAGACACAAGAGACGTGGGTTGGATCCCTTTGTCGGGAAAGATCCCCTGGAGGAGGAAATGGCAACACACTCCAGTATTCTAGCCTGGAAAATTCCATGGACAGAGGAACCTAGTGGGCTAAGGTCCATGGGGTCAGAAAGAGTCAAACACGACTGAGCATGCATGCATGCATTACATAATTATATTTTATTCAGGTACTATTTTCGAGTTGTACAAATTATACATGTGTATCCTTAAGTTGTACACATTGTACAAGTGTATCCTCACTGTACAAGTTGTGACATTTTAGTGCTACCACACAATATTTATGACTAAGGTATGCCTCTAACTTATCCTCTTAAGTGAGTTGATTCTATATACACACACATGCATACACATGCCTTGTCAGAAAGGTTGTTTAAATGCTTAGGAGAATTTTCTTCATGCCTATTAAAATTTCTCATATCCTTTTGATGATCCCATCAGAGATAAAAAAATAATCTAGATAAAGTGATCAATGTCTTGTGTGTCATTGCTA
The DNA here is from genome assembly GCF_963930625.1 of Muntiacus reevesi. Taxonomy (NCBI): domain Eukaryota; kingdom Metazoa; phylum Chordata; class Mammalia; order Artiodactyla; family Cervidae; genus Muntiacus; species Muntiacus reevesi. Next base: position 39,514,981 of record NC_089261.1, on the reverse strand, counting down.
AGAGGTCATGGAGCCCAAACCATTGCATGCATGAGTGGACTATGAAAATTAGCTCTGGGTGAGAAAGCCCATTAATAGAATTATGTAGGTTTTATTCCATGATGCTTATCTGTTTCTGGTTAAATATTTCTTGGTTCTTAGCTGCACCTTCAGACCTGTGTTTGACTTTTTTTTTCCATTCAGTTTCTAGGCTTTCCCACCAAATCCTAAACATTCCTCTTGACCCCACCTCATGATTTGTCTTTGGTTTGGAGTTGAACCTGCAACCTACTTAGGGCATATCCAAACTACATGTTCCTTGCTGGGATCGATGAGTTTCTAGGTCGGTCAGTCTTCTGTGGAATTCTCACCTCCTTGAGAACCATGGAGGAAATCTCTGGATCTCTGAGACACATTTTTGTGTTTGTGTAGAAAAGCTCAGTGTCTAACTGATGAAGCCCTTATGCTGTCAGACTCCTTTAATTGGTCACTCTGGGTTCATGTAAGAGTGCCTGTGTAATTTAGAAACGTCTTCATTTTTTTTTCCTTTTTAAAGAAAATTTACTGTAGTTATTTATTTTTGATGTGGACCATTTTTTTAAAGCCTTTATTGAATGTGTTACAATATTACTTCTGTTGTCTGTGTTCTGTTTTTTTGGTCATGCAGCATGTGGGATGTGAGCTTCCCAGCCAGGGATGGAACTCACACCCCTGCACTGAAAAGTGACTTGTTAATCGCTGGATCACCTGGGGAGGTCCTGGAACTACTTCAGGCTTAACAACGTCCTCTCACCTCCTGCAGGTACCATGGCTTTTAAACTCTTCAATGTGCACTCACTCTTCTCCCAAGGGCGGCTTTTGTTCCTTCCTTCTAGCTAGATCTTCAAATGTAATCTTTGTTTTTCTGTAGTCCACACTCTTGGCTTTTTGATGTAGTTTGTGGAGGAAGAGATCCAAGGTATTAACTGGGAGATAGACATTTTCAGCATGCTTTATCTCTGGAAGGAAAGATGGAAGAGTAAGTGGAACTGGCAGGAAAAGTTGTTCTTGGTTTTTCATTTTTTTATATTTGTAAATAAAGCAGTCATGATTCTATTTGGAAATGAAAGACAATATGTTTGCAATGAGAAATAAGAAGTGAAAATATTTCAGATTTATCCACATATTTAATATTTATATAAATAAGTTAGAATTAAAAATCACCACTCTATTACTTATTTGACATTTCTCTTAACCAAAATATACTAGGAATAGTCATTACCTGCTTCCACTGACAGTCTGTACATTGGCCTCTAGCCATGAAAGTCTGCACAACTAATTCTCCAGGCTTGTGACCTTAACTGCCTCTGGCTAACACTGACATGGGAGGCCAAATAGTGAAAAATCTCCAGTACTTTGTGCTTTTCTTGCCTTTAAGCCTTTTAATCACAGCTATAAGTCCTGTGAGGTATACACCTGGGAGCAGCATCAATAGTCTCTGGTTTACTTCTCATTGTTCTCTGAAGCATTACTATAGGTCTATAGAAATTTAATTTTTCACCTATTTTTGAGAACATGCTATGTCATTTCAGTTGTGTCCAAGTCTACAACACTAGGGACCGTAGCCCACCAGACTCCTCTGTCTAGGGGATTCTCCAGGCAAAGATGCTGGAGTGGAGTGGATCCTCCAGGGTATCTTCTAGACCCAGAGACTAAACCCACATCTCTTATGTCTCTTGCATTGGCAGTCAGGTTTCTTTGCATTTATTGAACAATTTGAAAAGCCACACAGGGTTACTAAGGAAACTAACATTTGCTAAATGCTATGATACAGGCACTAGAGTGATACCCACATTACATGATGCTTGGTCTTCTGGTTTTAAACCAACCAGGGGCTTCTGCCAGCATCCAGGAAGCTACTGTGGAACAAGTATGGAAAACTCACATCCTTACTTTCTCCTAACACTGGGTATGAATCATTTCCTTCATTTGCAATAAGTCCCAGGGGGAGGACATTAAAGCAAGATGCATCAGCCATCCTTGTGGCATGAACAAATATTACCAAATCAAGTTCCAACAGGAATTAACAGAAAATGTCAACTGGTATATAAGAAGGCATTATGAGATATAGGGAAAGAGAAGTAAAATGGTAATGACTCAGAAGAAAATCCTGCCCTGAAATGAGTTTAGTTCATGACACACACAAAAAATGGGGAACACATTTGTTTCTTATTCTTAGTAATATAAAAGAAAGCTTTAGTTCTGTTAAGCAAGGGCAGGCCTGGATAAGAAAAGTATGAAATTCAATAAGAAATGATTGCCAAGTATAATGTTCACTGGGAAGGATAAACAGCATATTTATACTGAAGAAATTCAAATTAACAATAATAAAGTAGACTTACAAAGCATTTCCAGCATCTACAGAAAAAAAAAAACAGGAATGAAAATTTTGAGTAAATTGGAAACATAGAAAAATAACCATAGCAATATAAGATGTGATTGAAGAACAGGAAAATTTAAATAAAAATTAATTACCAGAACTAATAATCAAAAGTGTAAATGAAAAAGCCTTTTATGATCAGACTAGAACTTGGGTCAGCTCTGATGCCCTATAGACAATACACGATGCCCTGTACAACTCTAGTGAGTGCCATTAACACGGAGTTTGAAATGTACAGCCTTTACTTGGAATTGTGAAAGGCATGGGAACATAAAAGAAAATAAATCAGTTGTCAAAAGTGAGTAAGAAAGGTAACAATAAATACTTTAAACACTTTTAAAAAATGATTGCCTATAGAATACTAAAACCAAGTTAGATTCAGATCCCTCCTTGGGTAAAATAAATTCCTGAGAAAAATTATATAATATTTATGAAACTTTCACACTGAAAAAGAGTTGAGTAATGATCATTCCAAATACTACCAACCACTTGAAAATACAGGTGTTCAGGAATGAAAGCCTCTGGTGAATGTTCAGTGACACAGTTGAGACACTGTAAGAGAAATCAGAAAATATTTTCATGTATGTTTCCATTGTGTTTCCCCAAAGTAAATATATTTTAAGAGATTAAACCTCAGATAAGGAATATACCACTATCCAAATCCACACATACTAATATTTTCTACATTTTTCAGTCTTTTATATTAACTTCTGAAATGTTAGTAAGCAATGATAAATTCAGCATGAAATAAGTCAAGGAAGGTGTACAGAGAGATTGGAAAGAATATAAATTCAGAAAAAGAAATGAGCTCAGTTTGGAAGAGTGATTATTAGAGAACAGAAAAAGAGGGCTCAGCTCTAAGAAGGAAACAGAAAACCAAGTGTATCATATTTTTTTCATGCTAGAAAAATATAGAATGGGCTGATTCTCCATTCAGAAAATGAAGAGAATATGAAAATAAATGATTTTTTAATACCAGATATTGAATACAAGAAATCCTAAGGGGAAAAAAAAAACATCATAGCACAATGAAAAACTTAAACCTTCCAAATGAACAAGAATTTTCAAAACATACACACACATCTGTGCCACACCCACTGTCATATTGTAACATTTCCTACACCAAACAAGGTGTTTTAAATAGCCGCCAAAGAGAAATAAAATATTAAGACAGATTTTATTTAATATCATTTTCTAATTTTGTCTATGTTTAGCTCTAATATAGGAACTGTGGTGCTTTATCTTTTGATCTTTACTTTCTGTAGTTGTTTATGTGTAATAAAAAACTTGATTTCATCCAAGTGATGAGTTTTGTCATTTATAAGATAAAAATCTTGTAATAAAAATAGTTCAATAATTATATTTAAAATATTTTGACTACTGCCTAAGATTGAGGGATATAATTAATGAAAGCTTAATGTTAACATTTCTTAAGAGTGAAGTTATTCTGCTAGCTTATAAATGAAAACAGTTTTTAAGCTTTTTATTAGATAACTATATCATAATTTTAAAATGTACTTATTAATAAAGAGATATTTCTCCACAGAATAAAAACCTCAAGTAGTATCTTACACAATATGTTGTATTTCATTAACAATTAAATTGTTCATAAAGTAAAGTTTTACTCCTGGGAAGGGAAATCTAAATCATTTTCTCGAAATTATCATGTGAAATATTTTTGAGGAAACAAACCTTGGCATGTTAAAACACTCTCAATGCATCATGATTTCATTATAGCTAAATAGTTTAAAGCATTTGTGAATTAGAAAACACCTCCGGGGAACTCCTCTTCTCCAATGTGAGGGCAGCATTTTTCTGTGGCCTTTCCTATAAAGCCTATCATTGTTCTCTGGGTCTCTCACAGGAAGCGCTGGGCTGGTTATCTAAGTATAGAAAACTATTCTGACATTTTATCAGATAAATATGATATGTTCACCTGATTCTTTCAATCTGCATGTTAAACATGAAACATAAATACAGAGACCCAGCTAGGCCATGTAGCCAATTCAGTTCAGAGCAAAAGAGGCAGGTGAGAAGTTCTGTACTGAGGGATCCTAGCTGTTGCCTCCACCATTACAAACATGAGCTTCTCACTCTGATTTATTTGCCAGAATTCCTAGCAAATGATTATAGAAAATTACTGAATAATTAAAAATAATTGCAGAAATATATTTGCCTGGCTAGATATAAGTGCCTTGAATGATAAATCAATAAATAACTTTTAAGAGTATAAAGTGACCTAAATAAAGAGTAAAAATTTTGGAAAGAGAGCATCTGCTTCAACACCGACAGAAAAAAAAAATATGGTACACTTTCAATATATTCCATAGCTTTCAATAGAATGTAATGAAAAAAGTTAGATATTTGGTTATTTCCTATATATTGAAAATAAAATAAGACAAAACTAGGCTATGAATATATCTTTTGGGTGTTTTTTTGCAGTGTGCAAATCAGTGATGATAAACTGGTAGATTGGAGAGTTGAACTGTTTTTGTCATGTTGTTTGCTTTTTCCTGTTTTCTCTTCGACATCTTTATTACCGAATCTCATTTAAACGTGCAAGCATCAGTGGCATTTTTTAATTGACCTACAATGTCAGTGACTTCTCAAGGGCATCAATTTACCACGTCATCAATTATTTTGTTACTAGTTCTTGAAGCAGAGCCCGGTAGACACACTGCACTCAGTGAATGTCAAACAAATGGTCTAGTGCAGAGATAGCTTAGATAGATCTTATATCTTCTGGAATGCCATGTATTTTGGTACTCATACATTGCTGACCAGAGAATTTTTTAAATTCTAATTTACTTCATTAATATGAGAAGTGAAGACCTGTATACTTTGGCAGAAGCACCTGATTCCATCCTTTTGATAATGTGTTTTTGGAAAATGCCATATTTGGAGTTCTACACTTTATAAGCTATAATTAAATGCAAGTAACATGTATGTTAAAGAATTTGGCCATCTTAGGTGGTTTAGTTGCTAAGTCATGTCTGACTCTTGCAACCCCACGGACTGTAGTCCCCCAGGCTCCTCTGTCCATGGGATTTCCCAGGCAAGGCTACTGGAGTGGGTTGCCATTTCCTTCTCCAAGGGATCTGCCTGACCCAGGGATCAAACCCAGGTCTCCTGCATTGCAGGCAGATTCTTCACCCACAGAATCATCAGGGAGGCCAGTTTCTCAGAGTCAGAGAAATGAATATAATAAAAATAAAACAGATAATTTTGCAACCATGCAGTAACATCAACTTTCATCACCTAAATTACTATTGCTATTACAACATTAAAATAATAAATTTTATGTGTCAAAAATTCTTTGTGAGTATTTTGATAAACACTGAAGTAAGATTAGTGTTTCAACATTGAAAAACTTTTTTTATTGTTCTTATTGTGACTGTCTGTCGTCTTTATTCAGATTGGTTATTAACAGGGAAAATAAGAAAGTAAAACAATATATTGTAAAATCAACCACCAACAACTAATTTGACATTCCCAAACTTGTTTTATATTTATGATCCCAAGTTTTGCTTTCTTTTATGTGTAGTGAGGACTATAGATATCTGTATAGTAATCTGAATTGAGACTCCTTGGAAATTTTTATAATTTCCCTGCCAATATTTTATGGTGGTCTCACCCATACCCATTTTATTGGCAATTAATTTTCAAGAAAATTTCTATTATTTATTACTTCCTTAGTTTTCTTTAATTTTTATTAAAATAATTCTCTTCTGGCAATCATGTATCACTCTTTTATTGAATTATATTGCATAATTGCATTAAGTAGCTCTGACACACATGTGTTAGAGAATGAACCTATATTCAGCAAGCTCTAGTAAGCAAATATTTCCAGTGGCTTAGAGCCTACTTGCCTTGAGTGTTCAGCATTTTGTAGAGGCAATGGAAACTTGGTTATTGTGATAATATGATTTATAAGAAAAAATATATTTGGCCACTTAGAAAACCAGTCTTCTGGTCTTCCTTCATAGCTCCTGAATCATACTCCAAAACTGAAATTTCCTGAGCATAACAGCAGACCAATTTTGTCATAAAATTTGGTCTCCTGTCTTTAGTGAAAAGCTTCAGAGTCATAAAGGTAAAATAATATCTTGTTATTCATAACAAGACCCTTTCCACCACAACTGGGTTTCTATTAACGAAGGACTTTGGGCCAGTGCTAAGGATGGAGGTTGGTTGCTAGGGAAAACCACCAAGAGTAGAAGCTTGGAATTTTCAGTCCCACTTCCTGATTTCTAGGGAGGGGAGAGGGGCTGGAGGTTGAATGAAATACCAATGACCAATGATTTAACCAATGGTGCCTATGCAGTAAATCCTCCATAAAACCCCCAAAGAACTGAATTTGGAGAGCTTCTGGATCGATGATCATGTGGAAATTTGCAGAGAGTGATGTGCCTGGAGCGAGCATGGAACCTCCAAGACCTTTCCCCCATACCTTGTTCTATATACTCCTTGCATCTGGCTGTTCTTGAGTTACATTCTTTTATAATAAACCAGCAATCTATTATGTAAACTATTTACCTGCTCTGGCAAATAATCAAACTCAAGGAGGGACCCTTGGGAACCTCTGATATATAACCAGTTGATCAGAAGCATAAGGAACAACCTGGGCTTGCCAGAGACATCTAGAGGGGCAGAGGATGGTCTTGCAGGACTGAACCCTTAACCAGTGGAATCTGAGGCTACCTCTGGGTAGATGAGAGAACTGGGTTGAGTTGTTGGAAATTCAGCTGGTGTAGGAGATTTGCTTGGTGTTGTGGGGACCCCTCTCACCACTCACACTGGAGATTGATCTCAGAACAGAAAAAGTTACCCTTGGTAATCAGTTAAGCAGAATTCAGTAAAAGAGTTTCTGTAATATTTATCAAATTCTTCACAACTATTATGTGTTATTGTAGTAATAAGAAACTGGAAAAAACTTTCACTAATGATGAATCACATTTCCTTTAGTAACTTGTTAGAATGAAAGACACAAGAATCACAGGTTATATGTGTTTGATGAAAATCGAATAACCTGTATCCATATTATTTGAGGCATGTGTTAAGTATATGACACTTCTGTGTTAAAAATGATGATAGGAATAAAATTCACGCAAGCATATAACCTAACTAGTTATAAGTATTTTATATACAGTCAGTGTAAATTACTATTGTCAGCAACTCTGAGATCTTTATAAAAACAAGAATAATTTTATAAAAACACAATATATTGAAATATGAGTTAAAAGAAAATTAGCAGTAAGATATGCATGTAAATGGGGCTTCTCAAGTGGTTCACTGGTTAAGAATCCAGATGCAATGCAGGAGACTCGGGTTTGATCCCTGGGTCCGGAAGATCCCCTGGAGGAGGAAATGGCAACCTACTCCAGTTTTCTTGCCTGGAGAATCCCATTGTCAGAGGAGCCTGATGGGCTACCATCCATGGAGTCACAAAGAGTCAGCCATGACTGAGCAACTGAGCATGAATGTTCACACATACATGTAAATGTATCAATGACAGAATGAAGTTATTATTTTGAATCAGTGTTTTGTGGTCCAACAATCTTTCAGCATTTAAGTACATTTATAAAAGTGCAAGTATACTTTAGTATTTTGCCTCATCTCTTCAGGGTTGTCAAAACTGGCTCAATATTCATTACTATAAAGTGTTTTGAGTCCTTTTTAAGAGTCATAAAAATTCTAACAAACTATTTAGTGTTGACGCGCAAGATAGAAGTCTTGGAGGGAAACAATATAAGGTCAATAAAAAGAATTTGACGTTTGCCACTAACTGAAAAAATGAGGCCAGGATCAAATAAAATTATTCTATAGTTCTGTTAACATAGCTAACCAATAGATATATGTGATTTTTGTTTGATTAATTTGGATAGGATTTAGGCAGTCTTCACAAAAGAATTTAAAACGTTTATGTTGTTCTCTTCTAAACTGGTTTTGGTGCACCTAATATTAATTTTACATGCATTATCAAAATTGTAGCTAAATTTTATAGTTTATGAGAAAAACCCATAAGAAGGTATATATAGTAAAGAAATGAGCTCTTGAAATAGAGCAGGAACCTGTGGTCCTTGCCCCCCATGTCCTCAGCCTGCCCTTTGTCCGTGAAAAAACTTTAGCCAAGGAGTAAGTTTAATTAGAGAAATGAAAAACGCTAAGACAAAGGAAAAATGGTCCAACAAGACTGAAAAATAATAGTTTAACCATTTAACATAGTCAATGACTTTAGTTCTCCTTCAAGAGCAATTGGTAATATTCTGTGCCATGACCTTTCAGCTGGCTGACAGACACTGAAACTCCCACCAGGTGGAAGATGATAACCACATACATGATGGCCAGACTGGTCATGACATGAGCTGCTAGGATTCCAAGAATTGGCCTCAGAGAAATGGGAACCAACTAATCCTGGAACTTAAAACAATCAAGATGAGGCTGATGTGACCACCACATGACAAATTTCAAGATGACTATCAGAGCTGACTACTATTTCTGCTTGTAGCACCTCCCTGGATTGTTTTGCCCACTGATTGTCAGTGGGGAGAGTCGCATTTGGAGGAGAACCCCCTGGTTGCCACCCTCCAAAATAAAACAAGCGTTCCTTTCCACCGACCTTGCCTCTTTATTGGCGTCTGAGTCAGGAGCATCCAGACCCCACTTTCGGTAACAGTTTTGGAGCTCCACGTGGGGCGGCTGTGTTCTCGCGACATCTGGCTCCCCAGGATTTCCCCCAGGAGAGCCGCAGCCATGACACTGCACCAGAAGGGCTGTGAGGAGCCCGCGGATCTTGGCTAGCTGGCTCTGAGAGCGAGGCTGTGGGGGACATTCTTAGAAGTTGCTGAAATCATGTGTTCCTGGGATCCTCCCGGTTTCCCCTCTGCTTGCTGCTGGCTGCCAACTTTATGCTTTTCCTTGGTGGAAGGGAAACATGCATCGGGAGGAGGTGATGAGTTTCAAGACCAAGTCCACTGGTGTGCACCGGGCAAACTTCTCTTTTGAGCATGAAGTGCTATTGGGGCATTTTGCCCATAGTTCTGACATGTGTCTGATTTGGGGGACCATTTGTATGGGAGAAGTATTTATTGGGGACTCTGTTGGTCAGTGGTGATCCTCTCAGAGGACGTGTGACAGTTCTGTCTTCTGGTGTGTGAGTGTGTGTTCCATTTGTGTGACTGGTACTCTTGTTGCCTTTTGTAAAATGGGAAACTCAGGTTCAACTCATTAGAAAACTTTAAGCAATGAAACTATGACTAAAGAAAAAGAAAGATAATTTTTTTTAAACACTGTGTTGCTGACAGTATTCCTCAGACTCCAGAGAAACTTGGTTAAGATGAAACTTGAAATTCCAAAACTTTTTTGTTTTTGCAAATGCAGTTAGAGAAAGCTAGCTTGATAAATGCTGTTTTCAAAATTCTAACCCTGAGAGAGAGAGAAAAAAAAAAATATGCCTCGGAGAAAGCTTGAAATTAACTCTTATCATGTCCTTGAAATACAAACACAGCTCACTTTGCCTGAGACTTTAGCCTTGGGTTAATTAGAACTTCAAGCCAAGGGGGGATAAAAGGAGTTGGTGGGGAGGGAGAGAAGCCTTTTAAATTGAGTGAGTAAATTCAAATTATTCTGACTGTTATTCATAAACTGACAAGTTCTATATTGAAAGATAAAATTTGAGATTCTGTTTGAATATCATGTGTCTATATGTGATATTGTCATAAATGGTTTCAAAGGCTTTCAATAAAGTCTTTGAAAAAATTATGTTTCAGGAATGTTTATCTAAAAATAGTTTTTCCATATTTTTGGTAACTTTAAATTTTAGAATTTTTCTAAATTAAGTTTTTTGATGAAAATTAATTGAATGTCTAAATCATTTTTAAGGTAAAATACTAGTACATTACTGGACAAATTTAAGTTTACCTAATTTTGCCTTCTTATGAGAGAAAAAGCACTAAAGATGTTTGGATTTATTAAACACACATCTCATACCACATTAAAGAGAAATTATGCTATGAGGAAAATGTATGTTTTTAGAGGTTATGGAATGTGTTCTTAAGTTTGCCAATCAGTAAATAATAGTATAACAATTAAATTACTTGTTTCTTGGGTTTTTAAGACCTTTAACATTTAAAAATTGTAACATGTAATTAAAGCTACTAAAAATGACAAAGAAAGCATTAGGGTGTGTAAAGCAAGAAGAATATGAGCAAGAGAAGATATAAAGAAAGGAGTTTTTTTTAATTTTTTTTTTTGAGGAAAAATGATGATAATAATTTTGTCCTAGAGCTGTTTGTTTCTGGATGGCAAAAATTAAAGGACAAATCATGTGGATACAAAAAGTGATTAAAAAAAAAAAGTTTGTGGATAAAAGGGAACTTTGAAAAAAAAAAGAATTTTATATGTTGTCAGGAGTGATTAAGATTAGACTGGATTTAATTAAATCCAGTTAATATTTAAATTTAATTAAATGAACTTTATTGTAATAGTAAGCTGATACAAGACTGAACTTTGGTTGTCTTACTCCCTGTTAAGAAAACAAATTTTTCCTGAAATATTGAACTACTTTTGATAACAAACTGTAAGTTTCTTTCTCTAGCTATCTTTGAATATTCCAAAGAGCCCCTAATGCTAATGTGCTGTGCTTAGTAATGTCAGACTATTTGTGATCCCATGGACTATTGCCTGCCAGGCTCCTCTGTTGATGGAATTTTCCATGCAAGAATACTGGAGTGGGTTGCCATGCCCTTCTCCAGGGAATCTTCCCAACCCAGGGATTGAACCCACCTCTCCTGCATTGGCAGACAGATCGTTTACCACTGAGCCACCAGGAAATCCTCTAAAAAGTCCCTAGGCATCTCAGAAGAAATATTAAACTAACTAGGATTATTTGATGTGTTAAATTATATGGGAAACATTTGATAACTTTCAGATCATACTGTTGAACTGGGTAAGAAATTTAAAGAATTCTAATGGAAAACTATTGTTTTGCTTAAAATCATATTTTTGACCCCAATGTTCTGGATGGAAAAAATTGTCTGTTCAAGTTGTCACAAAGTATACTTATCTATGATGTATATTACTACTTCTTGAGAGGGAATTCCTCACTAAGTCAGATGACTATTGCCTGAACGTAGCTTAACAAATGAATATTCACATTTTAATTACTGTCCATGCTGAATTATTTTAAAATATAAATGACTGGCATTGTAAAAATTATTTTTTCATTGGTAGTTGTGGGGGTGGGGGGGCAAAATTTCCTAATTTTCCAAGTTGAATTCAATCTCTGTTGCCTTTCTCCCCACTTTCCACAATGGGGGGGTGATATGGTATTAAAAACCCACACTGTTACTAGAATTTTAGCTTCCCCAACTGTCTCAGTTTCTTTCAGATAGAACTTCATTATCTTTCATATAGTTTTCTGCCCCGGATCCTTTTTAGTTTCTAGCATGTAGTCTTCCCATCTTCCAACCTGTTAATATTTTCAGAATAATTTGTTTTTCAATGTCAATTCATGTAACTTTTAAAAAGTTTTCACACCTTCTCATTGCTTTCTCATAACAATGAAATCCTAAACAGATTCAATGCTAATCAAAATCTAACCTCCTCCTCTGTCTTGATTCTCACTATCTGACATCCTCTGCCTCTTTTTTTTTCCCCTATATTTTATCTCTACCAAATTGCCTATGTTTCACCACCAATACACCACCAATATACTGTGTTTTAAATGACCTCATTTTCACACACCTGCTCTTCTGCCCAGATTCTCTTATCTTTCTTCATCCAGCTAATCTTAATCCATCTTTTAAATTCAAGTGTCCCTTTCCCCCAAAATTTTTTCCACTGGCCTGAGTCACAAGGGGTCTGATGCCCTGCACATAAACCTCTGAAACATCATTGGTTCCTTAAAATATAAAATTTAACTACTGTGTTGCTCTTCTCTTTTCCAATTGGCCATGAAGTCTCCAAGGTCATGGACTGATCATATCTGAGAACTTGGAATCCTCAAACCTTAGAACACTGCTTAGCAAAATGTAAGTACAATCACTGCATTTTAATTTGCTTCAATTAAATGTATAGGTGTGTAATCTTGGACTTTTTTTTCACATTTCCTTTAGTTTAGTTTCTTCATCTATATATAACTACACATACTTAGTGAGTTGTACTAAGTTTTAAAAGAGACTATCCATGTAGTGTTTGGTCAGTATTAAATGCTGATAAATGTTAATTTACGTCATGGTTCCACCAAAGCATATCTTGGAAACTTGTTGGGTGGTTCCCCTTAATACTTCTGTAGGATTTTCTGTTTATGTGAGTGATGCAAGAGCTACCTCTAGCACTTATTACAAGGCTCCTCTGGCCGTAGTTAAAGGACCCAGGATGACTTCTGATATAATAGCATCAAGGGTTTCCTTCCCTAGTATCTGAGCCTGAGAACCAAAAAGATTGGTGACTGTTTTGAGATGTAAATGGATACCCAGGCAGAAGCAGAGATGAAGAAATAGAAGGACCTAGAAGGCATTAACTTTCTGCTTTCAGCTATTTCTTACAATCCAAATGCATTCCTGTTTTCAGGCCCTATGTTTATTTTTTATATAAATTCCTCTTTTGCTTGTCGCTAGGTTTCTATTTTACAAGCAAAACATTCTAACCAAAACAAATGAGATTAAGTTCTCTTTAGAAGACAGTGTAATTATGATTTTGTAACAATACACCTTAATCAAATACTCAATGGCTGATGGCCACACAGCATATGCTGTGTTCATATTAAAAATATGAGCTGGCAATATGTGACCCAAAGTAAAGAGTCATGGTTTCCACGATATTCAACTTTCAACATCTACGAAAGAGAATTACAGAGGCAACAAAATATGTATTCCATAAGTAGGTAAAGAACATAATAATCATCCATTTATAACTGTTTTTTATCATTTCACTGATAAGACACTTCAGAAATTGTAAAATATATCCTTGCTGTCCTGGATGTGGGTGTCATGGGCCATTTCTTTAATGAGTATCAACTTTCTTTACCTTCACTCAATGTCATGTCTCATCTATCGATTCTTCCCTCCATCAAGATCAATGCACCAAAAAAATCTATTTACTTTGTAATACAATATAAAATATAAATACTTTGAAATATTAATGCCCAAAGGATTATTCCATTTGAATAAGAAAAAAGGACATGATTCCCTTGCTGCCTTTCTTTTTTTTAATTTTATTTTATTAGTTGGAGGCCAATTACTTCACAACATTTCAGTGGGTTTTGTCATACATTGACACGAATCAGCCATAGAGTTACACGTATTCCCCATCCAGATCCCCCCTCCCACCTCCCTCTCCACCCGACTCCTCTGGGTCCTCCCAGTGCACCAGGCCTGAGCACTCGTCTCATGCATCCCACCTGGGCTAGTGATCTGTTTGACCATAGATAATATACATGCTGTTCTTTTGAAACATCCCACCCTCACCTTCTCCCACAGAGTTCAAAAGTCTGTTCTGTACTTCTGTGTCTCTTTTTCTGTTTTGCATATAGGGTTATCGTTACCATCTTTCTAAATTTCATATATATGTGTTAGTATGCTGTAATGTTCTTTATCTTTCTGGCTTACTTCACTCTGTATAATGGGCTCCAGTTTCATCCATCTCATTAGAACTGATTCAAATGAATTCTTTTTAATGGCTGAGTAATATTCCATGGTGTATATGTACCACAGCTTCCTTATCCATTCATCTGCTGATGGGCATCTAGGCTGCTTCCATGTCCTGGCTATTATAAACAGTGCTGCGATGAACATTGGGGTGCACGTGTCTCTTTCAGATCTGGTTTCCTCGGTGTGTATGCCCAGATGTGGGATTGCTGGGTCATATGACAGTTCTATTTCCAGTTTTTTAAGAAATCTCCACACTGTTTTCCATAGTGGCTGTACTAGTTTGCATTCCCACCAACAGTGTAAGAGGGTTCCCTTTTCTCCACACCCTCTCCAGCATTTATTGCTTGTAGACTTTTGGATAGCAGCCATCCTGACTGGCGTGTAATGGTACCTCACTGTGGTTTTGATTTGCATTTCTCTAATAATGAGTGATGTTGAGCATCTTTTCATGTGTTTGTTAGCCATCTGTATGTCTTCTTTGGAGAAATGTCTGTTTAGTTCTTTGGCCCATTTTTTGATTGTGTCATTTATTTTTCTGGAATTGAGCTGCAGGAGTTGCTTGTATATTTTTGAGATTAATCCTTTGTCTGTTTCTTCATTTGCTATTATTTTCTCCCAATCTGAGGGCTGTCTTTTCACCTTACTTATAGTTTCCTCTGTAGTGCAGAAGCTTTTAAGTTTCATTAGGTCCCATTTGTTTAGTTTTGCTTTTATTTCCAATATTCTGGGAGGTGGGTCATAGAGGACCCCGCTGAGATTTATGTCGGAGAGTGTTTTGCCTATGTTCTCCTCTAGGAGTTTTATAGTTTCTGGTCTTACATTTAGATCTTTAATCCACTTTGAGTTTATTTTTGTGTATGGTGTTAGAAAGTGTTCTAGTTTCATTCTTTTACAAATGGTTGACCAGTTTTCCCAGCACCACTTGTTAAAGAGGTTGTCTTTTTTCCATTGTATATCCTTGCCTCCTTTGTCAAAGATAAGGTGTCCATAGGTTCGTGGATTTATCTCTGGGCTTTCTATTCTGTTCCATTGATCTATATTTCTGTCTTTGTGCCAGTACCATACTGTCTTGATGACTGTGGCTTTGTAGTAGAGTCTGAAGTCAGGCAGGTTGATTCCTCCAGTTCCATTCTTCTTTCTCAGGATTGCTTTGGCTATTCGAGGTTTTTTGTATTTCCATACAAATTGTGAAATTATTTGTTCTAGTTCTGTGAAAAATACCGTTGGTAGCTTGATAGGGATTGCATTGAATCTATAGATTGCTTTGGGTAGAATAGCCATTTTGACAGTATTGATTCTTCCAATCCATGAACACGGTATGTTTCTCCATCTGTTTGTGTCCTCTTTGATTTCTTTCATCAGTGTTTTATAGTTTTCTATGTACAGGTCTTTTGTTTCTTTAGGTAGATATACTCCTAAGTATTTTATTCTTTTTGTTGCAATGGTGAATGGTATTGTTTCCTTAATTTCTCTTTCTGTTTTTTCATTGTTAGTATATAGGAATGCAAGGGATTTCTGTGTGTTAATTTTATATCCTGCAACTTTACTATATTCATTGATTAGCTCTAGTAATTTTCTGGAAGAGTCTTTAGGGTTTTCTATGTAGAGGATCATGTCATCTGCAAACAGCGAGAGGTTCACTTCTTCTTTTCCTATCTGGATTCCTTTTACTTCTTTTTCTGCTCTGATAGCTGTGGCCAAAACTTCCAAGACTATGTTGAATAGTAGTGGTGAGAGTGGGCACCCTTGTCTTGTTCCTGATTTCAGGGGAAATACTCATATCAGATAAAATAGACTTTCAAATAAAGGATGTGAAAAGAGACAAAGAATGACACTACATAATGATCAAAGGATCAATCCAAGAAGAAGATATAACAATTATAAATATATATGCACCCAACATAGGAGCACCGCAATATGTATGGCAAATGCTAATGAGTATGAAAGAGGAAATTAATAGTAACACAATAATAGTGGGAGACTTTAATACCCCACTCACAACTATGGATAGATCAACTAAACAGAAAATCAACAAGGAAACACAAACCTTAAATGATACAATGGACCAGCTAGACCTAATTGATATCTATAGGACATTTCACCCCAAAACAATCAATTTCACCTTTTTCTCAAGTGCACACGGAACCTTCTCCAGAATAGATCACATCCTGGTCCATAAATCTGGTCTTGGAAAATTCAGAAAAATTGAAATCATTCCAGTCATCTTTTCTGACCACAGTGCAGTAAGATTAGATCTCAATTACAGGAAAAAAATTGTTAAAAATTCAAACATATGGAGGCTAAATAACACGCTTCTGAATAACCAACAAATCATAGAAGAACTCAAAAAAGAAATTAAAATATGTATAGAAATGAATGAAAATGAAAACACAACAACCCAAAACCTATGGGACACTGTAAAAGCAGTGCTAAGGGGAAGGTTCATAGCTTTACAGGCTTACGTCAAGAAACAAGAAAAAAGCCAAATAAATAACCTAACTCTACACCTAAAGCAATTAGAGAAGGAAGAAATGAAGAACCCCAGGGTTAGCAGAAGAAAAGAAATCTTAAAAATTAGGGCAGAAATAAATGCAAAAGAAACTAAAGAGACCATAGCAAAAATCAACAAAGCTAAAAGCTGGTTTTTTGAAAAAATAAACAAAATTGACAAACCATTAGCAAGACTCATTAAGAAACAAAGAGAGAAGAACCAAATTAACAAAATAAGAAATGAAAATGGAGAGATCACAACAGATAACACTGAAATCCAAAGGATCATAAGAGACTACTACCAGCAGCTCTATGCCAATAAAATGGACAACTTGGATGAAATGGACAAATTCTTAGAAAAGTATAACTTTCCAAAACTGAACCAGGAAGAAATAGAAGATCTTAACAGAACCATCACAAGCAAGGAAATCGAAACTGTAATCAAAAATCTTCCAGGAAACAAAAGCCTAGGACCAGATGGCTTCACAGCTGAATTCTACCAAAAATTCAGAGAAGAGCTAACACTTATCTTACTCAAACTCTTCCAGAAAATTGCAGAAGAAGGTAAACTTCCAAACTCATTCTATGAGGCCACCATCACCCTAATTCCAAAACCAAAGATGCCACAAAAAAAGAAAACTACAGGCCAATATCACTGATGAACATAGATGCAAAAATCCTTAACAAAATTCTAGCAAACAGAATCCAACAACATATTAAAAAAATCATACACCATGACCAAGTGGGCTTTATCCCAGGAATGCAAGGATTCTTTAATATCCGCAAGTCAATCAATGTAATACACCACATTAACAAATTGAAAGATAAAACCATATGATTATCTCAATAGATGCAGAGAAAGCCTTTGACAAAATTCAACACTCATTTATGATTAAAACTCTCCAGAAAGCAGGAATAGAAGGAACATACCTCAACATAATAAAAGCTATATATGACAAACCCACAGCAAGCATCACCCTCAATGGTGAAAAATTGAAAACCCTTGCTGCCTTTCAAAAATTATTATTGTGAATTTAGAAAGTGTGGAAGTAAGATTAAAGTATCATTGAAAATAGACTTGGGAGAAAACAATGCTAAACATATTTTAAAATGGCAAATAAAAGTTGCGGATGGCATTTCTTCCAAACAACCAAGATTCATTGTCTTTAAAATCTACTTCTGAAGTGAAACTCTTCAGAACTCCAGTGCTCAGAGTAACTTAATGCTGAGCTTTGATATCCTAAGAGGTTTTCTGCATGAACTTTCAATTATGCAGACTGTGCCTCCCTTACATTTTCAGAGCCCTCTCACCTAGATTGAATTGTTGTTCCTTTGCACTTTCATTCTCTCTGATTGATTTTTTTTCTCCTGTCTCATCAGAGTGCTTCATATCATGTTTTCACATCCGCCTGCCTCTCTCACACACAACAAAATGATGGTACATAAACGCTGGCTTTGGGGGACTTAATCATTAATTGATGTGTGGAGAGATCTCCTTTCTGCATATCAGCGTATAGATTTCCTCATGACTTACAAAACGAGGATACTGCCTTTTAAGTTGAGGGGAATAGCCTGACCCATCAAAACAGATCATAGATGCAGGTATAGATACAAAATATACACACGTGCGTATATGGTATTACATCAATTTAACCTTTATAATGCCTGTATGTTCCATCAGTGAGTTGTGTCCAACTCTTTGCAACTCCAGCTATAACCTGTCAGGATCCTCTGTCCATGGGATTTCCCAAGCAAGAATTCTTGAGTGAGTTGCCATTTCCTTCTCTAGGGGGGCCTTCCCAACCCAGGGATCAAACCCACATCTCCTGCTTGGAAGACAGATTCTTTGCCACTGAGCCACCAGGGAAGCCCTTAACCTTTATAAATACTTATTATTATATATTATATAATTATACAAATAACATATATTTATATTAGAGATGTATAGAATATACCCTTTTTGCTGATTTAGGAAATTACAGGGTATCTTCAGGACAGAAAGACTGTGATTCTAAATCTTCCCATTACATGTAATATGTCGTCTCTGGTCATAAGATACTTATACATAATCAATGAGTTAGGGAAAACAGAAACATAAATACTTCAGTTACTAGACTTCTTTTAATTTCTCAAAAAAGTCATTCTTTTTCCCACTTAAAGGCCTTTGCACATGATGCTTTCTCCACCTGAAAGTCTCTTCCTCTGGTTTCAGCTGAACCACTACTTCTCAGGGAGATCGTCACCTGACCTTTATATCTAAATTATGTCTTCCTTTTACCTCTTCTCCTAGTACTATAAGTTTCCTTTATGTGAAGTATATTAATGTATCTGACCATGGAGGGTATTCAGTGCACAGCCCTAGCTCATCATAAATATTCTCTTTCTCTATCTATTGGCTAGAATGAACATGTGAACAAATGAATGAATACATGAAAAGATAAGGAAGTGAAAAATGAAGAATGGTGGGAATTCCTGAAGTTCAGTCATATAGTGGGTTTTCAACTTTTCCTTGAGATCAGGTCATATATATTCTTAGCTTGGGGGCAGAATAGTAGGATAAGTAAGGGCAATCAACTGTGTACACAATTCCCATAACTACAGTTCTCTCTCTCCACAAAAATATGTTTCCATTGCTGTGGAAACACTCAATCTTGTCTGAGGCTCCTGCCTTGGGATTTTAGCAGTCCCTGCCTTTCCTCATTGTCACTTACCCACCTAAAATCAGTTCCCCTCATCCACTGAAGACTTCAAGAACCAGCATCATCTTCCATTTTGTATTCTGACATTTTATCATAACATTGAGAGATTTCCAAGTCCATGTGGGAAATTCATCTAACAAGCTATCATTAAATGTGCAACACTATTTAATGTATTGACTTTATCTCCATTAATTTTGGCAAACAACCTCCAAGGGCCAAAGTTGAGATCTGGTCATGACCTCGACTAGCTCTACCTAATATGTCTTAAACTCAAATAATACTCTATTAAGAGCACGACTTTCCACTCCTCTTCTCTTACAACTTCTCTCCCACACTACCCTCTCTTTAACTTCATGGATAGTCCTTTGAACTCCCGATTTGATCCAAGGTTGCCGCCTACCCCCTCTACTTCTTTTCCTTCGTAGCCAGCTGGAACCACACATCTATGCAACTGACACTTGCCTTTTTGCTTCATTTTGTTTCTCTTTGGTTGCTAAGACCCTTAAATACGTTCCTCGGACTGATGCTGAAGCTGAATCTCCAATACTTTGGCCACCTCATGTGAAGAGTTGACTCATTGAAAAAGACCCTGATGCTGGGAGGGGTTGGGGGCAGAAGGAGAAGGGGACGACAGAGGATGAGATGGCTGGATGATATCACCAACTCGATGGACATGAGTTTGAGTAAACTCCAGGAGATGGTGATAGACAGGGAGGCCTGGCGTGCTGTGATTCATGGGGTTGCAAAGAGTCGTACACGACTAAGCGACTGAACTGAACTGAACTGATGGCCACTTCTGTCTAGAAGCCAGACACTTGCTTCCCCAGGTGCCAGTGTATAGATAGTGTTGTTTCCAAGCCTGTTTTAATCAAGCACATATAATGCCAAGTTGGAAATTAGTGGCGTGTTAATAAAAAGTGATGAAAAATGCTGGCACCACATAGAATCCATTCTGGCGCAGGTAGCCTAAACTGCATCGAGTTTCAGTGGAGCCAGTGACTAGGGTTCCAGAGACAGCAACCGATATCCAGTGTTGATTCTCACTGTGCTGCCATCTGTGTAGAGCTGGTTTTTGTGTTGCTCAGTCACTCAGTTGTGTCTGACTCTTTTTGACACCATGGACTGCAGCATGCCAGGCTTCCCTGTCCTTCACCATCTCCTGGAGTTTGCTTAAACTCATGTCCATTGAGTTGGTGAAGCCATCCAACCATCTCATCCTCTGTCATCCCCTTCTCTTCTTGCCTTCAGTCTTTCCCAGCCTCTTCTTGCCTTCAATCTTTCCCAGCATCAGGGCTTTTCTAATGAATCAGTTCTTCACATCAGGTTGGCCAAAATATTGGAGCATCAGTCCTTCCACTAAATATTCAGTGTTGATTTACTATAGGATTTACTGGTTTGATCTCCTTGCAGTCCAAGAGACTCTCAAGAGTCTTCTCCAACACCATAATTCAAAAGCATCAGTTCTTCGGCACTCAGACTTCTTTATGGTCCAACTCTCACATCCATATGTGACCACTGGAAAAACCATACCTTTGACTATCTGGACATTGTTGGTAAAGTAATGTCTCTGCTTTTTAATATGCTGTCTAGGTTTGCCATAGCTTTTCTTCCATGGAGCAAGTGTCTTTTAATTTCATGACTGCAGTCACCATCTGCAGTGATTTTGGAGCCCAAGAAAATAAAGTCTCACTGTTTCCATTGTTTCCCCACCTATTTGCTGGGAAGTGATGGCATAATGGTCATTTTTTGAATTTTGAGTGTCAAGCCAGCCTTTTCACTCTCCTCTTTTACCTTCATCAAGAGACTCTTTAGTTCCTCTTCACTTTCTGCCATGAAAGTGGTGTCATCTGCATTGATATTGATATTTCTCCCGGTAATCTTGATTCCAGCTTGTGCTTGATCTGTATTAGTCCTTGTTACCTGTGGTGTGATCTGTGTTATTTGTGCCCTGGGAAGGCACCTGTACGCCTCCCGGGACTAGTCTGCAGGGTGGTTCTGGCTGCTCTTCTGTTTGCCATAGCTTCCAAGCCCTGTATTCTGGTCCAACCGTGACAAATCCCACCTCTGACTGAACTAGTCAAAATTGATTTCAGTTAATTATACCCACTATGGAAGCATTCATTTGCTGGTGTTTAAGAGTACTGAGTCTAGATTTGAACTCTTTGGTTCAAATCTTAGTTGTACTACTTGTTAGCTATTTAAACTTGAACAAGTGATTTCCCTTCTCTGTGCCTCGGTTTCCTCATTTCATAAGTGAGGGTAAAGGAAGATTCTATGATGAGCACTGGCATGCTGTATGTAATATTTTCTTCTATTACAATTATTAAAAGCATTTGATTGATCATATAAACTATATTCCCATCAAAAACATTAACAGTATTCTCCCTTCATTTCTGCTTATTTATATACAGGCTTTCTTTACTGTGTGTTTCTAATATAGTCACCCAAGAAAACCCAACTGTAAATTTACAATACAAAATACCTTCTCTAGTCCAGTACCTCACTTAACTTTGATAAGAAAGCCTTATGAATCCCAGGCTCATGAAAGTCTAATGAAGACTTGTTACATAAATTGAAAACTCATATGAATCTTTCTCACTAACTTTCACTGGTCCTTGGTCAAAACCTTCTTCTTAGGTTAAGTGCTAAGAAGCATTGATTAAACCTTAAATGACTATTTCAGAGCATCATCTGCCTGCTCATTCTCATATCTTGAAAGCATTAGACCATTTGATATTATTTGCTTCATAATCTTGCCACTCAGATTTCTTAAACGTGTGAACTACATACTTTGTCTTCACTTCCTAATTCACCACTGGAACATGTCCTGTAACTTTATGTACTGAGAATATTGTCAGTAGAGTCACTGAAAATCTCCCTATGCCAGATTCCAAGGATAATTTGAGTCCTTATCACACTGTAAAGTCACTCTTCCATGGGACGGCATTGCTCAGGTCATCCCCCTTAAAATCTCATATTCCTTTAGTTTCCATATCACAAACTTTACTGGTTGTTTTCACATCTTTTCATCTCTGTGGACACAGCTTCCATAGTTCACGCTTGCATTTTTGCTGTCGCTTGTGACTTACCAGAAAGCACAAACTCCTTGGTCACTCTCCCAGTTTCAGTTACTGACCCACTGATATTTCCCTCAAGCTTTTCTTTTTTTTTTTTTTTTTTTAAATTTTCTGAATGTTGAGGTTTTTTTTCCATTTATTTTAATTAGTTGGAGGCTAATTACTTTACAATATTGTAGTGGTTTTTGTCATACACTGACATGAATCAGCCATAGATTTGCATGTGTTCCCCATCCCGACCCCCCCTCCCACCTCCCTCTCCACCCCATCCCTCTGGGTCTTCCCAGAGCACCAGGCCCGAGCACTTGTCTCATGCATCCAGCCTGGGCTGGTGATCTGTTTCACCATAGATAATATACATGTTTCGATGCTGTTCCCTTGAAACATCCCACCCTCGCCTTCTCCCACAGAGTCCAAAATTCTGTTCTGTACATCTGTGTCTCTTTTTCTGTTTTGCATATAGTGTTATCATTACCATCTTTCTAAATCCCATATATATGTGTTAGTATGCTGTATTGGTCTTTATCTTTCTGACTTACTTCACTCTGTATAATGGGCTCCAGTTTCATCCATCTCATTAGAACTGATTCAAATGAATTCTTTTTAATGGCTGAGTAATATTCCATGGTGTATATGTACCACAGCTTCCTTATCCATTCATCTGCTGATGGGCATCTAGGTTGCTTCCATGTCCTGGCTATTATAAATAGAGAAACCAGATCTGAAAGAGACACGTGCACCCCTCAAGCTTTTCTTTGCCTGAGTTTCCACATGTATTCTAGATGTAGTACAGATGTACTTGCTTGAAAGCTTTTGCATGTATGGTTATTCTGGGTTCCTGGGATAGGTTGAGGTTTTATATTAAGATACAGAGAGTTGAGAGTCTAAGGGTTACATGCACAACAACTGAAGAAATTATGTGAATATCTTGAGTAGAAGAGGGTCAGAAAGTTGAGAAATCCGAGAGGAGAAATGTCTGGTATTAGATAATGTAACTTCTTATAAATGACTTACCTACTTTAATTCCTTACATGAAATGTACTTTTGATGATCAGGATTTGTGAGTGTAAGAAAAATGATAGTGAGGATTGATAAATGTCTTCTGAAGCCAGAAGGATATTGTTTAATAGTATTGAATATAAAGATTGAATTATGTTATTTCTGTCCAGTGAAGGATCTTTTAGCTCAGACCCCATCAGGAATTACTTCCTCTACTATACAAAATAAAATATAATAAACTTCCCTATCACTACAGTGTGACAAAGAATGTAAAAGGCACCAAATATACCAGCACATCAGAAGTTGAGAGAACCATCTTTCCATGGTACCTGAAATTAAAGGTAGGCATTTTTCACAGCATATTAGAGAGATGCAGTTTTTGAAAAATTCAGTTGTTACTCCTTTTCCTTAAAATCTAATAGCAAAGTGCAATAGCACAGCCTGAACAATCTTTCCTGTTACAAGAAAGTGACAACCAGGGCAGACCAAACTGAAATGGGAATATTATGTGTTGTCAGAAAAGAAGCAGCAGAACTTGTACGAAGAGAGAAGAGGAGGAATTTTGACTTCAATAGACGGAGCAATTACACCAGCCTCTGATTATAAGCTTTACTGGATGCTCAGTTAAGAAAAAATACTGTGTATAGTTTATATATTTTTAAATTGTTGTGACTTAAGATTGTATAGAGTACATATTTTCCATTTCATAATTTGAGTCCAGCCTTAAAAGAGACTATTTTATTGTTTTCATAAAAGATGAACTAAATAATCACTTCATGGAAGGATTGAGATACAAACTGTGTAAGACATTTTCTTGATAATGCAATAAGGTTTTTCACATATGCAGAGCAGACAAAGTCAGGCCAGGTAAGCTGGAAAATCCACAGACTGCTGTGGTAATAAGTTGACTTTTATCCGGAAGTTTTATATGCTTGAGGACACCTGTAAGAATATTCATTGAATTCAATACTGCCTCCCATAATGCTGTCTTATCATAACTTACATCAATTTAACATGTTATGAGTATATTTTATACTGAAATTTAAAGTAATGAATCATAGATACACAATCTATATGTGAGATTTATTTTTATATTAATAAAAATGTATTGAAATCCTACTAATTGTGTAACCTATTTTTGGTGATGTGGAAAAAAAGTGTTAGTTGCTCAGTCATGTCCAACTTGAACTGTAGTCCACCGGGCTCCTCTGTCCATGGAATTTTCCAGGCAAGAATAATGGAGTGAGTAGTCATTCCCTTCTCCAGGGATCTTCCTGACCTAAAGATCGAATCCTGGTCTCCTGCACTGCAGGCAGATTCTTTCCCGTCTGAGTCACCATGGAAGAGATTAAGCTTTTACTTTCTTGAAGTTTTTCTTCTAGTTGAGAGGAGAGTAAATTAATATATCATCAAACTCCAAATCAATATACATTGTGAAGCTGATACTAAAAAAAAAAAAAAAAAAGTAGGAACAGTAGTCGGGGAAGTCTTTTCTGAGTAGGTGAGATTTGAGTCAAGTTCTAAATGAAGTGAGGGAGTGAGATATGAGAAGACTGAGGAGAAAGTCCTAGAAAGGAGAATGCCTACAAATGCCCTTTGGTAAGAAAACACTGAATTCAAGGTCAAGGACAACCAGAGGATATGTTGGAAGAATGGTGGGAATGGTCCTGTCAAGAGTATATGTAAGCCCTTTGACTTGAACTGTTGGATAAATGAAGGTCTTATTACAGAGCCTCAGAAAACTTGGAGAGAACAAAGCTGTAGGTTAAATTAGTCAAAATTCAGATACCACTTTACAGCATGCAGGAAATCATGAGTATGAGATTTAATATGGAGAATTAGAAGGTAACAAAACCTCTGAAAGAGCTCAGTGAATCAGAGAAAGCTGCTAGCAACTTCAAGGTATCAGAGAGGGAAGAAATCATAGGAAATGGCTACCAATGATTTCAATTTCCTGGAGCACCAAAATGAGTGATTCAGAGGAAGTTATTCATACACTACCTCCAAGAAAATCTCTCTTTTGTTGCCTGCTGAAACGTGATTTTTTATTTCTTGTCTGAACATCATTGACTTTGGATCAAGTGCCACATACCAGGGTAAAAACATTCTGCGGGTTGCTTCAGGAAAGGAGCCACATCTGGTACAATAGCTTTATTGGGGTCATCAATTAATTGTACTTATGATGCTCTCCATCCTTCTTTTCGTCATATTTAAACACACCAAATAGATGATTTAAAAGAAGACCTACCACGAATCAATGTTCATTCATCTTTTAAGTCTTTCATGGTAGCACTTAATTCTGTCTTTCCTCCAGATATATCATACTGATTTCTGTTTTTCATTTGACTAAAACATAAATTAGTGGTAGAGGGGAGACCAGTTCCAGAACTTACACTTGATTCTTTCTAATATGATAAATGTTGAATCAAGGTACATCTAGCCAAAGGAAAAATTCTGTGAATTTCCAAATAAGGAGAAAAAGTTGTGGAAAAACCCGCAGACACACTGAGCTCACTTTAACATACATGCCTTCCAAAACTCCATTTATCACCAGACTGCCACAATCCCCTCTCTGATTCATGGTCCAGAGGGTGATTTTTTGATCTTTAAAGATTATTTTTACTTCAGAGTTTATTAATTCTTCAAAATCTTGGAAATTTTCCTCTCTTCAGACCACAGCCATCCTCTAAAATGGACACAGGAACACTTTAGGAGAAATAGAAGGAAGATTTAGAGTACCTCTGCTTGGCAGTGTCTCTGGTCCTTCTTTAGACGTATCCATCATTCTCTTCTTTCAAGGAATATAGGACTGCAATTTGCCTCAAGTCCAGAATTAGCCGAAAACGTATGATTTTCCATTACACTAACTCAATCAGGTATATCCACCAACCAAGAGATTCTTTTTCTATGATCTGAATTAAGGAAGAATTTAATAGCATGCCTATCTGTTTCAATTTCATGAACCTCATGATCAATTATCCATGGCCAAATATTGCAGCTTGCCAAACTTACTGATTTTACCTCAAGCCCTGCTTTTCATGACAGCTTTCATGCTTATTGTGTCATTTGTAATTAACCTGTGGCACTCGGCCTCTGCCGCTCTAAAATCTTAACTTTAACATAAATATCAGCAACACTGTATCCATGCTCACATTTCTCACCTTCATTCCTGCTTTCTGAGAACAATCTCAGAGGTTTTAAAGGATGGTCTATCACCAATGTTCTTTTGTTTAAAGTTTTTATTTGGGTATAGTTTATGATGTAATATTAATTTTTGTTGTACAGCAAAGTGAATCATATATATATATATATATATATATATATATATATATATATATATACACACACACACACACATCTGATCCCTCTTTTTTGGATTTCCTTCCCATTTAGTTCACCACAAAGCACTGACTAGAGTCCCTGTGCTATGTGAGTAGGTTCTCACCAGTTATCTGTTTTATACACTGTATTGTATATATGTTAATCCCAGTCTATCAGTTCATCCCCCCTCTTCTTCCCTGTTTGTGTGCATACATTTGTTCTCTGTATCTGTGTCTCTATTTCTGCTTTGCAAATAGGTTTATCTGTGCTATTTTTGTGGATTTCATATATATGCATTGATTTGTGATACTTGTTTCTCTCTCTGACTTACTTTACTGTTTGATAGTCTCTAGGTCAATCCACATAATGCTATAGTACAGTTTATTGGACCCTCCCGGGGAAATAATTGGGTAAGCAATTCACCCTCATTAATCCGTATTTACATACCTATCTCTCTAGTCTTTGGATTCCTTGCTCTAGATAATGCAAAATGATTTCTGGCATCTTACCTTCCTTTAATGTAGGTGATTATGGTGTCCAGATTTTGAGCTATTACTGTCACTCCTAGATGCTTGAACTAATATGGCATTATGACTGAATGGTGAGGTGTTTCTATGTTGCTAAGCATGGCTTGATCTAATGTTACATTCCTTCTTCCTTGGTCTTAAACCTTTAGAATCCATTCATATTTATGTTTCCTAGACTTCTGCTGATAGACATTTGTAAAATTCTGCGATTTTTTTTTTCATGTATAACCTACCTTGACCTAGGGAGCTTATATCAGTAGAGCTTCACTCTGCTGAAGCTGAAACTCCAATACTTTGGCCACCTCATGCGAAGAGTTGACTCATTGGAAAAGACCCTGATGCTGGGAGGGATTGAGGGCAGGAGGAGAAGGGGGCAACAGAGGATGAGATGGCTGGATGGCATCACCGACTCGATGGGCATGAGTTTGAGTGAACTCCGGGAGTTTGTGATGGACAGAGAGGCCTGGCGTGCTGCGATTCATGGGGTCACAAAGAGTCGGACACGACTGAGCGATTGAACTGAACTGAACTGAACTGATTTTTAAGTCTGGAAATAAAAAGTGATCATCTATGTGGGACTGAAAAAGAAACAATATTACTAGAAATTATGACCTCCTGATGAATTTTAGGCAAGTCTTTCACTTATCTAGGAAAAGTTTTGAAGATGATGAACAGCAAATTTTCAGCAAAGAGTCTCCCAGATCTGTGAAAACATATAAAGGGATGAATAATGCATCATAAGCATACAGTAAAGAGCTGGCAAGAGTGTAGGAAACAGGGTTATGGATAACAGTACCAATAAAATAATTCAGTGACATTCTGAATATTTACACATAATTTCATTATTTGAAATTTAGTTAAAAAGCAAAATGTCTGTATTCTTAACTCATTTAGAAAGGGAGACTTAAGCAGCTTCTTTTTTTCCTATAGACTTTGGGAGGGAGGTCTTCCAAAATGTCAGTAGGTTTTGCAATCTAAAATGTCAAATAAAAAACTTACTTTATAATTAGTTATACTATAAAACGTATTGATCTGGTAGCTAAACAACTAAAATTTTTAGACCAGGCAATATCGGTAACTTTTTAAAATTTTCTTTGATTTTCAAAAATAATTACACAAAATTTCAGATGTGTGTTATTTCAAATAAGAAATAAAAGATTATAAAATGGTGACCTGATTTCTGTCATCTCAGAAATTTTAAATAGCTCAAATTGAATATCGGTGCTTAAATTTAGGCATGAAGTCAAAAGCTGTTTTATTTCATGTTATTCTGCTAAACTCAAGATTATTTTGTTCAGAATATATTAATTATTTTAAATACAAGAGTACTTAAGTGAAAAAAACCTGACAAATTTAAAGTCAGTAATTTGTTTATCCAAGTTTTCTATGTCTCACTTCTCTCTCTCACCTTATCTTAAATCTTATATCTCTTTTTTAATTTACATAGAAAATGTTTAGTTCAGAACAGAATGACAACAAATAGACATTAAAAAGCTAACATCAAGCCAGTTTGTAATTTAAAAACTTAAATATGTTTTATGCATAAGCATCAATGACTCCTTTATAAAATAACAAAAAACTATGAAAAAGTATCTTAGTTTTAAACCACATGTCTCCAATAAAACACTTGCATAATTAGAGACACAGCAACTTTTCAGTGGAGTTAAAACTAGACATAATCAGGAATAGAGCAATTAAATTATAATAAAGAGTATAGGGCCCATCTATGCTCTTTATTATAGTTTAACATAGATGATAAAAGTGCATTAGAAATATTGATAATGGATTTTACATGAGACGGGAAATAATGACTTCCCTGTAGTCATTTTCTTATGCATTCGCCAAATTTTTTATTACCAAATCCTTCAGCTTTATTTTGTTATATTTTTCCATTGTCAGCATTCAAAGTTAAGGCACTGTACTGAGACTGGGTTTAAAACAGTCACAAAGAATTCAGAACACTTCCAAGTAAATGTTTGCAGCAAGTTTTTTAGCAGAACTCATAGAAAGTTAGTCACATTAACTTGAACTGTATGGTCTAAGCCATGGAAAGAGAAATAAAAACAATCCTCCAGAATGTGTTAAGAATTAGAGAGCATCAAATTGTTTAAACAATCCAGAATATTTAAAGAAATAGGAGCAAATCCTGATTGGTAACCTCACAAAAGCAAGAATGAAATATGAGTGCCTTTATGGTGAGACCTGGAGGATTTTTTTTTTCTTTTTATGGTTTCATTATATTTGTTTCCGTATGTGAACTGCCACAAAACATAAAACCAGAAAATGCATGAAGAACCTTTTGAGAAACATAGCATCCTACACATGTAAATCTTGGTGCCTCTTTGTCTTCATGGCTAGTGTATGTATTTTGGTGGTAACAATAATTTGTATTCAGCTTACTTCTTCATTTTAAGTCCCCTTAGGGTCCATAATGCCACTGAAGCAGTAAATACCGTGGAGCATTGCAATTCTGTCCAGTTCTAGAGACAACAATCACTTGGCATGATTAGAGGTGAATGAGTTTCAATTATGAAGTTGCTCTGCATCTTCTTAAATAAGTTTTCCTTCTCAAAAACAAAGGAAACAATGGAAGTATTTTGGAAAAAAAAAAAAGGGCCAGAGAAAGAAATAAGACCATATAGTAAAAGACATATTGTTACTGTGATGATTTTAAACTGTTTATCAAAAACCTAGATCTAGTATTAAGCAGAAATATCTGTATTTCCACATATAGTAAGGGCTATCGATATAATATGTAACATCAATATAATTTTTGCATTTGTTATATCAATATAATAAACTTCAAGTCTATCAGGTGAGGACATAATTCAGAGGAACGATGCTAAATGAAAAAAGAGATTATTTCTAAACCAGGGTACCTCATTTGAGGATTTGTGGCAACCTCTAGACCTAATTCTTTTTACCTCAAATCAGAAAAGATGAAATTTGACCACTGCTCAACAATATTTCAGTAGAAACAATTTTTTTTGAAAATTAATACATTGTAAATTGTACGCGACAGTTTTTCCACTAACAAATGCAAAATTAATTGTAAAAAGGTCCATTTTTTTGAGGACCAGCTTTTATTTTTAATTTTCCTGATACTGCATTTTGACATAATAGTGAAACTAAACTTACTTGCCATAATGACTTGGTACTAAAGAGCACTTTACACTGAATTAGTAGCAATTTGCTAGTGATTTTGTAAGATGATCCATATTTTTAAATGGTAATCTATAGTTTATGGGCTTCCATGGTGGCTCAGTTGGTAAAGAATCTTCCTGCAATGCAGGAGACCCAGGTTCAGTCCCTGGAGAAGGGAATGGCAACCCACTCCAGTATTCTTGCCTGGAGAATTCCATGGACAGAGGAGCCTGGTGGACTAAGATGATCCGTATTTTGAAATGGCAACCTATAGTTTACAAGATGTATGTATAAGCTGGAATTCTCTGCTGTGGTTGTAAGGATTTCCACATGTAGCTCCCTCAACTAGCTCACCAGTTGTAGAACCACCTCAGGCAACCCTATTAGCCGCATTGTTTCTGCTCAATTGCTCAGTCCTATCCTACTCTTTGTGACCCCATGGACTGTAGCCCACAAGGCTCCTCTGTCCATGGAATTTTCCAGGCAAGAAACTGGAATGGGTTGCCATTTCCACCTCCAGGGAATCTTCCCAACCCAGAAATCAAACCCACATCTCCTGTGTTTCCTGCATTGGCAGGTGGATTCCTTACCACTGAGCCACCTAGGAAGCCTCAGCTGGCTAAGACAGTGCTTAAAAGTAAGTATGTCTCAGGCTTCCTTGGTGACTCAGTGGTGGAGAATCTGCCTGCCGATGCAGAAGGCATGGCTTCAATCCCTGATTTGGGAAGATCCCACATGCCGCAGAGCATCTAAGCTCGTGCCCCACAGCTAGAGAAAGGCCCATGCAGCAGCAAAGGCTCAGCACAGCCATAAATAAATAAAAAATTTTTAATTTAAGAAACTAAATGAAATGTGATATTGAGGACTGGATCAAGGAACAGAAAACAAATATTAGTGGGGAAGAAAAGTAAATATGTCCCTTCTAATCAGATATGCTCTGGCATATTAGTCATTCCTTCAAATTTGCATAGATTTCCTATATAGATAATATCATTGAAAATAAATTTCTCAATTTCCAATGAGCAGCTTAAGTGTTAAAATACTTACTCGCCTCCCCCCAGTAAACAGACACAGGGAAAGTCAGAGTGATGGACTCGAATTTTCTGGGACTTGGGAGCCAGATATGAGTTTCAATCCTGACTCAGCCGTTATGTTAAGCTGTTCTGTTATTAAACTCTACAGCCTCAGTTTTCTGTCAAATGACGATATATATAACAATGTCTACCAAAGGGGGCTATGATAATGGTTGACGACAATATATGTTCTTAACACACATAGTTTCTGCCTAGCCAGCACCTGTTAAATGGTAAAAATATCATTTTAAAGTGTTTTTCAAAGACAAGGAAAAAAATTGCAGATTGCCGTGTATCTACTTAAGGCTGAACAACATGGCAGTTTAGTACAGTGTCTTTAGCATCAGTTTCATTTCCTTATTCTGGCTTTGCCTTCTTTTCATGCACTATAATTCATTCAAACTTTATTTTTTTCTTGGCTCCAACCCCAAGCAAGGCCTTGCGTTGATAGAAGTGCTTATAGAGGCCTGGGGTATCAGTTCCACAATTTGGAAATCACAGACAGACGGTACAGCAGCGAGCGGCCCCTGGTAACCCACCATGCTGCAGAGAAGCACGCTTGGCAGGACGCGAAGGGGTTCCCTTGGTCACTCTGTGGCAGAGGGACTCCATCTCCTGTGAATTTCCCTTTTGTGCACAGCCAAGGATGGATTTGTGAGGGAGATGGTAAATGTTGGAGGCACAAGGACCAAGAAGACTGAATTTTAGTGCCAACGCTCTAGGAGAATATTGGGAAATAAAAGCCAGCTGCCCAGCACCTGGTGAAAGTGTGGTATTCCAGACTCATGAGCTACTGAGTTTGTCAGGGGTGCTTAGACAACCCATAGAGATCTTCCAGGGTGATCCGCCAACAGAGCTGCTAGTCTCCACGGTAGAGTAGCTGGAAATAGTGTCCTTTCGTGGTCTCTGTCTTTGTTGCCTTAGACTAATAAAAGACGACCACTAGTTTTTTAGTTTATTAAGAAGAAATTGAACCAGCTTTGAATCTAAGAATGTCCTCTAAAACATACATCTTCCAACAACCTTGGAGGGATGAAAATGACAATAACCCCTAGCCACAAGCCAGTGGTATAAAATTAGAAACAGGTGCCATTGCATGATATTAAGGTGAAATTCCCTATGTGATTCACATATTATAGCAAATAAGATCAGACTGTTGGAATCATGGCCAGTCAGCCTTATTAGAAGCTACTCTATTTTCTTGGTAAAGAGCTGTCACAACACAAAAGCTGCAAGATCTTATGTTAGGCTTGGCCTTGGTAAGGACTGTGTAGATAACATTTAAATGTCATAGGTGCCATTGAGATTATGTATGAGGAATAAATTTTTGGAGTGCTTTGTGAACTCTAAAGGGCTATAAAATATTCATCATCTTAATAGTACTTCTGCAGATTTTGAAAAAGATATAAAACCCAGTGTTTGTTTGAGTTAACGTTTTCAAGGCCTTGAAAGAGACAAATGCAAATAAAAACAAATTAAAATAATTGTAGAAAATTTAGATTTGTCTCTGTTGTGTTTGCTTTAAGATTTTCCAACAACAAAAGTAATAAATACTATTTTGTTTGCTTTGTTAGATTGTTTCTATAATACTGAGTGACAAGCACATAAGTTGTTAAGAAGAAAAAACAAAACTCTCACAACCAAATATTAACAAAGACTTTATCTGGTTGGAGGAGTTACAGGAATTTTATTTGCTCCCTTTATATTTTTAATATTTATCAGTTTTCAGTTCTATTTGTTATTTTTATGATGACATCTTTCTAAAATATAATTTTTCCCATAATAATACTTTTATATTCTGAAATATTCAGACATTCAGTCAGTTCACTCAGTCATGTCTGACTCTTCACGACCCCATGAACTGCAGCATGCCAGGCTTCACTGTCCATCACCAACTCCCAGAGCTTGCTCAAACTCATGTTCATCAAGTCAATGATGCCATCCAACCAGCTCATCCTCCATCGTCCCCTTCTCCTCCTGCCTTCAGTCTTTCCCAGCATCAGGGTCTTTTCCAATGAGTCAGTTCTTCACATCAGGTGGCCAAAGTATTGGAGTTTCAGTTTCAACATCAGTCCTTCCAATGAATATTCAGGACTAATTTCCTTTAGGATGGACTTGTTGGATCTCCTTGCAGTCCAAGGGACTCTCAAGAGTCTTCTCTAACACCACGATTCAAAAGCATCAATTCTTCAGTGCTCAGCTTTCTTTATAGTCCAACTCTCACACCCATACATGACTACTGGAGAAACTATAGCTTTGACTAGATGGGCCTTTGTTGGCAAAGTAATGTCTCTGCTTTTTTAATGTGCTGTCTAGGTTGGTCATAAATTTTCTTCCAAGGAACAAGCTTCTTTTAATTTCATGGCTACAGTCACCATGTGCAGTGATTTTGGAGCCCCCAAAAATAAAGTCTGTCACTGTTTCCACTGTTTCCCCATCTATTTGCCATGAAGTGATGGGACCGGATGCTATGATCTTAGTTTTTTGAATGTTGAGTATTAAGCCATTAAATCGTGTAATTTTAGGTCTTAGGGTCTATCTTAGACCAAAGACTCCCTGTTATTGTCTCCATTTCATCCAATTTAAAGTGAGCATTTAGTAGTACTTAATTATATTTATTGATGCAAAAAATTGTACTGTTATGAATTTCACACAAATAAAATGTCAAAATGTTTACAAAAGATTTCAGTATTACTGCAACTTTTGGTAATAGCATGTCATGATACTTGTGTGTTTACTCTTATATTCTTTAATTGGCTCTACAGAGCTGAAAAGCAATGGAACACAAGCCATAGGAAATGAGACACCAACTTTAGAATTTTAAAAGCCTTAACTCATAATTTATCTTTTTAATCCTCTGGCCTTCACTGGATGGCTCAATGACTTTGTTCTCCTAAGTCTGAAATGATAGCCTCTTTGTAAGCTTAGAACTTCCTGTCATTCATATCTTTTCTAAGATGCCTTTATATAATAGTATCATTTCTTATAATGGAAACCTGCAACTATGTTGCTAGGCAACATTGTAATAGAGACTTACTGCTATCACTTGATCCTATTTCAGTGTTCCCAGCTGAAAGCTTTCAATCAATGATGCTCTGATTCAAACTAATTTCATCCAAGTGGCTATTAGGACAGAAGATGGTAAGATCATCAAAAGCAGTTTCACTCAAAGTAAGGATTGAGCTTATAACAAATTCAATCAGAATATTCTGATAAGCAAGGTCTGATCAACCTACTTAAGTTTACTTTAATTAGAAATTCTCTAGTTGCAAAACATAGGAGAAAAGCATGGAAATTAGAAAAGCAATTTCTATCTTCAATTCATATTTTCCCCCCGTTTTAAAGAGCAGTGAGTGTCCGGAAGCAATAAAATTCAGTAATTTAGTGGGGCGGTAGTTGTCAGTAATATATCGTCCATTTGAGGGTGGCATGCTCCCCTTCTGTGGTACAGGCTGAAAAGTCCCCACTCTTCCCCCCAAAGCTAGCCACATCCTAATTTCTGAAACCTGTGATTGTTACTCTATATAAGAAAGGGGTGTTACAGGTGTGATTAAGGATCTTGAGTGAGTAGCTGAATTATCCACGTGAGCCCAACGTAATCACAAGGGTCCTTATAAGAGGGAGGCAAGGTGGTCAAAGGTTGAAGGTGATGGTGAAGTGATAACAGAAGCTGGAGGAGAAGAAGTGATGTAATGCTGGTGATATGATGCTAAGTGAGGCAGGCTGCTTCTAGGAGCTGGAAAAGGTAAGGAAATGGCTTCTCTACAGCCTTCAGCAGCATACCCTGCCAACACCATGACTTTAGCCCCATGAGACACATTTCAGGAACTGTAAGAGAATAAATTTGAGTTTCTTTGAGCCACATGGTTTGTGGTAATTTGTTACAGCATCAGTAGAAACCCAGTATGTATTTCCTTGGTACCAACCTACTTCTGAACCCTAGAAATGGGTTTGGGGGCCATGTGGTCATACCACCTTCCTCACCAGTGGTCCTCCCACCTCCAAAGCAAGGACTTTTCTTCTTACATATTTGTAATAAACCCAGGTCAGTGCGGGGGCGGGGGACAGAAGATAGCGAATCGATCATGGATTATCTATATTCATATTGTAATTATTAGGTGAATAAGCATTAAGACTATTGCACATAGGGTTTTAACCAAAGTCACAATTTCATTGTATTTAACCATACAAAAATTATCAGTAATTATCCCAGTTTATTCCTTCAGTAATAATCCCTTCCATTCATGTAGCACAAAATTTCAGTCTTTAGAAGTGTAAGATCTCATTTGCTCCTCACAATAACTTTATTAGTAGGCTACCCAGGCACCCATACCCCCACTTAACAAACAAAGAAGTTAAGAAGTAAAATGTCAGTTAACCACCTAATACTACAAACAAGAACCCAAATCCACAGCTTCTAATTAAAACTCTACATCTCATGCATAATCTGATTAAAAATCCACTTCTTCTACCTCACTCTGATAGAATTCACTTTGTATCTTCCTCCTTTCTCATAATTTTTAGCACATAGGATGGCTCCATACTGTTATGAAGTGGCTCCTGCAATGCCGGAGACGTGGGAGACCTGGGTTTGACCCCTGGGTCAGGAATATTCCCAGAGAAGAAAATGGCAACGCACTCCAGTATTCTTGTCTGGAAAGTCCCATGGACAGAGGAGTCTGGCAGGCTACAGTCCAGGAGGTTGGACATGACTGAGCACACAAAAACAACACAAGAAGCATTTTATCAAAATTAGCCTCCCAGGATCAGACAGCTAATTATGATGAACAAAACTGAGTTAAGACTGAGTGAACCACTACACAAAATGAATCGCATTCTGGTCTTGGGTGGTTATCAAAGACAAGCTATCCCTCAGCAAGACTGTTTAATAAGTAAAATGTCACATTGCAGGTCATGGAAACAAAGCATAGCAATGGCACAAGGTTTTCCAGGGTGATAAAATAGAATTTCTCATTCATAAGTCCAGGAAGAGATGGGGTGTCTTAATGAGTAAGCCAAGAAATATTAGTTTTAAAAATGCTTACTATAAGCTCTAGTCCTTCTCTGATGTACAAAATTAAAGAATGGGTAGTTTTCATAACATTGAAGAGTCTATTTACACTCCTATGCTTATCCTTTTAATACCCTCATCTATCAATATAATATGCTAATTTAAACTATAGGACTTGATTAAATATTCATGGGGAGATGAAATATCAACATTATAAGCAAAAAGAAAGGCCAGAACAGCCAGTCATTGAAGGAGAAGTTCAGGGTCATTTCAGAAAATGGGTAATTCAACCTAATTTATGTGAGAGATGAATGAAAGGGAGCAGTTGAAATTAAGATTGTGACATTAGGTTAGGAGAGGTCTTAAATGCCAGCCTAAGAATTATATACATATTTGGGGGCAGTAGACATTTTTAGTTTGTAAGGCTAA
This sequence comes from Muntiacus reevesi, assembly GCF_963930625.1. Lineage (NCBI taxonomy): Eukaryota > Metazoa > Chordata > Mammalia > Artiodactyla > Cervidae > Muntiacus > Muntiacus reevesi. The sequence continues at coordinate 39,478,162 of NC_089261.1, read as the reverse complement.
TATGAACAAGACCATGATTTAAAAATATTTTCCTGAATGGAGTGTAGATAGGGTGATTTAGAAGGAAAAATCTTGGAGATAGAACACTATAGTTGTTCTGGCAAGACAACATTAAATGTATAAAGATTTTCCATTTCCTGTGATTTAATAAGTAGTAATAGCTAACATGGGGCTTCCCGGGTAGTGTAATGGTAAAGAATCTGTCTGCCAATGTAGGACACAGAAGAGATGCATATTTGATTCCTGGGTTGGAAAGATCCCCTGGAGAAGGAAATGGCAAACTGCTCCAGTATTCTTGCCTGGGAAATCCCATGGACAGAGGAGGTTGGCAGGCTACAATGCATGGAGACACAAAAGCTTGGACATGATTGAGCAACTGAGCAGATATATACAACTAACATTAGTATAACACTAGTGATGTGCCAACCAGTTTTCTAAGCACTTACATGAGATAATTCATTGAATTCTCACAACTTATTTATGAGTAGCTATTGTCTTTGTCCCTGTTTTATGGGTAAGGAAATTAAGCCATTTAGAAGTTAATAGATTTGCCCAGTCACACAGTAGTAATTGGTAAGGCTGCCAACTTTGAAAGTGGTAGTCTGAGCTTAGAAATCATAATTCTATAGAATGCTCATAAATCATAAAGAAACTATTTTGTAAACACAAATATAGACTCTTGATAACTGCTGAGTAAATCATTCCATTCTATCATTCTATCTATTCATGTGTGTTATACATCAATTTTTTTTTTTTTTTTTTTTGCATTTTAATACAGTTCATGGGATTCTCACAGCTAGTATACTGGAGTGGTTTGCCATTCTCTCCTCCAGAAGATCACATTTTGTCAGAATACTCCACTATGACCCATCCATCTTGGGTTGACCCTACACAACATGGCTCATAGCTTCATTGAGTTATGCAAACCCCTTCACCATGACAAGGCAATGATCCATGAAGGGACGATAGAGGATGAGATGGTTGGATGGCATCACCAATTCAATGGACATTAATTTGGGCAAACTCTGGGAGATGGTGAGGGACAGGGTAGCCTGGTGTGCTGCAGTCTGTGGGGTTGCAAAAAGTTAGACGTGACTTGGCAACTGAACAGCAACATACATCATATTTACTTTTATTTTTGCTCTGAAAGACAGTACCTAGGCTTATTTAGAAATAAACAAAATACTTTAGAAAGGAATAGTGTTCATGACTATTGGTCACATGACTACTATTACTTCCTCTCACTGTTTCATTAGTATTTACTGAGCACTAACTATGACACTGTGCGCTTCACTGAGATACACAGTTCTTGCTGTCTTAGAATGTAAGCCTCTTTTAGAGATTAGGTTCCTGGGTCCCATTACTATTGGTGGCATATCATATTCTTGTAGAACAATTGTTTCTATATGTGTCTATATGTTCTATATATGTACCAGTGTTCAAACTGGTATCCTTGGTTTTCTATTACATTTAATACAATAATATACCATACTATAGACAAGATATGGTCAGTGTTAGAAGATGCCAGGTCTCAGCTACCTCACTGTGTCAGTGACATTCCAAAGCCTGCTGGGACTCTGCCATCTCTTAATTATGTCCACCTCATGTTTAGAGGGCCATGATGCTAATGCATCAGGTTCTGTGAAGTACATGTAAAGATCACAGATTATATGCAACTGAAAATTATTTTTGTTAACATTATTTATTGTTATCAACATTATTTAATCCTACCTACTGAAAAAATTTAATTTTAGCAATATAAGGTAAAGGTTTTGTGTTAAATGTTTTATGATACTGAAATTGAACTGCCTAAAGTTTTGTTTTTATATTCCTCTTTGTCTACTGTGTACTTTGAACTTTCATTCGATGAGTAATTATTTTCTTATAGTTCTTTTTGCTTAAAACCAACATATATTTAGGGACATTGAATGTATATGACTTCCTGAGCATTTTTTGCTTTGAGCATTTTTTTGCATATATCAAGAATTATATATTCACTCCATATACTCATCTAACCTCTAATTTTTTTCTTAGTTGAATATCTGTCTTATCTCTGTAAAGATATTTTTACTTATATGTTCTTCACATTCATAAAGTATTTTATGGAAAAGATCACAAAATATATAAATGACAAATGCTTCAGAAAGTGTTTTGAAGAAACATATAAACATCTAAAGTTCAATTATGCACAGATCCAATTTCTGAAGACTTCATTTTTCATAAATATTTAATATATTATATTGCTAGACCATAATAATTCAGTAATAGAAGTCTCATAGCTCAAAAATAGAAAAGAACACTATTCTTGTCAGAGCTAGGCGGTCCCTGGGACTTCATATACAAATAACTTTTCTCAGTGACTTTATAGGTTCCCTGGAACTACTCAATATGAGAGAAACCATGATTATTTTTGTCTTTCAGAATTGCTTCTTTTACAATAGAAAGTAAAGCATAAATAACTTTCCCTCATTATCTTTATTTACAGAATCTTGATTTGCATTTGTCTAGTGTACTATTTAATAATCTTAATTGGATCATTGTTTTATTCACCTAAAAATAGCCACTGAAACATTATACACAATCATTTTGTACCAGACCAGCCAGACCATTTGTGAAAGAACAAATCCTTCTATAAGCAGTGTCATGTAGTCCCCTACATACTGGAAAAAAAATAACTAGTTGTGAATCACAAGTCCCTAGAGAAAACTATACTTTTCTTTTTATAAGTCTAGAAAGGGGAAAAAAAGAATTTTAGCTATCTGGTACATTAATCTTCAAGAATACTGAAATATATAGTTTGTGTTGAGGGTAATTTTTACCCTGTGAATATTTCACATCACTTTTTTGTATGAGAGAAAAATATTACTTTCACTCAACTCGTTACTGCTGACAGCATATTATATGAGAAGACATTATATTGTGAAATAGCAAAATGTTTCCCATCTCAAAGCAGTTTCAAAGATGGAAGGAAATTACATTTCTTTCATTTTATATTCCCATTTCTAATCACTAATTTCTGCAATCAGGTATGAGGGTGGTGAACTGTGGAATTGGGAAATTTCATTTTCCAGCACCCTGCTCATAAAAAGCATGCAAAAGAAATCCATTAACCTCTCTTCAGAAGTAGCAGAAGGAAACTAACTTCTGTTTGAGTGGCAATTGCACTGGCTCAAGAAGAACAAATGCAAAGGGATCTTTGCCTAATCAGCTATCTAAGGGAGCAAAAGTTTTGTTTTTTACATTTTCCACAAGAGCAAACTTTCCGCAGGAAATGACCACACTGGAGACTCTCAAGTTTGAGTTCGGTTATCTTACAGGACTGAATTTGCTGTTGCTGTTCAATCGCTCACTCATGTCTGACTCTTTGCGACCCCATGGCCTGCAGCACGCCAGGCTTTCCTATCCTTCACCATCTCCCAGAGCTTGTCAAACTCCTGTCCATTGAGTCCGTGATGCAAACCCACCATCTCGTTCTCTGTTGTCCCCTTCTCCCCCTGCCTTCAGTGTTTTCCAGCAGCAGGTCTTTTCCTGATGGTGGAGAGTTGTGACAAAATGTGGTCCACTGGAGAAGAGAATATTGAACCACTTCAGCATTCATGCCTTGAGAACCCCATGAACAGTATGAAAAGGCAAAAAGTACTGAATAATTATCATGAGTAATCAGTATGTGGTTTTGTTTGCTTCTATCCTAAAATAAGTTTTTCATCGGGTTGGATACTTTCTTACCTGCTACTCATTTCTTTAGGACTCTTGTAGGATGTCAACTTTTCCATGGTGTTGGTCCTGATTCATCCAAGTTTTGTAGGAAGTTAGGTATTTTATTTCTCTCCCAGCATCTTGTTCTTAATTTTATTATAATTCTTACCATATTAGATGCATTTTTTATGTCTTAGTATTGAATTCCACAATGTAAGTTTCTCCAGGCATGAATACTATCTTCTATTCATTCATCTCTATATCTAGTGTACTCCTGGGGATTTTCCCAAAAGTCAGCTCAGAATCAAGGATTCAAGTGCAAGTAGTTTATTTGGTAAGTACAGAGAACTCTGGTTTTAAAAAATTGGGTAAGTGACACAGGATAGGGTAAATTATTAAGTGGAGAACTGTTAAGTATATCACTATTGGGGGGAAACTTGAAAAAATGATCCAAATCCTAGTCCTCTGAATTCTCATTCCTGAGAAGGAAAGAAGTTCGGTAACTGAACACTGACTGATTCAGGGCTGCTATTTCAAGTCCCTGGCATTCCTTGGCATTTTCAGATGGCTGCCTTGCAATCAGAGGTACCACAGTTTTTTGTTTTTTAAAGGAAAATGACCCTCAGGCACATACCTTCAGATACTGGCACTCAGAAGCCTAGCAGAACACACACAAAGTTTCAAGAGATATGAAATATGTAGTGGATGCTACAGTCTGCATTTTATACTGTTCACATTCATTCACACCTCACGTTAAACCCTTTAATACAGTTAAATACAGCTTCTTTAATACAGTTGCCAGCCACAACTTCTGGGGAGGGGGACATGTAATAAAAAGAGAGTTAGTTGGACAAATTATAGTTTTCATTACTGCAACTGATGTCTTTTCCTTTACCACTCATTCCAGATTCCTAGCGTGTATGTTCCAGTATGCTTGCCTGATGGTGTGATGCAGACCTCTTACCTGAGGAGCCAGAGGCCTTTGCTACCATGTCCCTGTTAGGCTGAAGTTGGTACAGGCACCCAGCTCCAATTATTACTAGATATAGAAGCATAAAATGTCCAAGTGACTCTCCTTTCCACACTATACAGTGGCAATTTTGCCTCTTCCTCATTACCAGGGTCAGTTCCCTATTCTGGCATAAGAATTTCTCTGCCTGTGGTCTACTGGCCGATCAGGTGTAGCCACACCTTTCTCTTCTGTGTGCTGCACTTAGTGATGCTGTGATCTCGACTAGATAATTCATCTTCTCTATTTTGCCCTATGCCTCCTGTTCTGTGGATCCTCTTTAGTGAATATTGGTGAGAGACTCAGAGGTTCATCATCTCTGTGCCTAATCCTGTAGGTGCATCCACATATGTTTCTCCAAGAACAGCTTGTTTCATATTTAAATGTTATTTCAAGTCCCTGGCCAACCAGCTAAGCCATTTGCTACTGCTCAGTATTTAGTGAACACATTTATCTGAGGTCAGCTCTACCTCTGCACAAATTTATCTAAGCTCAGGCCACTGAGATATATTTCTCTCCTCATGAATTTCAGAAACACACTTTACTGGGATTCTCGTGTAGTAACAGTGCATTGTAAGCTTCTGCCAATATATCTATCCAACCATTATGAATCGAACCTTAGTTTTTCTCTTTTCCAATAGCTGGCTATGGGGAGCCTAAGAGACCATAGGTAGAAGCTGTGGGAGAGGCATCCATAAGACAGGAATAGATGATGTGTTCACCTGCGTTGTAAGCTACTTGTATTCTCTAATCTAATTGGGTCTGACCCATAACATTCAGATTCAGTTGTGTGATGAATTGCTTTGCACCTGTATTTCAGTTGTGTGATGAATTTGCATTTGCACCTCTGTAACTCAGTTTTGTAATATCTGGCTCAGGATGGGCAGCTCTGGTTACAAAGTCACTTAATACCTCATGCTCAGTTGCCCAGCATGAGGTAGGGCCAAAAAGCAAGTCAGGAGCTGCTTTTAAAACAATGAATTCTTCTTTCCTGTAGTTGGTATGTCCTTGCCTTGACACCTCACCACCCTCCCTCTGTCTGGATCTTTGTCAGGATACTTTTATTTTGATTTGACCAAATATTTTAACACAGCATTTTAATGTGCCAAATAACTTTAAATGGACAACTTTCCAAATCATCTAATACTTGGGAATGAAGCTGTGTTTTCAAATGTGATATGTACTGTCTTCAAAATATGAAGAAGCCTACCAAGATCTGTGCCTTTTTCTTAGTGATAAGGGGGGCATAGCGCCTTAGCTTGTCCTTTATCGTGGAGAAGATGTATTGACATACCTCTAATGTCTGGACACCTATTAACCATACTTGTGTGACATTCTGAACCTTTTTATGATTTATATTAATGTTCTAAGATATACAGGGTTTTACTAGGGCAGCCAGTACACTTGCCACTTATCTTTTCTAAGTCAGATGAACATGGTATAGAATAGTATACCATACTATACATGGCCCTTAGTATAGTAGATCAGTGGGAAATAATGTGAAATGTCCAGATGATCTAGGTCCTTTTTGACTTTATGACCAAGAGTGAGAGTTAGTAGTATTCTGTGATGAAACTGAATCTATGCTGCTGTTTATTCCAGGTGAATATAAGTGATTCTGATTCTTTATGACAGGGACTGAAAGAATATATTTGCTATGTCAATAGCTGGATGCCAACTCCCAGAGGTTACATAAAATCTGCTAGTGAACATACCGCATGCAATAATTATGATTAGGACTATCACTTAAATATTTATGGTAGTCTCTCATTATTGTGATCTATTTTTGTGATCACTATTGTGACTGTTTTTAGGGACTAGACTAGTAGAATAAACAAAGATATTAAGTGGAACTGTGACCCCTAGGTCCTTTAAGTTATTAAGAGTGGCACTAATCTTTATCATTCTACCCAGAACATAGCATTACTTCCAATTTATGCATTGGTCAGAGAAAAGAAAGCAGTGTGAAAGCTTTGTCTAAGCTATACTTACCATTATAACTTTTACTCTAGAAGACAAGAAATTGATGTGGGAATCAAGCCAGCTATGAAGTATATACATCCTGGGGAAGCCCTTGGCAGACCTGGAGAACCAACAGACACACTGTGAGATAGGGTTTGGCCATGCTCCCATTTACCATATGTCCCCATTCTAATAGTTGGTCATAGTGGTGTTTTGAGTCTTCAAGTACTATTGTCATCTTAGATTGTATATTCAAATATCATACTAAGTTTAGTATGTTCATTTTCCCAGTGCATAAATATTCTGATAAATGACTAAAGTTTTCTTTGGGGAATATTGGGGGAAATAACTACTAAATACAATTGTTATGACTTTTTGGGTTCTTTTGCAAGATGAACTGGCCTCCACTTTCAACAATGTGCTAGGGGTTATGAGGCTGCTGCATATGGAAACTGGTTTTCCATTGTGGCCACTAATGTTAGCCTTCAGTTGTCTGATTCTTGATCTTTTCCAGTTGTATAAATCAATATTCTATCTCACCTATTGGAACTTATAAGTGTATTAACTATTACCATAGATTTCTGTAAGTTGGATTCCCTCCAGTAATGTCCACTTTGCTTCTCGGAGTTAAGTGCTGCTACATGACTGGTACTATTCCATAACTGTGTTATCTTCACTAACCCTAGACCTCAATACCATAGAGGTTTACCCTACTGGCCACCTGATGTGAAGGGATGACTCATTTGAAAGGACACGGATGTTCGGGAAGATTGAAGGCAGGAGGAGAAGGGGATGGCAGAGGATGAGATGGTTCGATGGCATCACCGACTCAATGGACATGAGTTTGGGTAAACTCCAGGAGTTGGTGATGGACAGAGAGGCTTGGCGTGCTGGTTCATGGGGTCGCAAAGAGTCAGACACGACTTGAGTGGCTGAACTGAACTAAACTTACCCTACTCTCAATCCTGACTTACAAAAAAATAGCATACAGTGAGCTTCTTAATATCAGTAGCATCCTCTTCACCATTATTACTGTTATAGTAAAGTAGGTATTTCTGGTCATTATTAGGGAATAGAATTTGCTGATATGTCATAAGTCTTTGGGAATAAACCCTTTCACTCTTCCCCTTTGGTGCCTTCCTCAGTACTCTATCAAGGCATCCTAGTCAATCATTCATATGATCTGTTCCTAGGAAGCTTCTAATATTTCCTGACAGTAGACAAAAGTTAGCCGTTGCATGCAGCTCTGTTAGTGATAAACATTTTCTTTCTGAAGAAGAAAAAATACTTCCCCTGGGCCACATTGAAACATGCTGTTAATTATTTGCCTAGAATATACAAGGGGCTGCTGCTACTGCTGCTAAGTCGCTTCAGTCATGTCCGACTCTGTGGGACCCCATAGACGGCAGCCCACCAGGCTCCCCTGTCCCTGGGATTCTCCAGGCAAGAACACTGGAGTGGGTTGCCACTTCCTTCTCCATATACAAGGGGAGATGGGGTCAAATCTCAAAAAGGGCAGTTATCATTTTTTGAAGCTTCTGCCTCCTGTGGAATCTCTGCATGGTCTCCAGACAAGGGTAGTTTTCCACCCTTGCAGGGCAACGAGCCACTTCTACAGTCCCAGAGCATTCATGGAATCTGGAGGTTCAAGGTTCTTAAGTACATTCACACAGATGTCCCTATCTAAATGTCAAGGTCCCTGGACTTCTGTATCAGAGTCCTTACTTTAGCAACAAAAACTTCCTAGGATTAGGCGGGGCAGAGTTGGGGGGGTATAGCTAAATAAATGCTGCAATTTTGCTTCACTCATAATCTGGTCCTCAGCCTTGCTTTTGGTCCTGTAGCCCACCAGCTACAGGCAATGAGGGACTTTGACATAAAGAAATTCTGGCTCTAACATTAGGATCTGAATTGGCAGTTGGCTTTCCTTTCTTTACTGTATCACTGGCACTTAGTGAGAGCCAACCAGCTCCATCATTCTGAAATTTCCCATTATTATCATATGATCCAAATTCCTGAAATTTTATACAGTTTGGACATCCTTCTTTATCTCTATCCTACCCCAGTTCACTACAGATGAGGCTTAATAATTGTGATATTATAGCATTCTAGAGGTTATATTCCCTGGTACGGGCTTCTTATCACTTGACTTCAGCGATTCAGGAACTGCATTTGGGAACCACATTAAATGAGTCTTAGTGTGGGTTCTTCCAGTAGCAGATTCAAAGATAAGAATTAGAGGTCAAATAACTACTTGAAAGTGCAAAGAACTCAATACTTGGAAGTGGGGGCTTATACAGGAAATAATACAGAAAAGAGAAAGCTGTCAATAGTGGTTAGGTAGTAAGTGTGTTTCAGAGCTATTTAATATGGATCTAGGATATCATAAAATTCTGGGAAAAGATGAAAACCATGTATCTAAAAGTATTCTATCCAACGAATAAGAGAATTAGGCTATTCATATACCAACTCCTGACAGTTCTTCATTGAGAGCTGTTGTAGTAGTGATGACAGTGGGTTCCAAGTATGAAAGTGTTACATCTTTCAGCAGTTTCAAGGAAAAAAAACAACTCTCTCAGGCACAGAGATAAACATGTTTGCACTTAATGGACTTCATAGAGAGTATTTATTATAAATTGCATGTGGAATACTTTTTTCAGAAAAATACATGACTGTTGTCAACAACTGTGGGAATACTGGGCCCCTTGGAATTTAACTTTCATAGGAAGACAGTTAAACAGTTCTAAAGAAATTTTATTCAAAATAAGCATTATTAAAGTACAAAGGGTTCAATGTTGAATATATGCAAAATGTAATGCAAAAATATAGCTTAAAGTTTTTGGTAGTCCAGTTTGACAGGTGATTGTTGAGAGCCCTGTGAATTGGCACTTTTGACACAGGAAATGAAGGGTCACAGAAGTTTTGAGCCAATATATGAAACTACTTAATGCATTTGTGTGAGTATACAACCCCTGAAATCTCAAGGATCATTATAGAATTCATATTTTCAATTGTGTAAACTTTGTTAAATTGAAGAAAAATCATATGTATCAACAATAAAAAGACAAACAAAATTAAATATCAATATAAATATTATATACAAGTGCTGCTGCTGCTGCTGCTAAGTCACTTCAGTCGTGTCTGACTCTGTGACCCCATAGATGGCAGCCCACCAGGCTCCCCTGTCCCTGGGATTCTCCAGGCAAGAACACTGGAGTGGGTTGCCATTTCCTTCTTCAATCCATGAAAATGAAAAATGAAATAGAAGTTGCTCAGTCGTGTTCGACTCTTAGTGACCCCATGGACTACAGCCTACCAGCTCCTCCATCCATGGGATTTTCCAGGCAAGAGTACTGGAGTGGGGTGCCAGTGCCTTCTCCGATATAAGTTCTAGATTTCTTTATTTAATAGTAACTTTATCTGTAGTGGATACTAAACTGTACTTCATCTGACACATCTGAAGAATATGTCTTCTACCAGAAACTATGGAGCCACAGTGGTTAACTCGTGAGCTTGGAAGTAGGGTATAGTCTCAGAGCCTCACAATTTATAAGGCAAAGAGAATGAAAGGCTCAAACAAAAAAGATTTATGCCCTGAATCTTGGAAGATTTTAAACCATTCATGTTCACTTAAAATAGGGCAAAGGAAATTAGAATTTTGTTTTTAAGAAAGTAGGTATTTGGAGATGGCTGTTGGATGAATAACAAAAGCACATGCACAATTTTCTGTAAGGCTAATAAATGCTTTGTAAGATCATTTTGGTTATTGATATGTATTTAGTAATTCCAGATATTTCATAGATATTTAGTAACTACACAAATCATTTTATAAAAGTGGATTATGGCTCGATTATTTGCTTTTAAAAATAATTTATGAATGTATAAAGTGAAATATGAACATTTTAAAGCCCAAATATAAAATATAAACTAAATATTCATTTTTAGTTCACAGTGGGTGAACAAATGCAAGTTTTTTTTTAATCTCCCTTTTTCAAAATCTCACTGAATGAGAGAGAAACCATAAAAAATAAATCATTGCCAATATTGGAAAATGTGGAAGGAAGCCATTAGTCAATGAGAAGGAAAAAGAATTTCTGATAATGTAAATAAAGATGGTAGATTAGACTGATCAATTCTAATGAAACTAAGATTCTTGCAAGATTGCACTGAGCCTACTATTTTTAATTATATATTATATGGAATAGAAAGTTCAGAACCATTCTTATATATAAATGAATATTTGCCATAAGACTTGTTTCTATACTTGGAACAAAAGTAATTACATTTCCATTTTATATCCATGCATAACAACAAATTCTGGGTAAATCTAAGATTTCAATGAAAAATATACTAATGGCATAAATAGCAATATAATAAGAAAGATGACTTCACTCTTTGCATGGTGAAAATTTTCAAAAGAAAAAATTAAAAAAAAAAAGAAAAAATAAATCTGTCTTTAAGGATACACTTTGTATGTGAAGGGCCTTCCAAATGGGGGAAGAAAAGCTCTTAAGAAAAACTTACCTGAATAAAAACAGTCTTGTGCATATCAATATTCATTGTAATCAATACCCAAATAGAGCCACAGATTAAAAGAACATTTGAAACTCCTACAAATCAACTTGAAAAAGACAAATGACTTCAATGTTTTGGCAATAATATCTGATAAACAAAAAACTGGCTAAATTTTGAACTGATTACTTGGGCCCAAATACTCAAACTTGATAACACTGAGTCTTAGCAATGGGAGAGGGTTTTTTTTTTTTTTAATGTAGTATGTGTGGAAGAATGATTGATATAATCTTTTTGAGGGAAATTTGGAAGAATACATAAATTATCAAAGTTTGCCTTCATGTTGCTACAATGATTCCAGGTAAAGACTCTGTCCTAAAGAACTGTCCTCCAGACATGTGCAAAAAAGATTTCTCTATGAGAATATCAGTTATAGCTCTGCTAATAATAGCAAACAATTAGAAATGAAACTAAACATTCAATAAAAAGGAGGGGTTAATTAAATAATATGTTTGTAAGTGGACTATTTTGTAATTAATAGATTAGTCAATCCCATCAGATTGCTTTGGTATATGAATGAGCTTCCCTGCTGAGACCAGGAAAACCTACCAGTCAGACTAACCTACAATGAATAAATAAATAGAACCTCTTAATAGGGTGAGATACATTTCTCCTTTCTAGTTCAGATAATGTATTACTGTGAACACTTATCTGGAAAAATAATTCTTATCTAGAGTGTACTTGAAATAAGGTGTTAAATACACACACACATTTTCTTTTGTAATTTAATTTTCAGATAAGAAAATCAAGAAATCATTGTGAATCCTGTTTGAAGTTGACTAAATATATACGTGAGACATTTTTTCAGGCAATAAAATGACAATTAATGCATTTGTAGGTGATATACTTATCACTGAATACTAGTTAAAGGATCACATTGATGTCTAGGAAATTTATACATTCATTAAAGTATGAAGTGAAAAACCAAAGCTTGGAAACTTGTCTAAAGTAACCACTGTGATATGTGACAGTAAGTGTAATAACATTTGACAACAAAAGATGTGCCATTTAAAATAGGGGATTATCATTAGGTATCTCATCTAACAATTTTTGACTGACCTGTTTCATGTTTATTTCCGAGTCTAGCTGTTTCAGGTATGCCCAGGCTTACTTCTGTTCTTCAAGTAACAGATGCATAGCTGATATTTGAAAATAACTTTTATTTTTCTTGAATTGTTTCCTTTCTTTAATTGATTCCTTCTCTTTAAAAGACAAGTCAATATGTTCCTGTGTGTGTGTGCTAAGTCACTTCAGTTATGTCCGACTCTTTGCCGTCTTATGAACTGTGACCTGCCAGGTTCTCTATCCATGAGATTCTCCAGGCAAGAATACTGGAGTGGGTTGCCATGCCCTCCTCCAGGGGATCTTCTCAACCCAGGGATTGAGCTGGCATCTCTTTTGTCTCCTGCATTGGCAGGCAGGTTCTTTACCACTAGTGACACCTGGGAATTTCCTATGTACCTGTAACAAATACCTTCAACATGTTTCTGCCAAACAAAGATTTTTGAGAGTAGAAATGAGAAAATAGTATTGAACAATCTTGATTTCTATAAAAACTTACTTATTGGTTAAAATTATAATACTTCAAACTCAGAGATTGAAGTAATATAACCTCTAGTGATGACATTAATTGGCATTTCCTTTAGCTGCTTGAGGGCTTCCCTGGTAGCTCAGATGGTAATGAATTTGCCTAAAATGTGGGAAACTCAGATTCAGTCCCTGGGTTGGGAAGATCCCCTGGAGAAGGGAATGGCTACCCACTCTAGCATTCTTGCATGGAGATTTCCATGGACAGAGAAGCCATGGAATCACAAAGAGTTGGACATGACTGACTAACATTTTAGCTGCCTGAGCTAAATAATAGATTTTACAGAGAAAGTGCATGGAAATAATTTCAAGGAAATACATTTTTGGAATGTCTCCACTTGAATAAAATGAGTTCTAAGCTACTCCTACAACTTACAAATCTGACTTTATTTCCGTTTATGTAATCTTTCTAAGCTTTGGTTTCCTCATCTATAAAGAGGGTGCATATACTTTTTCACACATACATATATTACATTTATTGTTTTCCACCAAGATCTAAGTATTAAATGAGATAATTGAATAAAATACATAATGTGGTTTCAGACCCATAGCAAGTAATCAAAAACGTCTAACCAGTTACATTAGGTCAGAAGTGGCATAGTAGATAAAAGGCTTCTTGATTGTCTTTGAAAATTGTCATTTGTCTTTCACATTTTTAATCTTGGAACTTCTCTTCAACTTCACTCTATTGGCAATGCTGTAAATTAGGAATGTGTTCACCACATTTAATGTTGCCAAGATTCCTTTTAATTTGAACAGTTTTCATTTTAACTACATATGATAACAAGATAATAATTGATCAAATTGCATTGTCAATAAACTAAGTTTTCAATGTTAAAGTGACCATCAGAATCATATCTAGGATTTTTCTAAAACTTCATAAAGTTCTTGAAATAATGGTCATGTCCTTAAAAATCTAAAGGGATAGTAACGTGTCATTCTTCCTTCTACTTCCTCTGTCTTCCTCCTAGTAGTTTCTAAAATAGTATTGAAACTGGGTTAATGTTAAAAAAAATAAACATCCCTACCTTACATCAAAATCTAAAACAGTTTAATCTTTAAGGGAATTAAATTTTTAAACATATTTAAGAAATGCAAGAAAATATTGGCAAATAATTATCTGACTTGTGGATGCAACAGTCCTTTTAGTCTTGTGATTACTCTGCAGAAACAGAATAGTACCTCAGCTGAGATCTAGTTCAGATGTCAGGACAGATGATGCCACACACATTCCAAGAGAATATGAAAATCTTTCTTACATAATGAGGCTTTGGGGAAGGGGTGGGACAAGCTTCCAAGGCTGCTCTGAAAATAACCCAAGAGAGCAAGGAAAGGAGACTGGCGTAGGGTTTTGATTTGTGGTTAGGAGTGGCCTTTAGATGCGTTTTCCCATGGGTGAGGAGGAGGTTGCGTGGTCTAAGTTTCCCCTGCCTGGCACCAAAGGAGGGAGTGCCCAGGCTTTCTTATCAATTTGCCCAGATGTGGAGCAGAAGGAGAGAAGTGAGATCTGAAGCTTGGAAGTTGTCAGAAGTCAAACACCAAAAAGTGGAGTCTAATTTTTATTACATTAAGTGTTCATTCAAACATAGAGGTCATAAGCAGGAAATCACTGATGCACAGTTTTATAATATTCAGCAAATATGAAAGCCCTCCATACTTAAAATGAATAAAATTAAAGTATAGACATATTTTAAGATTTGTAGAAATGTTAATAACAACAAAAATTTCTAACTAATGAATATGATAAAGGTAAAACTTATTGAGGAAAAATAGTCGAAGATTATGTATATACAGCTAATTTATGAAATGGCTAAATGCTTGTTAAAAAAATCCTCAATAGCATCAAGAAAACATTTTTTGAAGACTACAAGTCAGATATCACCTTCTTCCTCTGGCAAATGCCACAGATTTTTAAAATATTTATCAAAAGATTAGCTGGTCATTCTGAGAAATGGCAGTTTTGTGTACCACTGATGAAAGTTGTGATGGAACAGTGCTGGAACTAAGTGTCAAAATCTTTAAAAGTGTGGAAATTCTTTGATCTTGTAGTTGCATTTAAAAAATGTTTGTTCAGGGAAGTAAAATAGATATACATAATTATTGACCTTGAAGAATGACCACCATAGAGTGTAAATAATTAAAATCTATGAACATAGGAACAATTACACATAGAACATTTCACAAATGATTGCATATAAATGATGTCACATTTACATAATTTACATCTATGTAGTCATTACAATGATGTGGGAAATATATCTTTCCCAATCCAGGCTACCTCCTTCTTTAATCTGGACTAAAGAGTAGCCCACATTTCAACTCTCTGCCTCTGCTCCTCTCCCAGCCCACAATGTTCCATTCTCCATCTAGAGGTTACTTATTTTTAAAGAAAATCAAACATAGCACTCTTCTGCTTTAATAATTATTTTAATTATCTTTTATGTAAGTTAAAAAATTGTTGAGGTTGGATTTTGTTTTAACTTAAATGAAAAGTAAGCCACATCATCATCTAGCAGTCCCACTTCTGTACCCACAACAATTGAAACTGATATCTCTAAAAGATAGCTGCATTCCCCAGTTCACAGTAACACTATCCCATTAGCCAACACATGTAAACAACCTAAATGACTAACAACAGAAGAATGATAAAGAAAACTTAGTATATACACACAGTGGAATATTATTCAGTCATAACAATAAGGAAATCTTGCTACATACGACAATGTCATAAACTTGGAAAACATGCTGAGTGAAACAAGCCAGATACAGAAAACAAGACTACATGATTCCACTTATATAACATATCTAAAATAGCCATGCTCATAGAAACAGTGTAGAATGGTAGTTGCCAGGTACGGAAGGAAGTGGAGAATTGTTGTTCAGTGGGTATAAAATTTCAGTGATGTGAGATGAATAAATTCTAGAGATCTACTGCACAGTATGGTAATATATTAAACACTTAAAATTTTGTTAAGAGGACAGAGCCCATGTTAACTGTTCTTTTCACAATTTAAAAAATTAATAAAATCTGAACTTATAACCAGAATCACTGCAGGTGGTGACTGCAGCCATGAAATTAAAAGATGCTTGCTCCTTGGAAGAAAATCTATGACCAACCTAGACAGCATGTTAAAAAGCAGAGACATTATTTTGCCAACAAACGCCCATCTAGCAAAAGCTATGGCTTTTTCAGTAGTCACATATGGATGTGAGAGTTGGACTATAAAGAAATCTGAGCCCTGAAGAACTGATGCTTTTGAACTGTGGTGTTGGAGAAGATTCTTGAGAGGCCCTTGGGCAGCAAGGAGATCCAATCTGTCAATCCTAAAGAGAATCAGTCCTGAATACTCATTGGATAGACTGATGCTGAAGCTGAAACTCCAATACTTTGGCCACTTGATGTGAAGAACTGACTCATTGGAAAAGACCCTGATGCTGGGAAAGTTTGAAGGTGAGAAGAGAAGGGGATGATGGAGGATGAGATGGTTGGATGGCATCACCGACTCAATGGGCATGAGTTTGAGTAAGCTCTGGGAGTTGGTGATGGACAGGGAAGCCTGGCGTGCTGCAGTCCATGGGCTCTCAGAGTTGGACATGACTGAGCAACTGAACTGAGCGAACAACTTCTGACCATGACTTCCATAATCTGGCATAACAGCTCTCCCATTTTCACCTCATTATCAAACTCTTCTTTGCTTAATAGTGAAAGTGAAAGTGTTAGTCGCTCAGTGGTGTCTGACTCTTTGTGACCCAATGAACTGTAGTCCACCAGGCTCCTCTGTCCATGGAATTCTCCAGGCAAAGAGCTAGAGTGAGTTGCCATTTCCTTCTCCAAGGGATCTTCCCAATCCAGGGATCAAACCCAGGTCTGCATTGTAGGCAGATTCTTTATAGTCTGAGCCACCAGGGACAGTCCTTGCTCAAAATTTCCCACAAATTCTGACATTTTAATTTTTCTTTTCCATTACATTGAAATTTATCCTCCCTCTAGGGGTTTATATAGTTTCTTAATGCAACCCATGAATGGTTCTATCTCATTACTCAGGCCATATTTCAAATGTCAGATTCTTCTCTCGTGACTACTCACTGAATTATATACCCTTTGTCTTTTCCCTGTCATGGTTTCTTTATGTTATCATGTTGTGTTTTTTTCTGATAATTATAATTATCGGACTTTTTGTTGTTCCTTTTTTATTTTTAGTTTCCTTCCTACCACAATGTAGGCTTCAAAATCAGAAGGCTGACTATCTAGAACAGTGTTTGCACAAATCAGGTGCTCAGTAAATAGCAACTGATTAAATGAATATATAAAGAGCAGAAGTATTAAGCGACAATATACAATCAGAACTATGTATGGATAGCAAAGAGTAAGTAATTTTCCCTTGTTTATCCTCTTCTGGATCTTTAAAATTTTCCCCATCAACATGCATCATATTTATATAAAATAAACTATAAAAAGTGTGTAACTTAAAACCTTTAAAATGCCATGATTTATTTTGCTTAATTATTTTCTTGAAATGCTATATACTAAATTTAATTTAACTTCTCTTGCTTTCTTAGTATTTTGAAGCGTCTCAACAAAAGAAAATAGCAACTTGATGTACTTGGTGACTTCTAAGACATTTTCCAGATACTGTAATCAAATTCTATAGGAGGTGGTTAATCTAGAAGGTAAAAAGGGCAAAATTAATCCATAAAAATCATATAATCTAGAGCTGTCTTCTAAAAGTTCCTATTTTAAATGTGGTTACTGTGATTTCTCTCTTGTTCTTACAAATTAAGGAAAAGAATTAAACATTTGAACATTTCCATTTGTTTGCTCCAAGTAATCACAAATTGATTCTGGGAGAAAAATGAAGTAGTGATAGTAATACAAAAGTATTATGAAAATGAAATTTAAATGCTTTTTCTTTTCTTGGGTCTGGGAATTGTGCATCTTGCCTTACACTGCATATTTTCCAGCTTTCATGGGGTGAAATAAAATTAATGGGAAAAATTTGTACTAGCAGAGCCCAAGCTAAAGTCTGTAAAAATCATTATTGGTGTACTCATTATTGACACATGCCATATTCCTTATCCAAATGTATAATTTTATTAAGATTGTTTTGTATAATGAACCATTAATTTCATAGAAACACAAATTGAACCCCTAAAGGCAATAAATATCAAAAAAGTGAGTCATTTTCCACCCTTAATAGCAATTTGAAAAACAGAGATTTCAGAAATAATCCAGTAAAATATATTGCTATGTTCCTGGTCATTTTTGGTCAGTAACATGGATTTTTCTGGTATGGAAAAATACAGCCTTACATTTTGCTCAGACAAAATTTCCACATCAAGAAGATAAAATAATTTAAAAGTGAGAAGCATTATATTCTTATAAGCTTATTCACAGGAATACTTTGCACTTTTGGTTATCAATTACCTTGCTTCTCATTTGAATAGTTGTTGATTTGGCCTTATAATTACATAACTTCCTATTTATGCTTTGTAATATGGAATGGAAGTTTAATTAAAAAATCAATAATGGACATAGCAGAGGAAAGAATTAAAATGCATCTCAGCAAGATTGTTCATGGATGTCAAAACAAATCAGCAGGAGTGTAGAAGGCTCTGTCTCAATTATATTTTGAGGGAGGGTATGAGAATGAAGAGAGAATTAGTTTCCTCTTCTTTATTGCTTAAACTATAAAACTATGAAGCATTTAATGTCTTCTGGGAGCTCACTCAATGTTTGGAAAAATAAGGCTTGATTCTGTGGAATTTGATGCATTTCTTTCCAGAATATAAGCTCATCAGAGTTAGTGTGCTAAGTAAATGCTGGAAACAGGGTGAAAGAAGAAGGGGAGAAAAAAGCAATAAAATAAATGATGAAAAGGCAAGGCGCAAGTGCCAACCACATTAATAACACTCATTTTGAAGGGTAATATTTAAGTAGGCATAGAAAGTGAGCCACTTGAGAATTGAGATTAAAATTAAATCACATGCTTGTTCAATAATTATTTGACTAGGAGCTAAACACATTCATTAACAAATGCAAATGATTCTTTTAATTAGACATCAACAAATGAGGTCCAATAGCAGAAACCATGCTACTTGGTCTTGATAGATTTTCATTATAGAGCTTCAACATCTCCATAGTAATTCCCTGAGATTCCTTTACAGTCACTCACAAAGAATGTGAGTTTAAAACTGTTTTAACATTTTAATATATCTATAAATGTGCTTAAAGTCTACCACAATAAAGGTGAAAAGGAGAAGCTTGTTTCTTTATATTTCTAATTGGCATTCCATTGTGCAGATATAGATATATCAGAGTTTGTTAATCCATTCACCCATCAAAAGACATTGGGGTTGTTTCCAACTCTTGGTAGTTGTGAATAAAGCTACAGTAGAATATTCATGAACAGGTCTTTTTGTGGACATAACCCAGAAGTAGTATTGCTGGACCATATGGAAAGTATATGTTTAACTTTGTAAGGAATGGCCAACCCTTTGTCCAGAATACCTGGACCATTTTGCACTCCTACCAGCAATGCTCAGGAGTTCTAGCAGCTGCAAATTTTTGCCAGTGCTTGCTATTATCATTCCTGACATTCCAAGTTTGCTTCTGCTATGATTTCCTTCTGTCTGAAAAAGTTCCTTTAGAAGTTTTTAGAAAAAATGTAATACCAAGAAATTCTCTCAATTTTTCTTCATGAAAATGCCTTAATTTCACCTTTATTCCTATTTCTTTGAATATAGACTTATGCTGGTATTTGAAATATCTATTATTTGGCTTGAAGAATCCTTAAAGAAAGATGGAGTCATAATTGTATAATATCAGGCCATTATGATTTAATTATCAAAATGGAACTTCAAAACCTTATCAGAAAAAAAGTTATTATAGGTTAAAAGGTAAAGGATGGGTTATTCCATACATAATTTTCAGCATTCAATAAAATCTATATTCAATATAAATAATAGACAAGAGGAAAATTAGATATTTTTAAAAGACCCACAGGTTATCTGGATATTAAAAATTCTAGATGCTAAAATAGTTGTGAATAATACATTCAAGAAAATATATGACAAAATGAAATCTGAAAAAGAAATGCACAGAAATAGAGCAAAGAGTCAACAACAAATGAAGAATTCAACAAATAGATTACAGCAGATTAGACTCAACAAGTAAAAGTATTAATGAGTTTCATGTTGGATCAGAATATATACAGACTAGAAATATATTAAGAAGCAAAATAAGAAAATAATATATGAGACCCATGAGTCACAAAATAAAAAATCTAAGAAATTTAATTGGATTTCCAGAAACCAAACTAGCCAAAGAATTACAAGTTTAGAGAACTAATATTTTATAATATGCTGAAAGCAAACTTGTTGAAACTTTTCCCTGAAAGAAGACATTATCTTTATTATACTACTGTAAATTAATAAGGATATACTGGAGCTTTTTTCAAAAAGCTAAAAATATAACTATCATATGACCCAACAATTCCACTTCTGGATATATATCTGAAGAAAATGAGAACACTAATTTGAAAAGATATATGCACCTCAATATTCATAACAACATTATTAATAAAGCCAAGATATGGAAGCAACTAAAGTACTCATCAACTGATGAAAGAATGCAGAAGATCTGGTACATATACATATCTATATGGATCTATATACATACATACAATGGGATAATACTCAGCTATTAAAAAAAAAGAATGAAATTTTACCATGGATAGACCTGAAGGGTATTATACTTAGTGAAATAAGTCAGACAGAGAAAGAGAAATACTCTTTATTATCACTTATATGCTGAATCTAAAAAAGAAAACAAACTAGTGAAACATAACAAAAAAGAAGCAGGCTCAGAGATGTAGAGAACAAGCAAGTGGTTACCAGGGAAGGTGGGAGGGGCAAGATAAGGGTATGGAAATAAGAAGTACAAACTACTGTGTACAAAATCAAAAGCTACAGGGAATATCGTATAGCACAGGAATATAAACAGTATTTTATAGTAACTATAAATGGAGTATAATCCATAAAAATTTTGTGCCACTGTGTTGCACACTTGAAACTAATATAATATTGTAAGTCAGCTATATCTCAATTAATAAAAAACAATCTCTATTCATCAACACATCATTAAGAAAGTTAAAGCTAAGACAAAGTGGGAGAAAAGTTGTCAACATACATTTCATGCAGAATTTTTATCAAAATATATAATAAAAGCTGCTACAAAACCATAAGAAAAAGGTAGAGAGCCAATTGAAATTAAGCAAGATATAAACTGATTTATACAAAGATTATGTACAAATGGCCATGAAGCAAATAAAAAAGTGATCATTTTCATCTTTCCTCAGGAAATGGAAAATAAAATGATGATATATCACTATACAACACACAAAATGCCAGGCTGGATGAATCACAAGCTGGAATCAAGATTGCTAGGAGAAATATCAATAGCCTCAGATATGCAGATGACATCACCCATATGGCAGGAAGCAAAGAGGAACTAAAGAGCCCCTAGGTGAGGGTGACAGACAGGAGTGAAAAAGCTGGTTAAAACTCAACATTTAAAAGCTAAGATCATGGCATCCAGTCCCATCATTTCATGGCAAACAAAGGAGAAAATTAGAAAGAGTGATAGATTTTATTTTCTTGAGCTCCAGAATCACTGTTGATGGTGACTGCAGTCTTGAAATTAAAGACACTTGCTCCTTGGAAGGAAAGCTATAACAAACCTAGACAGCATATTAAAAAGCAAAGACATCACTTTGCCACCAAAGATCTATATAGTCAAAGCTATGTTTTTTCCAGTAGTCACGTACAGATGTGAGAGTTGGACCATAAAGAAGGCTGAGTGCCAAATAATTGATGCTTTTGAACTGTGTTGTTAGAGAAGACACTTGAGAGTCCCTTGGACTGCAAGGAGATCAAACCAGTCAATATTAAAGAAAATCAACTCTGAATATTCACTGGAAGGATTGATGTTGCAGTTGGAGCTTCAGTACTTTGGCCACCTGATATGAGCAGCTGACTCATTGGAGAAGACCCTGATACTGGGAAAGGCTGAAGGCAAAAGAAGACAGGAGCAGCGGAGGATGAGATGGTTGGATAGCATCACCGACCCAATGGACATTATCGAGCAAACTCCTGGAGATGGTGAAGGACAGGGAAGACTCGCATGCTTCAGTCCATGGAGTTGCAAAGAGTCAGACATGATTTAGCGACTTAACAGCAACTTATCACTACACAATTTCCAGAATGGCTAAAATTAAAACAATAGGTTTTATAAGTAAAATGCAAAGCAAGTCTTATCTCAAAGTGCTAGTGGGGATGTAATTTGATATAATAATTTGTACTCACTATTGACATCATCTACTAAAGAAAGCCTTCCTCAGAGATCAATGCAAAGAAATAGAGGAAAACAATAGAATGGGAAAGCCTAGAGATCTCTTCAAGAAAATTAGAGATACCAAGGAAACATTTCATGCAAGGATGGGCACAGTAAAGGACAGAAATGGTACAGACCTAACAGAAGCAGAAGATATTAAGAAAAGGTGGCAATAGAAAATTATACAAAAAAGAACTTAATGACCCAGAGAGTCATGATGGTGTGATCACTCACCTAGAGTCAGAGATCTTGGAGTACAAACTCGAGTGGACCTAGGGAAGCATCACAATGAACAAAGCTAGTGGAGGTGATGGAATTCCAGTTGAGCTATTTCAAATCCTAAAAGATAATGCTGTGAAAGTGCCACACTCAATATGCCAGCAAATTTGGCAAACTCAGCAGTGGCCACAGGACTGGAAAAGGTCAGTTTTCATTCCAATCCCAAAGGAAGGCAATGCCAAAGAATGCTCAAACTACTGCACAAATTGCACTCATCTCACACACTAGTAATGTTCAAAATTCTCCAAGCCAGGCTTCAACAATATGTGAACTGTGAACTTCCAGATGTTCAAGCTGGTTTTAGAAAAGGCAGAGGAACCAGAGATCAAATTACTTTATTCCAAAGTGAAAAGGTATTTAAAAACATTTTGATTAAATAAACACAATGGAAATGTTCATTGTTGGCTTAAAATGATTGACCAAAGATCAAAGTATAACTTGTTGCTTTAGTGATTAAAATGAAAAGGAACACTAGTTATAGGCAGAGTGTAAAATAAAATGCAAGCAAATCAACTAGCTAAGATTTCACATTAGCTTTCTCAGAGTAAATCTATGGGTTGAAATAAGTATTGTATTCCTCATTCTCTTAAGGATTCATTTAAAATAATTAGATTTTTTTAAATAAAGTGAAAATGCATATAGCACGTAGACATATATAGATACATGTATTGATAGACATATATAGATATATATATTAATACGGATATATAGATATGCCATTGCACAGATGAAAATGCATAGCTATCCATCTGTATATCTTCTTGTTGCTTGCAACTGAGATGGTACAATTATTGTTTTCTTTCAAGGACTTCAAATATTTGATAGAAATAAATAGATCCTTCTGAAAGAAATAACATTTGAGCATATTTTCCATTATAATTTTTATTAGGTGGAGTATATCCCCCCTTATCTCTTTTTGAGATTAAGATTCGTAAGTGATCTTTCATGAGCAAAAGTGAGGGTCATGTATACCTGACACTAATAATTGCTAATACTTATTGAGTTCTTCCTGTTCATCTTTGCTTCTGCTCCTCAGGATCCTTTCAACTGACATGCTGACAACCCCTCCAAAATTGTGGGATGGTTGCTAACTTATATTACTCAATGACTGTTTATTGAATGTCAACTGTATGCTGTTCACAATTTGTCTAGACTCAAGGAATATATCAAACAAACAAAACCCAGGCCTGTATGAAGCTTGAATTCTTGATGGGAGTGGGACAGATAAAGATAGTGATGAGTGCTTTTAGGGAGAAGAAGAAAACTGTAAAAGAAAGAGATTAATTTTACTAGCTTATCTAATAAGAAGAAGAATCTCCCCTTTATCATTCATAGAGTGACATATACATACATAGGTAACAGAACTATAAAATTTTTCTAAAAGACATGGTACTTCAAGAAAGCCAGGTAATTATAATTCATTCAGTTTAGTGTAGAACCCTTAAAAAGACACTGAGCATTTAAACTAATTTAAAACACAGTTGCTTTGACCTTAAGGAACTTCTCTCCATGTTGTGTGGCATCACTTAAAAATCCCAGGAGTCCAGTCCTCCAGTTGCTTCGAAGGATACGAACTGAGAAGCAAGCACAGTGATCATCCACCATCAGAAGCCAGTGTGGGTCACTGGCTCAGAACAAATCTTTATTTTCGATGACTTTAGATATTTCAGAAACATTTATTCCAACTGAAAAGACCTTTTCCTTTTTATAACATTAGATGGGTATCCCAATTGAAACTGATTTTCAGTAGCATTTGACTTTTAGCTAAATAGAATGAGTTCTGCAAATTATGAAGAACAGTCATTTTGCCTGAAGTCATTTGTGGCAGGCAATCATAAACCCCGGAGGTCTTTCATTTTTCTTATTATCCATATAGCTGTTGAAGACTGATGCTTAAAGACCTCTATCTGAAACAGATGTCACTTTACTGAGTAATCTTCATGTGGAAAGCTTTGTCTAAAGAGAGCTCATTTTAAAACCTAGCCATAATTACTTCTATTTTACTATATAGTCCAGAATGCCTCAGAAAAAAATTTTCCAGAAAGAAACTGTTACAGGCGCAAAATTAAGCCATATATGAAGTGTATCATGAAAGTGAACTATGAGAAGTGACTTTAATTAGTTTGCCACCAAAAACAATTCCCATTTGGTCATTCTTACCCTGGATTTGAATCATTCTGTCAGAAAACATAACAAAGAATATGTTTCACTCTTTACTTCATGCAGAAGCTTTTGCCTTCCTTGTGAATTCATCTTAAAGTATAACTTTCAGAGTTTCTAGTGGATTTTCAAATTCTGTGAGTTATTTTTGAGTGGGAGTAATAAAAATCAAAAGAACACTATTGTAGTATCAAGTATCCTCCTTTCTTGCATGCTGGTGTGCAAGAGTGTTCATTCTGGGAGCATTTGACTAAATCTTTTGAGAAATCAACCTCTCAGTGTCAGCTAGCTGAACAGTAAATGCTTCCATGTGTGATAAAAGCAAAGATTCTTATCCACACCCCCCCCCAGTTGATTAAGAAAAGCAAGTCTTTCTTATACAATTTTAGTGGAAATATTGAAAACATCAATAGTTCTTTGAGAAAGACCATAGTGGAGAATGTGAGAAAATAGGGAAGATTAAATTACTTGAAGTCTGGATCCAGCTGATTCACAGAGGAAAGTCACATTTTCTCTCATTCTCTTACATTCTTCTCACCATGCTAGAGCATTGTTCCAGAAATCATGGTTTGACTATGTGGCTATAAAATCTGTAAATAAGACACTGAATATTTTTAGTGCTCTTTATTTTGAAATTCTAATGTATAGATAAGAGTACTTGACAATATTATATTCATCAATGTTGTATTTTTTCAAATAACTTCATAATGGAACTTAAATTGCTTAGAATTTTACATGCATAACTAAATAAATCATCATTTATGATTTGAAACAAAATTTAGTGTTACATGTACAAAGTTTCTCTCATGGAGAAAGAAGAATAAAAAAAGCAATCTCTCCTTAGTAGTTCATAATCTATTCTAAATCATAATAACTATTGACCCAGTACTTCTAACAAAAAGAGAATAATGTTGATCACAGCATTTAGTATAGTCAGACACTTCACAGCTAAAAGAAATACATGACCCTTTATTCTGTGTCCTCCAAGCAGAAATGTCACCTGTGGAGAGTAACCAAGGAAAGTTTGCAGTTCACAAGGACTTTTTACCAAACAGTTATCATTATCTCCACTAATTTTCTAAACATATTATGTTTATAAATTGTTATGAAAAACTGAACCAAGAAGTTCATGGCATTATGTACACATTACGTACAACATAATGTACATGATACACTACTAAACAATTGTTTGTCAAAAACTGTTTAATGAGTTAAACAATGTTTATTGTCTCAAAATCTGAAAATTTTACTAAATTTTTTGAACTTTCCATAATTTCACCTCTTTTTGTGTTTTCCCATACAATATCTTAAAAAAAATATTGTTCACACTTCTAGTAAAGATTGCATTATACATACACACTTTGAAAGTGCTATTCCTTCACCTGAACAAATAAAAATGATACATAAAGTACAAAGAGAAAACATTAAAAACCTCTCTTATGCTCAAAATACTTAGTTCCAAGTAGCAAAAATGAAAAATAAATGCTTAGAAATGAGGCTGCTAATACTGAGATACTGAGTCCTGAAAAACAAAACAAAATAAGGCAAAACATACATTTAAAATATATAATTTTAAAGATTGTCACTGAAATTGAAAATAATCTATAAAGAAAATTAACTCTGTAATGAAGTAGAGTGTCCACAGAGTAAAAAGAACAATGACTTGAAAGAGCCAATAGAGAAATGAACCTAGCAAAGAGCACTCAGAGACAAAGAGATAAGAAACATTGAAGAGTTAATAAAGAAAGAGTAATTTGAAATACTTCAAAATACAATGGAGAGATGGCAGAAAAGTAAAACTCAAGGGATAGTAGCTAAAAATTTTCCAGAACTCTGTTTTCATACTGAAAATACATCATGATTTTTGAACATTAAGATTTTTTTTCTTACCTAGACTCATCCTAGTGAAACTGTAGCAAAGAAGGGTAAAGGAAAACTCAGTTTTAACTATGTTTAAGGGTAAAGATTGCTAGATAGACAATTAGATTCACAATAGATTTCTTCATAGTAACAACAAGGCCAATATATTTTGAAAGCATAAAGGAAAGATTTTAAATTATATTTCTATACTCAGGTAAGCCATCCTTTAAAAGGAGATAAGGGCATTTAAAGACAATCAACCAAGAGAATTTGCTATCCAATTTGAATGCCTTTTATTTCCTTTTTCTTATGTTATTGCTTTGGTTGGAACAGCCAGAACATTGTTGAAAAGTAATGGTGAAAGTAGCCATTCTTTTTTTGTTTTAAATGTGTTTTTAATAAATATTGAAAGTAAATAGATTAATTATTAGAAAGGTAAAAAACTAACCAACCAATAAAAATAAAATTAATAGAATAAGCCTGAAAAAAAAACTAAATATGTAATAAAGATAAGAATAGCATTTATTAAAATAGAAAATAAATAGGAAAAAGATAAGAAATAGCTATATCTTTAAAGGTACTGTCAACCAGAATACAAGCAACATTAGATTCTTGATTATTTCTATGGAGTTATATAGGAGAATTATATTAGGACATGACATTAAGTAGGCTTTGACTGCATCTGCACTTTTCTTTGATTGCCTAAAGAAAATATGGTGTTTATAAATATTTTTAAGTAATCCCCTGTACTTTTCTATATGATTTAAATAGACATAACAAAAATTATGTACATATATTTTTAAGAAATACAATAGAATGTGTAGTTTTTACAGTGTCCCTATATATTTCAAAAACACATTTATCTTTTAGTTCTGTCGCATGGAAAATATTCTAAGTTAAAAGTAGAAGAGGAAGTCTAAATAATATCTTTTCAGAGGAATAGAGTAAAACCACAGAAAGAAGGTTATTCCAACATCATAACGACTTTTTTGGTGACTCAGATGGTAAAGAATCTGCCTGCAGTGCAGAAAACCTGGGCTCGATCCCTGGGTCAGGAAGATTCACAGGAGAAGAAAATGGCAACCCACTCCAGTATTCTTCCCTGAGAATCCCATAGACAGAGGAGCCTGGCAGGCTACAGTTCATGGGTCTGCAAAGAGTCAGAGGTGACTGAGCAGTTTCACTTTCACTTTAACATCATAACAGACTTCAAATGTATTTTTTTTAAGTTTAGAGTATTTATAAAAATTAATTTTCCTGCATTTCCAGTCTGTGTTTTTAAAAAATTTTACCAGTAATTACTATTTTCATTGGTGAACTATGAGGTTGAACTGTAGAAAATAAGAAACGGAAGGTGCTAGAGATTACCAAAGGAATGAATGGATTAATAAAAATAGCATATACCTCAAGACATCAAAAAAATTGCACTTTTAAAGTATTTCTGTCTGAAACAGATTTAAAGTTCCACTGAACATAATTCTCTTTGGATTTAGAACATACATCTCATTTGTTTCTCTTGGAATAACTCAACTTAACATTTTATCCACAAAAAAATTATCATTCCATATTTCTTTTCCAGAAACATACATTTTTATTATTACAGTGTTATCAAATAGCAAAATGCTAAATCTTCTAAGCTGTTTGTCTTTGAAATTTTGATAATTTTCTATTTTCATTAAATATAGAAACCAGTTTTGGATGACTTCCTCGTAGCAGTAAGATAGCAGTATTGTGCAACAAAGCAACCCACACTTGTAATGATGACATCTTGTTTTATGGGGACGTGGCCACATTTCAATGAATAAATTCATGAAGTCTCACCGCTCTGTGACCCCATACCTAGCCTTTTTAATCTAGTCCCATTTTAGCTCATTACTGTCATAACAAAAGCAGCCATTCTATTTCACTTCTGATCTTATTTGCCCTTTAAAGGTGAAGAAACACGCAACCAAGAAGATAGACACCTCACTTTTACTTTCTTTAAATGGCTAGTACACTCATTCTTTTTGGTTTCTTTTTTTAGCAAAATAGATTTACTCAAAATAAGTATACTTGCTTTTTCAGTAAGGCTTCCTTAGGTTATAAAACTAAACTGAAAATATAATTGCCCCTATCTTCAGCTAATTTATTTGAAGATGCCTTTCCAGTCTCATTAGCAGGCAAAATTATCCCAATGATACCCTACAGACAGGAGGTAAATAGATGAGTGTGTGACCTGAGTGCCTGCAAGGTATTCACAAGGTCAGACGGATCATTAAAATACCGCTGAATGGTCTCTTGATAACAAGGAGTACAGCATACCATTCTTCATCTGTCTGCTCCAAGTCTAGCCCTAGAATATTGCTAATTCACATTTATATACAGGTTCAAAGATAATATTAAATACTTAGGAACTGAGAAGCATGAAGTGTTTTGCAGTTAAATTATTTGCCCTAAAGTTCTCATAGAAATCAGGTAAGTGTGGCAGATTTACTACAAAAATGATCACGTCTCCTTCTCAAAAGCTCGTAAAGGGAGAGTGATGAAACAAAAAAGGTGTAAACACACAAGGGCAAAGAGCAAATGAAATGACACAAGAGATTTTAATAAAGCTTTGAAATACAGGTAGTGTGGGAGAATTGGTAAATTATTAATACTTTAGCAAAATGGAAATAGATTTTTCCTAAGCACCTTCAGAGTGGAAGAGAAAAAAGTAGCAAGTAAAAGTTTCTTTATAATCAGAATATAATTGTTTGCAATGTTGTGTTAGTTTCTGATGTACAGCAAAGTGAATCAGCTACACATGCATATATCCCCTCCCTCATGGACCTCCCTCCACCTCCTCCCCACCCTATCCCTCCAAGTCATCCCAGAGCACCAAGCTGGACTCTGGGCTATACCATAGCTTCCCACTAGCAATTTATTTTATACATGGTAGTGTATATATGTCAGTGCCGAGAGGGTGGGCCATATTGAGAGATGATTTACTTTTGATTCAGGCAAACATATCCCAGGGAAGGACAGAGGGAAAGCATCTAGTAAAGACAGGACACATAAATTGCAATGAAATAAAAGAACAATCGTGTTGGAAAATCTTAATGCAATAAAGACAAAGGTACTCCAAACAATTATTGCTATCATTTTTATTTACATATAATACTATGTAAATACAATTTTATTTACATATAATAATAAATGAAAAGTAAACACTCTACAAGCAAATCTGTGCTACATAAAAAGCCACATACATCTCTAATTATGAATACTATATATTCCATTGAAATGGATAGTCTAATGACATAGAGTGTCTTTCTTTTTAGCAATTTCACATGGTAACTAATAATGACTTAAGAGTCTGTTAAGAATACAAACTATTTTATTATCCATCTCATGACAAAGAGCTTTTTTGGTTATGACTGACTTTTTTTTTAGAAGACTTTAAACTTGACTAATGGAGAAGGAAATGGCAACCCACTCCAGTATTCTTGCCTGGAGAATCCCAGGGACAGAGGAGCCTGGTGGGCTAGTGTCTATGGGGTCGCACAGAGTCGGATATGACTGAAGCGACTTAGCAGCAGCAGCAGCAGCAAACTTGACTAAAGTGAAAAATAAGCTTTTAATCTGTCATATTTATTTGATAACACATGATAAATATTTGAAAAGTATGTAAGCATTTATTGTTATATCTTATTTCATCTCTAAATTGCCCTTATTGTTACATCCTGTTTCATCTCTGAAATACCCTTCGTTTGAAGGTTCAGTAATAAGAAGAAGACTCTATTAATCATCTTCCTTGAAATGAGACCACAACAGTTTGACAAATATAGTAGATCTGCCATTAAGACAATTGCTTTTCTTTTTTATAGTTGCCATTTGTCAATAATGGCTGTTCAATGATTAGAGGGAGGAAAGAAAACCTTGAGCAAAGGGTCATAAAGTATTATTATTAAAAGCATGTGTTTTGTATTTTGTTTACATTCACACTTCAATAGGTACTTCTGGTTACACAATTGTATTATTCAACCTTTTATCCTATGCATCTTTTTTATTTGTCATACAATAGTTCCTTGAACTACTGTTATAATAAAATCAATGGACTAGAAATGCTTTGACCTCGGTATTATAGATAAACTGAAAAAAAATTTTTTTTAATCTATGGTAATGAAGTCACATGGCATAAATCAACTTGTAAATCCTTCCTGCATAGATCAGGTCTTCAGGACAGATCATCGTTTAAATCTTTTCCAACCAGCCTAAGGAAAAGAATGCATTTACTTAGCTGCTGAATCAAAGAGCAAAGCAAGTTTTGACAGATTCAGGGATGGAGTTCATGGGTGGGAAGGGGGTGGCTGTAAAAACTATGGGTGTTGTCAGTTTGGTTTCCCAATTTTGAATAAGGATTAATCTGTTTCTACCAACATACTGCACACTTTAAAATCATTTTTAAGGTTCAGTCTCTGTTCTTTGTAATGTAGATGGTTACTAAATGATATAAGTAAAGGATGACATAATTAAGATCCACTATGTGCAGAATGGCACAAAATGCTAAAAAGTGCTTTTGCCTCATTTCTTATTTCCCCTGAGACCCAAAGGAGGAATAGATAATGCCATCCACAGGAGTGAGACCTGATCTGCCAGCACTGTCTTAGTGTAGATTATGGTAACTGCATCATCTAACACTAACTCTTAGGCAAGCAGATGCCTAACTTTTGCTGAGTGTTTTGATGAATATTTACACTACTCCATAAAAATCTAATGTAAACTGCAGCACTATATGAAGCTTTATAGATAAAGATTTTTCATAATAATATATTTTCCTCTAAAGCCAGAATGCTATCATAAAATATAAATGTAGAAAGTTTTTTTCAGGGTTGACTTTTAGATATCATAATTCTGTCTGTATTTTAACTCCATAAATGAATAACAATGACTTTCTCAAGAAAAGATCTTCATTTCTAGTTTCTGAAGTTATTGTGAGGTTGGAAAAATTCCTACAAATGTAGAATGATATGTTCATATTTGTATTTTGCTTATATTTTAAGAAGTACTTCCTATTTCACCATCATAGAAATACTAAAAATATAAATTTTACTTAGGGGACAATGGGCAACTCTTAAAATATTAACTATCACATTCAAATATCTTTATTAACTCAGGGAAGAAAAGTTGCTTCAGATTAGCTAATGAGAACTTTCATTATCTTTCTATTATACCCATCTATTGATATGTACTTTTAAAGGATATATCTGTAAACTGCAAAAGGATATTCTTTTCCTTCAGTTTCAAGAATAACACTACCAGTTTCCAAGTGCCTGCTATGGACCAGGAAATGGTCTGCAAAATTTACATATTTTACTGTATAATTCATTTTTCAGGTGAAGAAACAGATTTGGAAAGGTCAAGTAACTTGTCCCAATTCAGTTAGTAAAAGGAGAGGCCAGGATTCAGTTCTACATCAGACTCATCCCCCAAACTCTGCCTATTGACTATTCTTTACTATTCCTTTGTAGTGGAGTTTCACTAGTAAAATTCAGAGTTTCACTAGTAAGATTTGTAATCCTTCCAAAAATTGTCAAAATACTGAAAAATCTTCAAACTATTTTTGAATGCTTATTAAGCATTTTAATACAAAAATACAATGTGTATGGTTTGCCTAGGGAAGGGCACACCTAATACTATAGATATTTTCATCCTAAATTTAATTTTTGTTTCTTCATAGCCTGGCATTTTTAAGAAAAATCTAAACTGCTCTAATTTGAGTAGTTTTTTTCATAAACATCATACACAAAAATAACAGAATTTTAAAAAGTAGTATTCAATTATATAAAGTAATTAAGGAATAATTATTTTGATTTCATATTACAGAAGAGGAAATAAAACTTGCAGTCAGAATTTATGAAGCACTTGCTCTAAATATTTAAATTATCATTGAACTAAAAAAATTGATTCTTTTGGAAAAATTTTTTAAAAGTATAATAATACAGTTCTTGGTATTTTCTTTGTTTTATGGTATGTTCTTTGTTTTATGACAGTTTAATCTTCCAGTGCCTTATTTTCCCACATATGCTGTTAATATGTTGAAGAATTTTTTAGTTTTTATCTTTTTTATGAAGTCTTCAAAGCTGTTAAATATATCCACAAAATGTAAGTACACAAAACTTAAACATATACATATACCAGCATAATAACTTCATGCATCAGGGCATATTATCACTATCCATGTAACTTCATTTTATTAACAAATAAATTATATATATTTATAACTGAGTATTGAAATTAGAGGCATAAATCAAAAAACTTGCCTGCATACCATAACAAATGACCCAGTGTCAACAACAAAAACATGTTCTTTCCAAAACATTATTAAAGTATCAATAATAGCAATAAATCTTTTATGAATAACTTGAAACATACTCACACTATTTCATTAACTCTTGGCCCTGCACTCTTTCCACACACACATGTATCTTCTAGCTACACAGAATCTCAACCAGTTTCGCTATCATTTTAAACTTGAGTTTTTAAGAGGCAAAGTTATCATCTTTAACCTAACCTACTGAGAGAGTTATTAAACCTTGAAAAGTATTCTATTTAAAATACAGAAGGTGGGTCTGAATAAATGTCCTTCATGTTGGTAGGGAATGCAGTTAATGATATTGGACTTGAGATTCCATAGAGAATCTTTCAGAAATTAGTGGAGAAGACTGTCTTCGTGGTTAAGTTCTAAAATGTGTCCCCAGGTCATTATAGAATTTGTACTTTGGGTGTCTAAAAGTACTTCATATCAGTATTTATACTGAGCATTTTGTTTAAGGACTCAGTACTCTAAGATCTCTTCAGTTTGTAATTCTGTTAAAGAAATGCCAAGAGCTACTGTATACCACTCTTCTAACCATATTGCTTGTGATTGTGACATTAGAAGGTAGAAATAACACTCATCTCTCACTTTATCAGAGTGAACAAGACATAGCCTACACCACTTGGTCCATGTGATCGTAAATTGAAGAAATGAAACAGAATCTTAGGGATGTAGAAAGTTCTACTATAATGTCCATACAAAACTATAATAACTTAATGTTTTAGGCATCTTTTTGCACAATAAGCAATTTCATAGTTGAAGAGTTTCTCTTAACTTCACATTTAGAAATAGACAAGACTTTTAAAATACCTGTATCCTACTATGCATGCTATTTTATCCTACTATACATACTATACATACTACTTTTGTGTACAGCATCCATCAATAGAATCTGCATGTTTATTGGAGTATTTAGATTTTTAATCAGGACCACCTAATATACATGTATCTATCTATTACAGATACTCATATGTTGAATTGCTAGATCAAAAAATAGGATCTAACTTTACCAAACTCTTTTCTGAGGTTATAACAAGTCATGCTGCCAAATGTACATGTGAGTTCTTTTGATCTACATACCTGACAACACTCTGTGCCAGTGTGGTAAAGGTGTATAGGCATCTCATGCTGTCCTCTTATTTCTACTGAAGGTACATGATACTGTATATCTTTTTTTGGTTACATATTTCCTCCTTTGTGAAGTGCTTATTCAAACCTTTTGATTTTTCTATAGTTGGTCTTATTTATTTTCCTTTTTTTTAATTGAAGGATAATTGCTTTACTGAAGGATAATTGCTTTACAGAATTTTCTGTCAAACTTCAACATGAATCAGCCATAGGTATACATATATCCCCTCCCTTTTGAACCTCTCTCCCATCTCCCTCCCCACCCCACTCCTCTAGGTTGATACAGAGCCCCTGTTTGAGTTTCCTGAGCCATACAGCAAATTCCCATTGGCTATCTATTTTACATGTGGTAGTGTAAGTTTCCATGTTACTTTTTCCATACATCGCACTCTCTTCTCCCCTCTTCCCAGGTCCATAAGTCTATTCTCTATGTCTGTTTCTCCATCGCTGCCCTGTAAATAAATTATTCAGTACCATTTTTCTAGATTCTGTATATGTCTGTTAGAATATGATATTTATCTTTCTCTTTCTGGCTCACTTCACTCTGTATAGTAGGTTCTAGGTTCATCCACCTCATCAGAACTGACTCAAATGTGTTCCTTTTAATGGCCGAGTAATATTCCGTTGTGTTTATGTACCACAACTTATTTATCCATTCATCATCTGTTGCTGGACATCTAGGTTGCTTCCATGTTCTAGCTATTGTAAGTAGTGCTGCAATGAACAACAGGATACATGTGTCTTTTTCAATTTTTGTTTCCTCAGGTATTTGCCTAGGAGTGGAATTGCTGGGTCATATGGTGGTTTTATTACTATTTTTTTAAAGTAATCTCCATACCCTCTTCCATAGTGGATCTATCAATTTACATTCACACCAACAGTGCAAGAGCATTCCCTTTTCTCCACACCCTCTGCAGCATTTATTGTTTGTAGACTTTTTGAGGATAGCCATTCTGACTGGTGTGAGGTGATATCTCAATGTGGTTTTGATTTGCATTTCTCTAATAATGAGCGATGTTGAGCATCCTTTCATGTGTTTGTTAGCCATCTGTATGTCTTCTTTGGAGAAATGTTTTTTTCGGTCTTTTACCCTTTTTATTGGGTCTTTTGGGTCTTTTAGGTCTTTTACACTTTTTGATTGGTTTCTTTGTTTTTCTAGCATTGAGTCATATGAGCTGCTTGTATATTTTGGAAATTAATCCTTTGTCAGTTGTTTCATTTGCTATTATTTTCTCCCATTCTGAGGGTGGTCTTTTCAACTTGCTTATAGTTTCCTTTGCTTTGCAAAAGCTTTTAGTTTAATCAGGTCCCACTGTTTACTTTTGTTTTTATTTACTCTAGGAGGTGGATCATAGAGGATCTTGATTTGATTTATGTCATCGAGTGTTCTGCCTATGTTTTCCTCTAAGAGTTTTATAGCTTCTGGTCTTACATTTAGGTCTTTAATCTATTTTGAGTTTATCTTTGTGTATGGTATTAGGAAGTGTTCTAATTTCATTCTTTTACATGTAGCTGTCCAGTTTTCTCACAACCATTTGTTGAAGAGGCTGTTTTTGACCCATTGTATATTCT
This sequence comes from Muntiacus reevesi, assembly GCF_963930625.1. Taxonomy (NCBI): domain Eukaryota; kingdom Metazoa; phylum Chordata; class Mammalia; order Artiodactyla; family Cervidae; genus Muntiacus; species Muntiacus reevesi. Next base: position 39,442,609 of record NC_089261.1, on the reverse strand, counting down.
TGCCTCCTTTGTCAAAAATAAAGTACTCATAGGTGCATGGGTTTATTTCTGGGATTTCTATCTTGTTTCATTGTTCTATATTTCTGTTTTGTGCCAGTACTGTACTGTCTTGGTGACTGAAGCTTTGTAGTAAAATCTGAAATCAGGAAGGTTGATTCCTCCAGTCCCATTCTTCTTTCCCAGGACTGCTTTCGCTATTCAGGATCTTTTGTGTCTCCAAATGAACTGTGAAATTTTTTGTCCTAGTTCTCTGAAAGATGCCATTGGTAATTTAATAGGGATCACAATGAATCTGTAGATTGCATTTGGAAGTATAGCCATTTTCACAATAATGATTCTTCCTACCCACGAACATGGAATATCTCTCCATCTTTTTATGTAATCTTTGATTTCTTTCACTAGTGTCTTATAATTTTCTGTGTACAGTTATATTGTCTCCTTAGGTAAGTTTATCCCCAGATATTTCATTCTTTTTGTTGCAATGGTGAATGAGGTTGATTCCTTAATTTCTCCTTCTGATTTTTCATTATTGGTATATAGAAATGCAAGTGATTTCTGTATATTGATTTTGTATCCTGTAACTTTGATAAATTCACTGATTAGCTCTAGTAATCTTCTGGTCCTATCTTTAGGGCTTTTTTATGTACAGTATCATATCATCTGCAAACAGTGAGAGCTTTACTTCTTCTTTTCCAAACTCAATTCCTTTTATTTCTTTTTCTTCTCTAATTGTTGTAGCTAGGACTTCCAGAAATATGTTGAATAATACCTACAAAGTGGACACCCTTGTCCTGTTCCTGATCTTAGAGGAATAGGAATGCTTTCAGTTTCACCACTGAGAATAATGTTTGCTGCAGGCTTTTCATATATGGCCTTTACTATGTTGGGGTACTCCAAGGCCAAATTTTCCCATTACTTTGGTATTTCTTAGCTTCCTACTTTTGCTTTACAGTCTCCTATAATGAAAAGGACATCTTTTTTTGGGTGTGAGTTCTAGAAGGTCTTGTAGGTCTTCACAGAACCGTTCAACCTCAGCTTCTTCAGCATTATTGGTCGAACATAGACTTGGATTACTGTGATATTGAATGGGTTGCCTTGGAAACGAACAGAGATCATTCTGTCGTTTTTGAGATTGGATCAAAGTATTGCATTTCCGACTCTTCTGTTGGTGATGATGGCTACTCCATTTCTTCTAATGGATTCCTGCCCACAGTAGTAGATATAATGGTCATCTGAGTTAAATTAGCCCATTCCAGTCCATTTTAGTTTGCTGATTCCTAGAATGTCGATGTTCACTCTTGCCATCTCCTGTTTGACCACTTCCAATTTGCCTTGATTCATGGACCTAACATTCCAGGTTCCTATGCAATATTGCTCTTTACAGCATCAGACTTTACTTCCAACACCAGTCACATCCACAATTGGGTATTGTTTTTGGTTTGGCTCCATCTCTTCATTCTTTCTGGAGTTAGTTCTCCACTGATCTTCAGTAGCTTATTGGGTACCTACCGACCTGGGGAGTTCATCTTTCAGTGTTCTGTCTTTTTATATTTTCATACTGTTCATGGGGTTCTCAATACTGAAGTGGTTTGCCATTCCCTTCTCCAGGGGACCACATTTTGTCAGATTTTAAATCCTAAAACATGATGCTGTGAAAGTGCTGCACTCAATATGTCAGAAAATTTGAAAAACTCAACCGTGGCCACAGGACTAGAAAAGGCCAGTTTTCATCCCAATCCCCAAAAAGGGCAATGCCAAGGAGTGCTCAAACAACTGCAAAATTGCTCTCATCTCACACGCTAGCAAAGTAATGCTCAAAATTCTTCCAGCCAGGCTTCAACAGTACTTGAACTGTGAATTTCCAGATGTTCCACCTGGATTTAGAAAAGGCAGAGGAGCAGGAAATCAAATTGCCAACATCTGTTGGATTATCAAGAAAGCAAGAGAGCTCCAGAAAAACATCTACTTCTGCTTTATTGATAATACCAAAGCCTTTGACTGTGTGGATCACAACGAACTGTGAAAAATTCTGAAAGAGATGGGAATACCAGACCACCTGACCTGCCTCATGAGAAATCTATATGCAGGTCAAGAACCAACAGTTAGAACTGGACATGGAACAACAGACTAGTTCCAAATCGGGAAAAGAATACATCGAGGCTGTATATTGTTACCCTGTTTATTTAACTTATATGCAGAGTACATCATGAGAAATTCTGGCCTGGATGAAGCACAAGCTGGAATCAAAATTCCCAGGAGAAATATCAAAAACCTAAGATATGCAGATGACACCACCTTTATGGCAGAAAGTGAAGAACTAATAAGCCTTTTGATGAAAGTAAAAGAAAAGAGGGAAAAAGTTGGCTTAAAGTTCAGCATTCAGAAAACTAAGATCATGGCATCTGGTCCCATCACTTCATGGCAAAGAGATGGGGAAACAATGAAAATAGTGAGAGACTTTATTTTCTAGGGCTCCAAAATCACAGCAGATGATGACTGCAGCCATGAAATTAAAAGATGCTTGCTCCTTAGAAGAATGGTTATGACCAACCTAGACAATATATTAAAAAGCAGAGACATTACTTTGCCAACAATGGTCCATTTGGTCAAAGCTATGGTTTTTCCAGTAGTCATGTATGGATGTGAGAGTTGGACCATAAAGAAAGCTGAGCACTGAAGAATTGATGCTTTTGAACTGCGGTGTTGTAGAAGACTCTTGAGAATTCCTTGGACTGTGAGAAGATCCAACCAGTCCATCCTAAAGGAAATCAGTCCTGAATATTCATTGTAAGGATAGATTCTGAAGCTGAAACTCCAATACTTTGGCCACCTGATGTGAAGAACTGGCTTATTGGAAAAGACCCTGATGCTGGGAAATGCAAGAAGTGGACAGCAGAGGATGAGATGGCTAGATGGCATCACTGTCTTAATAGATATAAGTCTGAGTAAACCTGGCGAATTGGTGATGGACAGGGAGGCCTGGCCTGCTGCAGTCCATGGGGTCACAAAGAGTCAGACACGATTGAGCAATTGAACTGAACTGAACTGATGCTGGGGTTGGTTCCTTCTATGCTCATTTTTGAAGAGTTTTAATCATAAATAGTTACTGAATTTTGTCAAAGGATTTTTCTGCATCTACTGTGATTATTGTACAGTTTTATCTTTCAAACTGTTAATATGGTGTATCACATTGATTGATTTGCATATATTGAAGAATCCTTGCATTCCTGGAATAAGCCTAACTTGATCTGTTGCTAAATTCTGTTTGCTAAATTTTGTTAAGAATTTTTGCATCTATGTTCATCATTGATATTGGCCTGTAGTTTTCTTTTTTGTGTGTTTGTCTTTGTCTGGTTTTGGTATCAGGGTGTTGGTAGCCTTGTAGAATGAGTTTGGAAGTGTTCCTTTCTCTGCAATTTTTTGAAAGAGTTTTAGAAGAATGGGCATTAGCTCTTCTCTAAATGTTTGATAGAATTCTCCTGTGAAGCCATCTGGTCCTGGGCTTTTGTTTTTGGGGAGATTCTTGATCACAGCTTCAATTTCTGTGTTTTTGATTGGGTCGTTATAATTTCTATTTCTTCCTGGTTCAGTCTTGGAAGATTGAACTTTTCCAAGAATCTATCCATTTCTTCCAGGATATCCATTTTATTGCCATGTAGTTGTTCAGAATATTATCTTATAATCCTTTGTATTTCTGCATTGTCTGTTGTAACCTCTCCTTTTTCATTTCTAATTTTGATTCTTCTCTCTTTTTTTCTTGATGCGTCTGGCCAAAGTTTTGTCAATTTTGTTTACCTTCTCAAAACACAGCTTTTAGTTTTATTAATCTTTACTATTGTTTCTTTCATTTCTTTTTCATTTATTTCTGCTTGGATCTTTATGATTTCTTTCCTTCTACTAATTTTGGGTTTTTGTTGTTGTTGTTGTTCTTTTTCCAGTTGTTTCAGAAGTAAAGTTAGGTTGTCATTCAATGTTTTTCTTATTTCCTGAGGTAGGATTGTATTGCTATAAGCTTCCCTCTTAGGACTGCTTTTGCTGCATTCCATAGGTTTTGAGTTGTTGTGTTTTCATTGTCATTTCTTTCTAGAAATTTTTTGATCTCCCTTTTGATTTCTTCAGTAACATGTTGGTTATTTAGAAACAGGTTGTTTAATCTCCATGTGTTTTTTTTTTTATTACAGTTTTTTTCTTGTAATTGATATCTAGTCTCATAGCATTGTGGTCGGAGAAGATGCATGATATGATTTCAATTTTCTTAAATTTGCTGTTTGATTTGTGACCTAAGATGTTGTGAGGTTTGGCTTGTGACCTGGAAAATGTTCCATGTGTACTTGAGAAGAAGGTGTATTCTTCTGCATTTGGATGGAATGTCCTGAAGATGATAATGAGATCCATCTCATGTAATGTATCGTTTAAGACTTGTGTTTCCTTATTAATTTTCTGTTTTGGTGATCTGTCCATTGGTGTGAGTTGGGTGTTAAAGTCTCCTACTATTATTGTGTTACTGTCAATTTTTCCTTTTATGTCTGTTAATGTTTGTCTTATGTATTTGCTCCTATGTTGGGTGCATAGATATTTACAATTTTGTTGTCTTCCTCTTGGATTGATCCATTGATCACTATGTAGTGTCCTTCTTTATCTCTTGTGATATTCTTTAAGTTCTGTTTTGTCTGATATGAGGATTGCTACTCCAGCTTTCTTTGGCTTCCTATTTGCATGGAATATATTTTTCCATCCCCTCACTTTCAGTCTATATGTGTCTTGAGGTCTGAAGTGGGTTTATTGTAGACAGCATATATATGGGTCTTGTTTTTGTATCCATTCAGCTAGTCTGTGTCTTTTGGTTGGAGCATTTAATCCATTTACATTTAAAGTAATTATCAATATATATGTTCCTATTGTCATTTTCTTAATTGTTTGGAGTTGATTTTGTAGATCTTTTTTCTTCTCTCATATTTCTTGACTATATAAGTCTGTTTAACATTTGCTGTAAAGCTGGTTTGGTGGTACTGAATTCTCTTGACTTCTGCTTGTCTGAAAAGCTTTTTATTTCTCCATCAATTTTGAATGAGATCCTTGCCTGGTACAGTAATCTTGGTTGTAGATTTTTCCTTTTCAGTACTTTAAATATGTCCTGTCATTCCCTTCTGGCCTGCAGAGTTTCTGCTGAAAGATCAGCTGTTAAGTAGATGGGGTTTCCCTTGTATGTTATTTGTTGCTTCTCCCTTGTTGCTTTTAATATACTTTCTTTGTGTTTAGTCTTTGTTAGTATGCTTAGTATGTGTCTTGGCATGTTTCTCCTTGGTTTTATCCTGTATAGGACCATGTGTGTTCCTTGGGCTTGATTTGACTATTTCTTCTTCCATGTTGGGGAAGTGTTCAACTATAATTTCTTCAAAAATTTTTCTCATACCCTTTCTTTTTCACTTCTTCTTCTGGGATTCCTATACTTCAAACGTTGGTGCATTTGATATTGCCCCAAAGTTCTCTGAGACTATCCTCAGTTCTTTTCATTCTTTTTGCTTTATTCTGCTCTTCAGAAGTTATTTCCACCATTTTTTCTTCCATCTCACTGATTCTTTATTCTGCTTTAGAAATTCTGCTATTGATTCCTCCTAGAGTATTTTTAATTTCAGTAATTGTGTTGTTTGTCTTTGAATGTTTATTCTTTCAGTCTTCTTGGTCTTTGTTAATTGATTCTTGAATTTTCTCCATTTTGTTTTCAAGGTTTTTGAGCATCTTTACTATCATTTTTCTGAATTCTTTTTCAGGTAGGTTGCCTATTTTCTCTTCATTTATTTGGACTTCTGTGTTTTTAGTTTGCTCCTTCATTTGTGTAGTGGTTCTTCGTCTTTTCATTATTTTTTTTTAACTTATTGTGTTTGAGGTCTCCTCTTCCCAGGCTTGAAGGTTGAATTCTTTCTTCCTTTTGGTTTCTGCCCTCCTGAGGTTGGTCCAGTGGTTTGTCTAAGCTTCGTATAGGGTGAGATATGTGCTTAGTTTTTGTTTGTTTGTTTTTCCTCTGATGGGCAAGGCTGAGTGAGGTGGTAATCCTGTGTGCTGATGACTGGGTTTGTATCTTTGTTTTGTTTCTTGTTTAGATGTGGTGTCCTGCACAGTGTGCTGTTGGTGGTTGGGTGATGCTGGCTCTTACATTCCGGTGGTTTCCTTTGTGTGAGTTCTCAGTAGTTGATACCCCCTAGGGTTAGTTCTCTAGTAGTCTAGGGTCTTGGAGTCAGTGCTCCCACTCCCGAGGCTCAGGGCTAGATCTTTAGTTTTTTGTGGGTCTGTGCATCCTTTTCCGCTGGTCACTTACTCCTGTCGACTCTCAGTTGGTGTTCTGGACGTACTTCTGTGTCCAACGGTGTATTCCTGATGTATCTGTGGAGAGAATTGTACTCCACATCCACCTACTTCTCCACCATCTTGTTCTCTCCTAATATAAGCAGAGCAGAGATTTGTAAGCAGAAACCTCCTCAGGAACAGAAACCTTAGCTATAGTTCACAAATTGTTGGGGGCTCAGCGTGGACAGCTCTGAGAGTTCAGAACTTCAGGGAGACCCAGTCATAGGAAGGTAGCCTTAATACTATGAGATTCACCTCCAAAAGGTCACCTATGTCCCCACAGTTATAAAACTGTTTTTCCCCATATTTTCTTATTTGTGTCTGTTGATCAAAGAGAATTTACATTTTTTATAGTAAAATTACCTTTTAATCTCTGTTTAAGACCTTTTTATGTATTAAGAAAAATTTCCTACTATGAAATCATGAAGACATTCTCCCACATAGTTTTCTAAAGGAAAACTTGGAATTGCACAATTTGAACCAGTAATTAGGGTGATCATTTTTGTTTCCCTTGAACATCCCTATTTAATCCTTATTGTCCAGGGTACTTAGTTGTACCTTTTTCTTTCTTAATAATATCCCAATTTGGATAATAAAATATATGGTTGCCTTACCTATAATCCACGTGTAGATAAGTTTTTGTGTGCTGTGAGGGAAGGGTCTATATTAATAAAATTTTCTGAGTAACACACAACCTTATAATTTCAGTGACTTCCAATAGCAACTTTTGTTTTTCATTCATAAGTCAGTATTTTCATCCTTTCTATATGTGGTTTAGGAGTGGCTTATCTAGGCTTGACTCCAGACTGAAGATTTTGTTTGTCTATTTCATGTGATCCTCATCCTACCACCCAGGTAGAGAGAGCCCACATTCTATTGGTTAAAGCAACCTATGTGGCCAAGACAAAAATCACTCAAGCAAAGATATAAATTCCCTCCACATGGAAGCCATGACCTGATTAAAGAGTAAAAGAATTGTGAATAGGTATGAAATACAATGGTCTTTGAAAGGGTCCAGTTTAATTTTTTCCCATATGGATACCCAATGTACCCAGTGCCATTTATTTACAATGTAACTCATTTTTTCATCTTTCTACTGTGGTAACTTAGTCATTTATAAAGTATCTGTGCATACCTGAATTTATTTTGGAAAAAACTATTTCTTATTGTTAATTACTGGGCTGAAATATGCAGCTATATTGAAATACAATATATATGCAATAAAATTTATCTATTAATAGTATAGTTTGAGGAGACTGGACAATTGCATGAACCATGTTCTTATGACCAAAATCAAGATACAGGTCATTTATATCACCCCAAAATATTTCCTCATACCTCTTTGAAGTTATTCTCATTCCCTGAATCTCAGTCACAGATGTCTGTTCATTTGCTTCAAGTTATTAGAATTTTAACCTTTTAGAGGTGTGCTGAAGTTTATGGGGTCCAACTCGCAAAGAGTTGGACACAACTGAGTGACTGAACTGAACTGAACTGAGAGTTTCATATAAATGGAATCTTTCAGAACATTGTATTTTATGTTATACTTCCTTCACATAGGACTCTCCTTGTGGCTCAGCTGGTAAAGAATCTGCCTGCAATGCAGACCTCGGTTCTATCCCTGGGTGGGGAAGATCCCCTGGAGAAGGGAAAGTCTATCCACTCCAGTATTCTGGGCTAGAGAATTCCATGGAGTGTTTAGTTCATGGGGTCACAAAGAGTCAGACACGACTGAGCGACTTTCGTTTCACTTCAGTTCACTCCTTCACATAGCTTAACGTTTTTCAGATTTCTCCAAGTAAGCTAATATTAATACTTGGATATTAATACTTCATTCTTTTCATTGCCTATATATAAGGATATAGCATGATATGTTCAGTTATTTACCAGTTAGTTGGCATAGGCTTTGTATCAGTTTGCCAGGGCTGCCTTGACAAAATGTCACAAACTGGGTGGCTTAAACAACAGAAATTTGTTGTCTTACTGTTGTTGATGCTGGAAGTCCAAAATCAAGGTGTTGGTTAGATTGTCTTCTCTAAAGCTGTGAAAGCAAATCTGTTCTCTGTCTGGCTTGCTGGCCATCTTTGTCATTCCTTGGCTTGTAAACATATCCTCCCAATCTCTGTCTTCATGCTTGCATAACATTCTCCATGCAGGTATGTTTGTGTTGTGTCCAAAATTCCTTTTTTTTTTTTTTTTTTTTTTTTTAGATAAGGACACCAGTCATACTGAGTAGAGGACCCACCCTTCTTCAGCATGACTTAATCTTAAATAATTATGACTCTATTTCCAAGTAAGGTCATATTCTTAGTTACTTGGGGTTGCGATTACACCATATTTATTTAGAGAGAATACGATTCAACCTACAATCTACAAGATTGATTTCAAATTTTAGCTATTATATTTTTTGAGAACATTTGTAAAAAAGCCTTTATGTGACTATCTACTTTCATTTCTGTTGGGATACACCAAGGTATGATTAGAAAGTTTTTAAATAAATTTTGTTATATTTAGAAACAAGTATTCCAATACTTTCTTATCTTCTTTTAGTCTACCCTATTATAGTTTTAGCATTTAAATTTGCAAAATACTGTTAGAATTGGTTTTTCAAGTTCAAAAAAATAAGAAAAAATACAAAAAATTTGATTGAATTGTGTAAAAACTGTAGATCAGCTTGTGACAATTTTATATTTTTACAATAGTGTTTCAGTCCATGAATTTTGTATATATCTTCATTTATTTATCATATTTTATTTCCTACCTTAGCTATATTTATTCACAAAGAAGTTGCATGATTTGGTTGATTTTTCTTATGATATATTTTTTGATGATTTTAAATATATCTTGTGTGAAACTTGATTTTTAATTGTAAATTTCTAGCATGTAAACACAAAAGATTTTTCAGAGAGATAGTTATTTTTCTGCTCAAAATCTTTCTAAGTTCTCACCTAGTTAAACTAAAAATATATTCATAAATTGTTAGAAACTTCTATCTATATGAATAAAAATGTATATAAAGATTGCTTTCTCTTTATAATCTTTTACATATCATTTTTTTCTTATATTAACACACTGGTCTAGACATCTAATATAAACTTAACTAAATTGAAGTGGCACTGATGAACATATTTGTTTTATTCCCTATCTGAAAGATAAGATGTTCAATGTGTAAAAGTGTAATTTTTAAAATGAGGATGCCTTTTATAAAAGTCAAAAAGCCAGACACTATAAAACTCTTAGAGGAAAACATAGGCAGAACACTCCATGGCATAAATCCCAAGATATTTTTTGTTCCACTTTGTAAAATAGTGAAAATAATAACAAAAATAAATGGGATCCAATTAAACTTAAAAGCTTTTGCACAGCAAAGAAAACCATAAACAAAACAAAAAGACAACCCTCAGAATGGGAGAAAATATTTGCAAACTAAGCAACTGGCAAAGAATTAATCACCAAAATGTACAAGTAGCTCACGCAGCTTGGTATTAAAAAAAAAAATCAGAAAATGGGCAGAAGACCTAATCAGATGTATTCAGAGATTCTGGAGAACATAATATGGACATCTTAAGGCAGCCATCATTTACCTTCCTCAAATCTGCTCTGTGCTACCCAAAGATTCACATCTGTCCCAAATGCAAATTATATTCAGTGTATCCCAAACTCCACAAAAGGTTAACCCAAGTTTATTAACTTAATATCATTCTCAAGTTCAAATCTCACCTATGGCTTATCAGCTTAAAAATTCCAAGTCATATCATCTATATCAACGACGTTAGATATGGGTGATACTTCACTTAGTATGACGTATATCCTGAGATTAAATTCACTTCCATATGTGGAACTATGAAACTAGAATACAAGTGATTGATGTTCAAAAGAGAATATGTTATCCATTTTCAAAATGCAATCAAAATTGTATTTTGCCATAAAATATGGCAGGCTTAGGATACCGGGTATAGACATTACTATTCTGAACATGAGAAAATGGGAGGAAAAAAGGAGTAGTTGGTACCAAACAGTTTCAAACTCCAGCAGGACAAACTCCCTTAGGTTTCAGGACCTGAGTGTAATCATTTGTGTCTTATGTCTCTGCCATCTGAGCCCCCGTCTCTGACCTTGGATGTGCTTTTCCTTTTTCTTGAAGGATAGCATATTTTTGCAATTGAGTAGTGTTATTAGCTTGTTTCCTTCAAGTAGAATTTGGGGGCTCTGGTAGTCTTCTTTTATTATGTTCACTCTCTTTGCTTTTCAGTCCAAGCTGGCAATGTTACTGCTGAGATAACATTCTCAGGAGTCTTGTAGATCTCCGGTGTATGTGTTCTGGATTCACTCAGTTAGACAAGAGGCTCCCCCACAGATCTTTCCTGTATAATCCCATCTCTATTTCTGACTTCTGCTAAAATGAATGAGGGGAATCCATGAGTCATACACCTAATCTTTCAAAAAGCCCTCTGTGTGAAGGAATACTCTGAAATTTTAATCCTTCTGAAATACTAGCAAGAAGTTGACCAGTATTACTCTTGGCTTTTTCTCTGGAGCATGTGACCCTTCTTATTTTAGCAATCTGGAAAGGCCGTGAATTTTCCAAATCATCAAGTCCTAGGTCATCTTTGCTTAACAATTTTTTTGCTCAATCCATCTCTTTTGTATTGCATTGTACTCTAAGCAGCAAGAAGAAACCAATCATATCTTCAACTCTGTTTTTTGAAATCTCTGAGTTCATCATGCTTTACTTACCATGTAGAACACTAGTCAGTTAAAGTTTCTGCCTCTGTACAGCATTAGATAATATTACCTCATGCTCCCAATAATCTGTTCCTCATGTCCGTCTTAGCTTTCACCAGCACCATCTTAAGGTGCTTCTCATTTCCTGTTGAGTATTTTTTTGGCAGAGTTATTAGAACAAATTCCTGGATAGAATAAACAAAATGGAGTTGAAAATTATTAGACAAATAATGTAAAATATAAGCTTTAAGATAGGAATATCACACTGAATATTCATTCAATGGCAGAGAAAGCTACCTTCTGAAAAACAAAATCACAGAATCATCAAGATTAGGAAAGCATTAAGAAAAAAGCAAAAAACAAAAAAGATCAGCACTGAGGATAAAGCGTAAGAATGACTTCAGAATTCTAATTAGCAACAATACTCCTCTCCCCCCAAAAAATGCCAAAACTGAATAAATTTATTAGGCAGTATAAGGGCAAATGAAAGATATTTTCATACATGTGGTTAATAGGAAAGTTTACTTTTTTGACCCCTTTTTAAAAAAAGTTATTAGAGGATAATTTCCAATAGAACACAGTAAGAACTTTAACAGGTTATAATTGAGTAGAAACAGTGATTCCCCACCTATAAGTACAATAAAAATGATTGCAGGATGATAGCCATCTAATAATCCAAGAATTGATCAAAATTAGAACAATAATTCAACAAGCGCCAAAGATTATACCCCAAGAGGAAATCAGATTTCACTTAACAGAAGGATAACCTTAGTTCTATACTTGTCAATAGAACTGAACAGGATTATAACTTTCAAGGTGCACAAATTTTATAGAAATCATGAACAAAATGTGAAACCAACAAAAAATTGGAATTATTTTATATAATTGATGGAATTCAGGGAAATCATTCATTTTTTACCTCATTATTCTTACATTGTTTATTAAGTTGCCCTCATTGATGGATGGCTTCATAGAACATGTGATATATACAGAGATATATAATCTCTGTAAAGATTAATATTCCAACAATCATAATATTTTAAATGCAGTTTTAAAGTTGTCAAATTTTAGAACTTGTAAATAAAACATGGATGATTTAATAATATTATAGATGAGAATATAAATTTTATAGCTTAATTTTTCATGATGTAAGAATAGTAACACAGAATTGAGTGTGGGGGCAAATAATTTCCTCACTGTATTTAGCAGAGACATAGTGAAAACTTTCAAAATTCAGTGGACAAAGAAATAGAGATTTTAGTTTAAAGCATACCAAAATATTTTATTTAGCAAAATAAAATAACTAAAATTGGATAAAAAGGGAAAAGGGCATTAGAATGGAGAAGTGTAAGGTACATTAATTAAAGAAAGCTTAATATCTTTTTGTTTTTACAGCCTACTTTATGTTGTAACATTATTTATGCTTTAAAATCTGTCTTGTCTTACCATATTCTTTTATTCAGAACTAAATTACACAAGTCGAGTTACTATTACTGAACAAACTTTTATCAATAGTACCTCCATTGACTGAGGGCTAAAATTAATTCTCTTAGCAAAATCTGAATTCCTATTTCAAGTTTCCCAAAATAAAAAGACTATCAAAAGAGAGCATTAAAAGTTTGACAGCTTAAGCTTCTAAATATGTCACTGCAAGAATTGTAAACTGCTGGCAGGTTTTGCTACTTAGAACAGGAATTACAAAGCTCAAGTACTATGGGAAAGTGTCACGTTTCAAGGTACCTTGGAAATGAATACTGAGAGAAAGAATGAACGCAATTGCACATACGAGATTAGATCAGTTAAACATTATAAAAATTAGCACCACGTAGAATCACAGGCATGACTTTCAAAAACTGACTGTTTTGCAATGGATGCAATCTATTATTACTTGAATTTGTATCAAAAGTGCTCCTCCTGGTGAAGTAACACTCAGGATAGAAGTAACTGACTTCCCTTTAATATTCTCTTTTTTAATCGTTCTAATATGTTAATTATTGGCAGAACAAAAAAGAAAGCAAAACACGTGTTTGAGTCTTTCTTTCAGGTGAAAGATCAGTGTCTATTAATTCAAGTTTATTTCACTGTCCATCATGTCAGAGGTGATGCCATTACCTGATGCTTCCATTAGTAGATTCAACTGCAGTTGAACACTCTAGAATGGTACCCTTATCTTCCATCAGTTTCCTCTGAACTCTGCCTCAAAGGCTGCGCAGAATCTCTAGCCAAATAGGTCAAGTTTCTTTACTGCACTGTTTGCTGCAACTTTTCCTCCGGGAATCCAGTCATGCTACTTCATTACATCCTTGATTCTGTCATTAGACCATATGTCTGCCCTTTCTCTCTCTCTCTCTCCACCTCAACCTAATTTCTGTGAGCAGCTTCGATTTTCTGTCAACGGATGTGGATTAAGGAGTGGGTCAATAAAGCAGATGCCTGAGGCAGCAATCTTGAAGGATGTATTCTGAGAGACCTAATTGTATTTACCAGAATTCCTCCCTAGAAGAATATAGCAGCAAGAATGGAAAGGAAAACTTGACAAGCCCCTTCAGTTAGAGGAGCAGATCCCCCAAAGAATTGCTTGAGACTGGTTTTTGGTCAATAACTTGATTGCCGCCAAGGATAGATCCTGCTAAAGATTTTTTTTTTTTTTTTTTCCTGCTTTAAAATTTCTTTTGCAGCTTTTTTGTTTTTCAGTTATATTTCCTTCTACAAGATCCATTGGAATAGTGCTCCCATAAATTGCAGAGGAAAAACCTGTAGCTTCTTTACTAAAACCCCTTGCCAATAAGATCCCCATGCTTCCAGTGAGCTGTACTAGTGTAAGACTTGCCAGCTGGGGTTAGGGTTGAATTGTCCAGGGCCATCAGAAGACAGCAGCCTAGTCTTCCTTCATTGTTCTCAGGTGCACTCAAATCCCTTAAAAGGGTATTCAAAGACTGTCGATATGATGGGCCATCAAATTATCATTGACCCCCACTTCCATGAGTATCTTTCATTTCCTGGTGACTACTACCTGTTTTCCTGTTACATTCAGCCAGGCAGGAGAGTGATGTTTTGCATATTAGACTCCCAAGAACCCACCCTGAAGAAACTCATTCAAATGGACCCCATTCTGTGATTCAGGGAACTGGTGCCCTGCCTAGTAACAGTTTTGAGACAGAAGAGACCATACAAATCAAAGTCCTTCTTTTTATAGAGGACTTAAGTAACTAGCACTTAAATCTCATTTTTCTAATAAAATGCTCTTTAATTTTATCAGGACTCTGCTTAAACATCTATGATATAGTCAGTGTAATCTGTGTAGATACCTAGACAATATTGTGGCCAACCATATATTCTTTGGAGTCAGGTGCCTTATTCTGTTGTATTCAAAACAACACTAAACTAAACCAACTTTGTGAATATGTTTTTACTTTTGGAGAATAAATTTGTCAGAACTTACTGAGTATTTGGTGACACCATCAATTTCTAGAATATCAACACATTCTAGATGTCTTTCAATGTTTCAGTTCAGTTTAATCACTCAGTCATGGCCAACTTTTTGTGACCGCATGAACTGAAGCATGCCAGGCTTCCCTGTCCATCACCAACTCCCAGAGCTTGCTCAAACTCATGTCCGTCCATCTCATGATTGTAGGTGATGCCATCCAACCATCTCATCCTTTGTCGTCCCCTTCTCCTCCTGCCTTCAATCTTTCCCAGCATCAGGGTCTTTTCCAAAGAGTCAGTTCTTTGCATCAGGTGACCAAAGCATTGGAGCTTCAACTTCAACATCAGTCCTTCCAATGAATATTCAGAACTGATTTCCTTTAGGATGGACTTGTTGGACCTCCTTGCAGTCCAAGGGACTCTCAAGAGTCTTTTCCAACACTACAGTTCAAAAGCATCAGTTCTTCAAAACTCAGCTTTGAAGAATTAAATTTATAGTCCAATTCTCACATCCATACATAACTACTGGAAAAGTCATAGCTTTGACTAGATGGATGCTGTTGGCAAAGTAATGTCTCTGCTTTTTAAGGTACTATCTAGGTTGGTCATAGTTTTCTTCCAAGGAACAAGCGTCTTTTAATTTCATGGCTGCAGTCACCATCTGCAGAGATTTTGGAGTCCAAGAAAATAAAGTCTCTCACTGTTTCCATTGTTTTTCCCTCTATTTGTCATGAAGTGATGGGACTGGATGCCATGATCTTAGTTTTCTGAATGTTGAGTTTTAAGCCAACTTTTTCACTCTCCTCTTTCACTTTCATCAAGAGGCTCTTCAGTTCCTCCCAGCAATCCTGATTCCAGCTTACGCTTCGTCCACCCTGATATTTCGCATGATGTACTCTGCATTTAAGTTAAATAAGCAGGGTGACAATATATAACCTTGACGTACTCCTTTCCCAATCTGGAACCAGTCCATTGTTCCATGTCTGGTACTAACTGTTGCTTCTTGACCTGCATAGAAGTTTCTCAGGAGGCAAGTCACGGAGTCTGGTGTTCCCATTTCTTTAATAATTTCCCACAGTTTGTTGTAATCCACACAGTCAAATTCTTTGGCATAGTCAATAAAGCACAAGTAGAATTTTTCTGGAACTTTCTTGCTTTTTCTATGATCCAATGGATATTGGCAATTTGATCTTTGGTTCCTCTGCCTTTTCTAAACCCAGCTTGAATATCTGGAAGTTCTCAGTTCACATACTGTTGATGCCTCGCTTGGAGAATTTTGAGCCTCACTTTGCTAGAGTGTGAGATGAGTGCAATTGTGCGGTACTATGAACATTTTTTGGCATTTCCTTTCTTTGGGAATAGAATTAAAATTGACCTTTTCCAAGAGATCTCCAGGCAAGGATACTGGAGAGGGCTGCCATTCCCTTCTCCAGGGGATCTTCCCAACCCAGGGATCAAACTCAGGTCTCCGGCATTGCAGGCAAATTCTTTTACCATTTGATCCAGGAGAGAAGCCCTTTCAATGTTTCTAAGTCTTTAGCTGTTATACTTTTACCAGTACAATAGTTTGCATTCTTTCTCTTCCTAATTGCCTTCTAGGAGTACTATTTTCACACAAAGAGTAAGGATAATAGCCTTTATATGTGTGTTTGTTCCTTTCTATTGTGTTTTAAGGAGGAAAGTGTGAATTTCAGATTAATTGTTCAATCATCAAGGATAGAGATATAAAGTAAGCTTAATGCAACAGTCTTTTTTATAAATTTATCCCATTTCTTGAAGTTAAGAAATTTTGCAGTTTAGATGACATTGGAACTCCATATAAATAAAAAGAAATAATTATAGCATAATCCTAGAAGCATTGTTTAAAATTTTATTTCTTATTTTACTTTTTTAAGCTTTATTTTTTGTATTGGGATAGAGTTGGTTAACAATGTTTTGATAGTTGCAGGTGAACAGGGAAGGGAGTCTGCCATTCATGTATCCATTCTCTCCCAAACCCCTCTCCCCTCCAGGCTGCCACAGAACACTACAGTAGACCCTTGTTGGTTATCCATTTTAAATGTAGCAGTGTGTACATGTCCATCCTAAACTCCCTAACTATCCCTACATAAAAAATGTATTATTCATCAAAGTATTTCTTTAAGATGACTGTCAGATATTAAGATGTATTTTGTTTGCTAAAAATTTTGGACAATATTTGTTACAATATTTATATTTTAAAATTTATTTTGCAACATGCATTTATACACTAAAAAGACTATATCAACACTGATACTTTGTAAGAGTGTCTGCCATCTGACAAACCTATGTAGGCTATTACCATATGGTAATTATTATATTTGTGTGAGTGAATGATGAACTTCTAGGGAAAAAATTGTATTTAAAGAATGAATGAGTTCATAAATGAATAAGTAAATGAATAGAAATGGTCATTTTCCAAAGTAATGCTAAATATTTTCCTTTGTTTTTTGCTAAATATTTTCCTTTGTTATTTTCCTATGTTATTTTATGGTCACTTGCAAGTATTTAAGAAAACTCTCTTTGTAAAAGAATCGATGTATGTATATATATAACTGAGTCACTTTGCTGTATGCCTGAAACTATCACAACATTGTTAATCGACTATGATACAATTTAAAATAAAAAGTTTTTAGAAAACTCAAGGTTTGGAGTTTTTTTTCACATAGATAATGCAAAGAAGTGTCAGTGACTGAAATACATATCTGCTTTGAACAGAATAGGAAAAGCAGCATCTTCCCACTCATTCTTAGAATGAATTGGAGAAATTTTCTTTTGGGAAGTTATTAAAATATTTCTCTTTTACTCATTTTCTACCAGAGTGTGGAAATATGTGTGCAGAGTGGACATTACTATCCAAAGCACGTAATATATTTTAAGGCATTTTTTCACACCTTGAATGTAGCAGGTTGTATATAAAATCAAAATTGTAATAACACTTTGATCTATTGTTTCTTGGCTAGTTAGTAGTAACATTTAGTGCTAACATTTAGCCTAGTTAGCACTAAAGAAAATCTCAGAGCTGTCTCTCAGGACTTTACCTCCTCAAGTCAGTAAGCTCTAGGAAAGGGTTTGACAGCCTACTCTTCTCAATGTGTCATGGCATGGACTGAAGACTGCTATCATGTATCAGTCTGCTTTGTGACAGTTAGAAATGGTGTTACAAGAGCCAAATGCATGAAAATTAACCACTGAAGAATAGCTAAATCTACTTCAGTTGCTAAAAATAATAATAAGATACTTGATAAAATATAGCCTTAGTTTCAAAATTAATTTATTTAAAATTCAATAAAATTTTAATATGAT